>NC_133973.1:116150384-116456467 GCF_047716275.1 Strix uralensis | reverse complement strand
AAGTTCTGCCACTCGCCTAAAAATACAGTAAATCCCCGTTAAAACAGCCTCATTTGATAGTAAGCATAATTTCTTAACAGATTTTCCCCTTAGTAGTTATTTAGATTTCAAGTCTTTTACACAGAATAACAACACAGTTATACGAGTATTGTTATTATGGACACAGACTTCCTGTGGTTTAGGTCCTTAACAGTTTGCTCAGTGGAACAGGATTTTTTCTTTGTAGTTATTTTAGTCATCTGCATTGAAAATATCCTTCAAAATAATTCTACTACATAAGTCTAGATGTTTAAACAATTTGTGGAAATTACCATTTTGACACTTCATTTATATTAACAGATCAGAAAAAGACCTCTTCAAATCTAACATCCTTGATTGTGGGGAAAGAAGAAAGATGGAAGTAACTTACTCAACCATTAAACTTGTCTAACTATGTCAGCAAACAAATAATTCAAAACTGTATCTGAATAAGCAGCTAATAAAACATTTTACAGCAATGATAAAGGTTTAGATAAATATACTGATAATCTGATTTTGAAAGATATAGATTTCTATAAACTGAAATCATTATAGTTTGTTCCCTACTTTTATTGCTAAAAACACTGATATATACACCACAGTACAGCACCTCATTTTAATCAAAATGGTATTACTGAAGAAAAGCTTACATTCTCATTTTTTTGTTTTTGCAGATCTCAATTATTCAGCTTAAATATATCTTGTGCTCTACAGTCACAGAGACATCCTCCAACACTACACAACTACAAACTTCCTAACTCCTGTGGAGGTAACTTAGTAGTGACTAATAAATTAGTAACATAGATGTGGTATGTTTTCCAGTTGTATTATTTAACAAAACACAAAACATAAGCACAATAAGGAATGATATACACTATCTAAAAATCTAAATCTAAAAGCATTAATAAGTACCTGGTTTCTGGATCTAGGGAACGCATAACAATTTCATCAGCTAGCAGACGTCTCAAACTCTGACACAGTTCAACATCTGTATTTAATCTGGAAAGATACAGAGTAAAAGAATCCCGCATTAGCAACAAACACTAATATTTCGGTCTCTTGGTATTACTCAAAGGCAGAGCTTAGTACTCAATGGAGCAACATTAAAACCCAAGGACTGTATTTTCAAAATACTTTGTTTCACAACCACACTTAAAAACTAAAAAATCTGTATACAAAAGATGTGCAGACAAACTGGCATGGAAACAGGTCTTGTGTATCCAATAGGAAAATACTTCTGGATGGCATTTTGTGGCAAATACAAGCAAGTCTAAGACTGACAGCTTATTTTTTATGCACAAAGATAATCACGGGGAGAGGATACAGGTAGGAAAATTGTTTTCTAATCCTTATTTTGAAAGGACTCCATTAAAGGAAAATCTGTGCTCAAGTCTGCCATCAAATAAATGTGCTGCCGGCTGCCGCTGAAATAGACTAAGATCTTACTATCCCCAAAACATTTCCAGACACTCATCACTGTCCCTGTGCCAGTTAATACTATGTCCATCAGGTTTTTTGGCATAACTACAAGCACGTATGTCAACCTGGATTATTGGGTGGGAATCACAGTGGGGAATAAAACACGCATATACATCAGCATAATTGCAGTGGGCAGCAGCCCCCAGTCTGACAGTCCTGCACGCTAACTTCTTAAATCAGCTGAGGTGCAGGAAGCCTCTGCAGCCCCATTTGTAAAATGACTTAATAATTACCAATACCCAATTCAGACACAGAAGACGACATTGCATCATGCCTGTACTTCAGAAAAGGCTCTGTACAGAAGGTGCTAAAGAAGCAGCCCAGCACCTGTCAGAGTGGCTAAAAGCAGATATGTACTGTTAGTAGTTCCCAAGAAATATGATTTGCCCATGAAAGCGAACATTCAACAATAGCTAGTTTTGAGCATTTACAACAGTTTATGAACCTCTCCAGTTAATTTGTGAATACTTTCTTCTTTCTACAAATTTTAAATCTGAAGCGGTATTCAGATATTAAAGTCATATTGTTATATATGCTGTGCTCAATCTAAGTCTTGAAAAATCCAGTTTCAAGTGAAACGTTTCCAAACACGCTGGCAAGACCAAAGCAACAGTTTCTGCTGAATTTAATCTTAAAATTCTCTTTTTAGCCAGCCATGTTAGTCACAAGGCTTACTAAACAAACTGACGCACTGCTGTCCTCCTCCAAGTACAAAAGGCTTCAATGCCTCTGCAACTTACTGTGGGACATCTGGTCAACTTATCACTGCCTCCACTGTTATTAGGAACCCTGAGGGAAGCAGCAGACTCTGGGTCACCTTCACAGTACTGCTTGGTAAAGCTTTCACTTAAGAAGGCTACTTCTGAATGCCACAGGAAGATACTTGAAAGGACACTGTATTTGGAAAGATTATCCCTTTCCACTTTCTCAGTAGCAAGACCAGAAGAGAAGCAAATCAATTCACTCTACTCAAGGGCCACAGAAGTAACTTTCAGGATTTAGGTTTTAAGATATTATTAACAAAAACCAAAACAAAACAAAAACCCCAGGACCTGAAGAAGACCCAAACTTCAGAAACAGAAGTCTTTCAGGACTTGTTATATGAAATGGGGTTTTAAATAAAGCACGACAGGGTAGACCAGGCATGTATCACAGACCTAGACAGACACATTCTCAAACAATCCTTTTAACAGGAGACTATGCTTTCCTCTTTCACATATCTCACTCATTGGCTGAAATTCAAGGGGTCAGCAAACTACAAGAAAGTGTTGCGAAATATAACAGCTTAAATCTTAAAAACAAATTAGCATTAGTACATATGCTTCACAGCAGCTAGTTAACTGTCACAAGTCCTAAAAAAATGTAGCTCTGAATCTTTGATGGGTTTCAGTGACATGGAGTCCGTTAGTTGATAACTTAAAAACTGTTCAGAACATAAATTGAAACTATAATAGAATAATCTTTCATGAGATATTGTAACAACGCTAAATCCTTAAATATCTCTAACAACAACAGTGACACTTTGTTCTCACGTGCGAATCTTTCACACATTTTTTTTGTTGATTGCTGTTTTCATAGATGATCATACAGTAATTTTTAAAGATGCATATGGAAATAGAAAAGAAAAAAAAAAGAAGAAAACATACTTCTCTACCACAGTACCAATGTTCCTGCAAGCTTCTTCAGCAGCCTCTCTGAATGCAAAGTCAGGATGGGCAATTTTCACAAAATCAGCCTGACATAGTAGAAGAAAAGAGTGAGGCAAAAAGACAAATAAAAAAATCTTGAATTATAAACAAAGTTGCACTCAACTAGTTCCATTTACATTAACATTTATTTCTACAGCTCTGTGCAATCTATTTGCAGAATTTGCATTTTTTTTCTAAAAAATAAAGCTTATTGGAAAACTGTGCTGACAACTATTAAATCAGACTGTGAAGGTGTCTCTAAGAAATATCTTTAATTCATATACTTCTTGAAAACATTTTTAGTATGGTGTGTATCTTGCAGTCCTTACAACACAGGGATACTCCAATGTATTTAAATGTTATAAAATATTTTTAAAAATAAAATTCACAGTTAAGAAGAAAGCACACCACCACATGTGCATAGAGGGTTTGTTTTCAACCCCTTTTCACACTTGTGTATAGACCATCAAGTTATACTTTGACATCATTACCTAGTAGGAAGAAATATGTTTAAAGAGAAAACCCCAAAGTTATTCCGGATTCAGAACAGGGCTTTTTATTTGACTTACTGATTCTTAGTAAGTCTCCAAATACTTAGAGGAGTTCAGAAAGCTAGAAGGATACTAAAAGGGGGCTGGGGAGCTAGGTCCTTCCATGACTGCCAGCATGATTTCAGGGAAGTTCTAGCATTGAAATGATAAAGAATTAAAGATTAGGAATACATTTAACTAAAAATTAAGAATACATTGAAGACATTCAACATGATTTTACAGAAAGTACATGAAACAAGCTTAACTTTGTTCAACAGCATGACTGCCATTTGATTGAAAACGCAATGTTACAAATCACAGAATCATTCACGTTGGAAAAGACCCCTGGGATCATCGAGTCCAACCATCAGCCCTACTCTACAAAGTTCTCCCCTACACCATATCCCCCAACATCTCATCTAAACGGCCCTTAAACACATCCAGGGATGGTGACTCCACCACCTCCCTGGGCAGCCTATTCCACTGTCTGACCACTCTTTCTGGGAAAAATTTTTTCCTAATGTCCAGTCTGAACCTCCCCTGTTGGAGTTTAAAGCCATTCCCTCTTGTTCTGTCACTAATCACCTGTGAGAAGAGACCAGCACCAACCTCTCTGCAATGTCCTTTCAGGTAGTTGCAGAGAGTGATGAGATCTCCCCTCAGCCTTCTCTTCCTCAAACTGAACAGTCCCAGCTCCTTCAATCGCTCCTCATAGGATTTGTTCTCCAGGCCCTTCACCAGCTTCGTTGCCCTCCTCTGCACTCGCTCCAGCACCTCAATATCTCTCTCGTATTGAGGTGCCCAAAACTGGACACAATACTCCAGGTGTGGCCTCACCAGTGCAGAGTACAGGGGGACAATCACCTCACTACTTCTGCTGGTCACACTATTTTAATAAACTATTTTAATTAACTTAATGTTATACACTTAAGATTTTTACTTCTTAGAATTCCTGTTTAAAATCCTGTATAATATTGACAAAATAGGTGCTGAATCGCAGATCTCAAAATTCCTGCCAACAGATAACAATCATTAAATTGCTTCCAGACAGAGTTCTGCAAGCTCTGCATCTTTCTTTGAACATAGAAACCTGAAAATAATACATAGGAGGCAATTTTAACTCAGCAAACTGATACAAAACTATGACTACTGAATTCTGACATTAGTGTTTTAGTTAGATATTGATTAAGAGGAATTAGGCATAGTCTGTATAAAATATAAGAAACAAAAGGAGAATTAGTGACTCAACAGGGCATGTTAAGTATTTTCAGAAAAAAAAAGTGCCTGGCACAAACAATGTCTTGAATCTAGAAAAGAATAAGAAACAAGATTTGAGAACTGAAAACACACAGAGAAATTAGAATGTGAAAACCAAAGTCAAAATATTCAGTGACCTATTTATTAAGAACCGATATCGGTATAAAGGTTGGGTCTGCTTCCTTCAAACCAAGAGTGATGCTTTGATAAAAGATGTACTTCGGGCAAACAGTTTCCAGTGCACAATATAAAGTTCTCCATTAAACTTAATATTTTGTGTTACAGAATATCAGACCAAGTACTCTAATTCCGTGGACCACAGAAACTGCAATCTAGGAAATACCTGCATTTTTTCTTGTGTTAATAAAAGGCAATACTGTTTACCTTCAGCTGCTGCATTTAATATGCAATTCTTTATGGACCTTCATCTATAAACTTTTGTAACTTAAAAACATGTGTATTGCAACCCCTGCTTTAACTTTGAGACCAATCCCCTGTTTTCCATAATGTGACACTGGAAAGCTTATGTATTAATATTACATCAGGAATACAATTCTAATTTCACTGTTATTTTTCTTGTTGTGGCCTTTATACTATTTTTACACCTGTCAAAATTAACTGGACACTTTGACAGGATTTGTAGTTACCTATAATTTGGTAAAAGCCTTTGTAATTAATTTTCAATCAATTTAATTTTCTGTCAACACAAAATTTCACAGAGCTGATCTGCTGTTTACTGCAGTGTAGAAAACCATAAAAAGGAAAAACATGGTGCAAGCTTATCAAGTCAGTCAGTTTAAAAGAAATTACTTCAAGTAATAATAAAAAAAGTAACTTACCAAGTCAGCTACTCTGCACAAGCCATCTGAAAGCTGATCAAAGATCATTACGGTCTCTGGCCCAGGTGGTGTTGAACATGCCTTCTGGACTAGCTGTTCCGATTCTTGCAATGCTTTGTCCTGTGCTTCCTGAAATCCTTCTGGACAGTTCAGCTCTGGAACACCAAACAGACCCTGCAGTGCACAAACAGTGAAAACACATCATGATTACCCTTCTCGACTTCTGTCCCTTTGTTTCAGAATGGAATTATCACCACGAAATTTTACCAAAATGACCCTAGCTAGCACATTGTGACACTTCACTAAAACATTCCCACATGAATGTATTTGCAGATATAATAGTCACAAAATCAAAGACACATCACACGATAACATTTTTATTTCTCAGAGCAAAACCTCACTGAGGTTCTCTAGGCCAGGACTGTTCTCAGCAAACCTTAAGAGTTCAGTATCAAATCCTCACAAACTCTCCTCTCCCACCCCATACCTCCTATACCATCCTTTTCTGAAAGCATTTTTTATCTTGCTGCCAAAGCATGGGCACCAGATAAATCATAGGAAGTCCATTTACATTCTGAAATGAGGGAAAATCATCCCTCTGAAGCAAAAGAGACTTATCAAGGAATGTCAGGACTAAGCAGGACTGTCAAAACAGTGGATAAGTTGGCCAGCAGCTCTAGATATGAACAGATTGCAGACAATAGGACAGTTGTCTCAGGCTCATTAAATAAGCCCCAAATACTGGAACCAGATCTCAAAGGAATGATCAGCAACAACTCAAAAATTTTATGGTATGAACAGATTTATTCCTGAAGTTCTTACCAAGCCTGACCCTGTCCAACAGAGCAGGGTAAACATACTGACTTGGGCAGGGTAGACACAGACAGCACTTATGTTCTGCATTTGTGGAAGAGAATTAAGAAGGTTCTACTGCAGATCAAACAAAATTGCTATCACTACCTGCTAGAGAAGTTCCACAATACAGACCTACAACAGTAAAAACATTTCATTTAAGATAAAACAGCATCTCTGGCAAGCAATACACTCCCTCTGCAACTGCCTAACTGCAACATGAGCATCTCCTTACCTCCTAACTGTCAGTACAAGGTACATGATTTCACACAACATCTATCCCTTCCCAAATTTAACCTCAGGATCTAAAAATCACAAGTTGGATTTGAAAATCTGCAGGCCAGACACTTTACAATGCACCTTCTGCAAACTCTTTGTTATAGCAGTCAGTTGGAGGTTTGCATGAAGCTTCCAAGTTATTTACTCAAATAAAAAGCTGCAGATTGACAGATCATCTATAAAAGTATATATTCTGAAACAAAAACATCCCCTAAAGTAATTATATGGGACATTCCGAGTTGCTATTTCCTATTGTCTTTCTGTCACTGTTGTGAAAACTGCCTTTTTTTTTTTTTTAGTGCTCTTACTATAAGCTGGCCACCCTAAGACAGAAACTGTTTTCTCACACTTCCCATGTTTTAATTTATTATTTGGAAACAGGAACTGGACTGAAATGAACATTGAAAAAGACATTTTTATATATTTACAAGTGTATATAAACACAGGCCCACAAACATAAACATACATGTACCACACAACCCTTTCCTAATGCTTGCTGTACAAGGGACTCAAGACTGCCCCTTCACTCAGGTCCTTAGCCAGCTGAGGCAGTGTCCTGCAATGTCCCAGAAAGCTCCTGGCCTTCCTGCTGCCCTGCATCACTATTCACCCTCCCAAGTGAGCTCCTCCTCTGCATGTAGTCCTCTGTGAACAGGAGGTATCTTCTCTTATAGATCAATTAGCCACGGAGCTCCTCTTCCATATGACACCAAGCTTGACATAAAAATTAAAAAAATATTTTAAAAATGAAGCCTGGTGTAGGTCTCTGTGTTCTTTAACTGTGTGGTTGCAAACTGCAGCATTATTCTCTTTGCTTGGCCTCAGCATTTACACCCTACCTGTCACAGCCTCTTTGCAAGCCTGAAATACGCATCTCTGTTCCCAAGGAACTCTACATCGTCTCCACTGGCCAAGCAAACCCAGAACTCGTTCCCTAGACCAGGCAAATGCACAATATTTAACTGGATTATTTCCTGGAGCAAGATTTACACCAGTGTGCTTGCAGAGGCAGAAGAGCCAGAAGCAGTGTTTCCCAAACAAATGCTGGATTATAAACAGAGGTCAGATTTGCCCTCACTGAACCCCCAACAGCTTCACCAGCCTGAGCACCGTGGCTGGAATAGCTGAGTCAGCAGACTAACACCTGGACTTACAGTTGTAAGTATTGTGCATGCACTGTGCCATTGAAAGTACACATCTTATGCTGTCCAGGAACTTGCTTTGATTCCCAGGACTCTCATTAACAAACATACCTGACTCATCCTAAAAACAACTAAATGAAAAAGCCCGAGTGTCACCAACCCAGCAAAGAAATGCTTTTTTGCCACAAGCAACCAAACGCCAAGAACAATATCCATGCAAGAGGATGTCAGCAGTCTAACTGATTGTGAGGCACAGCCAACGTGCACTGGCATGACGCTGATGGATTAAAAAAGACACTGCCAGGTAAGAGCTAGGAGAGGAAGGAGTAATGCATATATATACGTATGGTCTCTATTGAGGCTCTAAGCAAATGTTTCAATAAACAAGGCCTTGATTTTCAAACTCTTGTGTGTCCAGAAGGCATAACGCTTTGGTTCATTACAACCAAAACAAACCCTTACAAACACATCACCGCCTAACCCTCCGGTAACCGTTCGGCTGTCCCTGCCACCGCGATTTAAAAGTTTTAAAATAAAAAATTACACACAAGAGAAGCCAAACGCAAGGCTGCCGGCAGCCAGGGCCGCCTCCTGCCCGCCGCAGGCCCTTCCCCTCCCGCCGCTCACCGTCTCCCTGCCCGCCGCGCTGCCGCGCAGCTGCTGCTGCTGCTGCTTCGCGTCGAAGGCGGCGCCCACCGGGCACCAGCTGGTGCTGACGGCCCGGCGGCCCGGCCCCGCCGCCCGGCCCCGCAGCGCCCGGCCCAGCGCCGCTGGCAGCGCCCGCCGGCAGCCGGCCAGCATGGCGCAGCGGGCCCCGGCAACAGGCCCCAGCGCTCCCAGCCCCGGGCTCGGCCGCGACCTCCGCGCGTCCGGGCCAGGAGAGGAGGCGGAGGCGGAGCGCCGGCGGGCACAACGCGGCGGGAGGCGGAGCTCCTTGCCCCCCGCCTGCCCTCAGCCCGCCCGCCCGCCTCCCTCGTTCCCGCCCCGGCCGTCCCGGGGCGGAGGCGGCCTCTGCGAGCGGCCGTGGCCCGGCCCGGCGCTACAGGGAAGGGGAGGGCCCGGCGGGCCGGGCCGGGCTTTGCCGCTGCCTGCGGGGGCCTGGCGGGCGCGGGCCGCGGTGAGAGGAGTGGCCTCTGCTGACTGAAATTTCTCCTACATGTTTTCCGGTTAAACCTAAGTCCACTTTAAAGTGCATTTTTTAGTCTAGATGCTTCTATGACACAAATTTATGGCCTGTGGCTTACGAGGAAAAAATCTCCTTTTACTGACAAATTCACATAACCCTTTCCTCTGTCTTGGTGGCCTAGAATCTCCCTCGCTGTAATTCAGCTGACATGAGAACTGCAGACGTTTTTCCTGAAGAAACCCACCTCACCGTGTTCATTTTGGGTCTGTGATCCATACTCGGGGCCACGTTTCCTTCCCCCCACCCCGCCCCGGCAGCGTTGGGGGCGATGGGGAGCCGGGCCTCATGCTTCTACATGACGTTTGTGCTGAATTTCATGATGCTGACCCATGTCAGCATCTCTGCTTTATTCTCTTAAGGGGAGGGAATGAGGCTTGCCAGCATTTTTTGTTATATTTTTTTGAGTTTTAGGGGGAGAGGAGAAAAAAGAAAAAAAAAAATGAGAAAAATAACAGAAATCGAAGTTTTATGGCACAGGAAATATCTCTCAATCAGTTCTCCAGTATGTCTGCTTCAGTGTTGATTAAAAATTATCTTTCACTTGTGAAAATTTTACACCAGCTAATTCTGAAGTACAGCAGCATTATGCTGTATTTTTGCACCTGCATTGAATACCTGCCCACATCAGATAATCTACATCGCACTTCTGCCTATCACTCCATTTCACTCTTATTTCAGATCTTTGGCTACACAGAGAGCAAAGAACCATATTTAAAAGCTGTCAGATTCACCCAACTGCAACAAAACTCACTTGTGCCACAGAGCACAAGTGTGGAGGTATCAAACTACACTAATTCCAAGTTTAAAAATGATTTTGAAATGGTTGGATGCAAACTAATGAAGTTTCAAGCCCATCTACACATGCCACCTAGATATAAACTGGCTTGGAAGTAACTGCTGCTTAATGTTTATACAAGGTGGCAGGGACCCATATGTCATAATTCCAGAACTTGAAATTTTATCTTCTATTTCATCCGACTTTATTTTAAAACACTTGCCCTTCAGAACTGGTGTATGCACCTCTGTATAACTACAGTAAGTCACCAAACCAGTAATGTGTAGTTTTCTAAGAGCTGTCCTCTTCTTGTGCAGAAGCTATTCCTGAAACCAACTGTCCTGCAATTGCAGCCATAAAAACGGTTTATGCACATTAAGAGGTTTTTTTATTTTGAGTTTTAAAAAACAAAGCTGACAGCAGTAGATCAGGACAGTTTAATAAAGAAACACCTAGTACCTTGTGAGTGGGACAAGAAGGCATTTAATTCAAACTCTTCTGAACTTGATTCTGAAGCCTTGAGCTCTGTTTTAGCAGCTGGTCATGAAAACTGCAGCACAGTAAGTTGTGCAGTGAGCAGTTTTGTGCATAATGAGGTCTGGTTTCCTACATCTTCCCACTGTGATGACTTCAGTAAAAAAACCAATTTACTCAACTTCTAGGGAGATGCCTAGTTGGTCCCAACCTGCCCTGCAGTCCTACATCTTCCCTTTCAGCCCTCAGTGTACCTCCCTGGATGATTTCTGGTTTCTGTTGATTCCAGCAGAAATTGGCCAGGAGATAACAACTTTATTAGGGAGGGCTGAAGGACACAGACATACAGCATTCGTGGATAACATGGAGTTATGTGGCAGGAGATGGCAGCGGCTCCAGCAGGTCAGAGGTGCTGAACAGGAGGAACCCCGAGAAGGTGGTATCATCATCAGCATCTGCAAACAGCCCATTGAAAGTCTCTCCTTGATGAGCCTGCAGCCACACCTCATCTCCTCCCTGTAGCTCCAGGATGGCAGCTCCAGAGGCCTGGTCTTCTCCACTCTGATACCTGTCCACTGTGTGCAGCATCTTGATGCCATTTTTAACTAGAGCTACTCGGACGTTCCTTGAGTAGACTGTGATGTGGTAGGTGAAATAGTAAACACCAGGGTATTTACAGGTGAATTTGCCAGTAACTGCATTGTAGTCATTTAGACTATTATACAGCACCTTGTCAAACTTGATTGGGTGATTCGGGGGAGGAAATTTGGTGGCAATTGTAAGGCCGACACTAAAAGCACTCCTTGGCAGGACTGCTGGGGCACCTACATTCCCCTTATCTCCTCTGTCTCCTTTCAAGCCTCTTTCCCCCTGAACTCCTGGATTACCCTGTGGCCCCAGATCTCCGGTATTACCTTTAGGACCTGGATTACCAGTCAGGCCAATTGGCCCTGGGAAACCAACTCTTCCAGGGTGGCCAGTTTCACCCTTTGTCCCTCTTGGACCTATGGGCCCAATGTCTCCTTTTAACCCCTTTTGTCCTTGAAGTCCCAGCTCTCCCTTCTGACCTTTGTAACCCACTGACCCTATAATTCCTTTTGGTCCCAGTTTCCCAGGTCGTCCTCTTTCTCCTTTATCTCCTTTGTTCCCCTTCTCTTCAACAGTCCCTTTGGCTCCTAAATGAAAAAAAAAAAAAGAAAAAGACACTATCTTGTGATCTTCCACTGGATTAGTGGGGCACAACGAGTTTCAGTATGAAGACATATCTGTGTAGGTGTGTGTCAACACTGTATATACTGTGCTCACTGTACATACAATTTCTCATACATGTAAGTGCAGGACAAGCATAATACCTTAAGGACCTGATATTGTGTTAAAAAATAGGTACCCTGTCTGAGAGCAGCAAGAATAAGCTCAAAGAAAGGAAGGTGTGATTTGTCTACAGGTAGCACTGAAAGCTCACATCCTCTCAGGCACAAGCAGCATCTGTCCAGACACTTGTTCTCGGCCTTTGGTATGCAAAATGGGGGAGATGGCTCACGATTTAGTCAGAGGAGGGTTCTATTTAGACAACACCTAGAATTTGTTTGCCACGTGTTTCTGTGATAGAACTTTGCTTGAGTTACTTAGATTGCTACTGCAGTGCAACTAAAGGCTTTTTGTCCTTGTTATTCACTACCATATGCTCCATTTATCCTTCATTCACTCTCGAATTGAAGCTCAAAGCCTTTGAAAATCCTCTGATTGGTGCACAAGGGTTTGAAGGTGAAAGTCTCATGATGTAAAGCTCATGTTAAGGATCTTTGCACAGGAGTTAGCAGGGCTCATTGGAAGATCTTTAAAATAGATTTGAAGGGGGAAAGGGATAAAACCAGGCTTGCTAGAGATAAGCCTGGGGGTGGCATGCCAGTATTTGAGGGGTGGTGTGCTAGTGAGGTCCTTCGGTCTGCCGTCTCAGTGAAGGTAGGGGTTGGAGATCCATGCAGCAGCAAAGACACAAGGATTATTGATGTGTTAGAAACCACGGAAGCACCTGAGAATTGTCACATAAGAATTAGGGCTTCTCCCCCAAAAAGGAGGCGGGATCAATAGTCCTACTGAAGTGCATCTACACCAATGCACACAGCATGGACAACAAACAGGAGGAGCTGGAAGCCACTGTGCAGCAGGAAAGCTACAATATGCAATGGATGGCTGTAAACTCTTCAGAAGGGATAGGCAAGGAAGGAGAGGTGGTGGGGTAGTCCTGTATGTTATGGAGTGTTTTGATTGTCTGGAGCTTAATGATGGTGACAACAGGGTTGAGTGAGATCAGGGGGAAGGCCAACAAGAAAGATATCGTGGTTGGATTCTGTTATAGACCACCCAACCAGGATGAAGATGCAGACAAAATATTCTATAAGCAGCTGCAAAAGTCTTACAATTGCTAGCCCTTGTTCTCATGGGGGACCTCAACTTACCAGATGTCTGCTGGAAATACAATACAGCAGAGAGGAAACACTCTAAGAGGTTCCTGGAGTGTGTGGAAGATAACTTCCTGACACAGCTGGTGAGTGAGCCAACTAGAGAAGGTGCCCCGCTGGACCTGTTGTTCACAACCAGAGAAGGACTTGTGGGTGATGTGATGGTGGGAGGCTGTCTTGGGCATAGCGATCACAAAATTATAGAGTTTCTTGGAGAAGAAGGGAGAGGGTGAGCAGAACTGCTACCCTGGACTTCCAGAGAGCAGACTTCAGCCTGTTTAGGGGACTGGTTTACAGAGTCCCTTGGGAGGCAGTCCTGAAAGTCAAAGGAGTCCAGGAAGGCTGGACATTCTTCAAGAAGGAAATCTTAAAGGTGCAAGAGCAAACTGCCCCCATGTACTGAAAGATGAGCTGGCAGGAAAGAAAACTGGCCTGGCTGAACAGAGAGCTTTGGCTGGAACTCAGGAAAAAAAGGAGAGTTTATGATCCTTGGGAGAAGGGGCAGGCCACTCAGGAGGACTACAAGGATGTCATGAGATTATGGAGGGAGAAAACTAGAAGGGCCAAAGCCCAACTGGAACTTAATCTGACTTAAAAGACATTAAAAAATGTTTCTATAAGTACATTAGCAACAAAAGGAGGGCTAAGAAGAATCTTCATCCTTTATTGGATGTGGGGGGGAACATAGTGACAAAGAATGAGGAAAAGGCTGAGGTACTTAATGCCTTCTTTGCCTCAGTCTTTAATGGTAATACCAGTTGTTCTCTGGGTACCCAGCTCCCTGAACTGGAAGACAGGGACAGGGAGCAGAAAGAAGCCCCCATAATCCAAGGGGAAGTGGTTAGCGACGTGCTACACCACTTAAGACACACACAAGCCTATGGGGCAGGATGGGATCCACCCAAGGGTACTGAGGGAGCTGGCAGAAGTGCTCACCAAGCCACTTTCAATCATTTATCAGCAGTCCTAGCTAACCAGGGAGGTCCCAGTTGACTGGAAGTTAGCAAATGTGATGCCCATCTACAAGAAGGACAGGAAGGAGGATCCAGGGTACTACAGGCCTGTCAGTCTGACCTCGCTGCCAGGGAAGGTTATGGAGCAGATCATCCTGAGTGCCATTATGCGGCACGTACAGGACAACCAGGCAATCAGGCTGAGTCAGCATGGGTTTATGAAAGGCAGGTCCTGCTTGACTAACCTGATCTCCTTCTGTGACAAGGTGACATACTTAGTGGATGAGGGCAAGGCTGTAGATGTTGTCTACCCAGACTTTAGTAAAGCCTTTGACACCATTTCCCACGGCATTCTCCTAGAGAAAGTGACTGCTTGGATGAGTATACTCTTTGCTGGGTAAAAAACTGGCTGAATTGCTGGGCCCAAAGAGTTGTGGTGAATGGAGTTAAATCCAGTTGGCAGCTGGTCACAAGTGGGGTTCCCCAGGGCTCTGTACTGGGGCCAGTTCTGCTTAATATCTTTATCAATGATCTGGATGAGGGAATCAAGTGCACCCTCAGTAAGTTTTGCAGATGACACCAAGTTGGGTGGGAATGTTGAGCTGCTTGAAGGTGGGAAGGCTCTACAGAGGGATCTGGACAGGCTGGATCAACGGACCAAGGCCAACTGTATGAGATTCAACAAGGTTCAGTGCCAGGTCCTGCACTTGGGTCACAACAACCCTATGCAGCACTACAGGCTTGGGAAGGAGTGGCTGGAAAGGTGGAAAACGACCTGGGGATGTTGATTGACAGCCGGCTGAACATGAGCCAGCAGTGTGCCCAGGTGGCCAAGAAGGCCAATAGCATCCTGGCTTGTATCAGAAATAGTGTGGCCAGCAGGTCTAGGAAAGTGATTGTCCCCCTGTACTCGGCACTGGTGAGGCCGCACCTCGATTACTGTGTTCAGTTTTGGGCCCCTCACTACAAAAAGGACATTGAGGTGCTGGAGCATGTCCAAAGAAGGGCAATGAAGCTGGTGAAGGGTCTACAGCACAAGTCTTATGAGGAGCAGCTGAGGGAACTGGGGTTGTTTATGTTTAGCCTGCAGAATAGGAGGCTCAGGGGAGGCCTTATCTCTCTCTACAACTACTTGAAAGGAGGTTGCAGCAAGGTGGATGCTAGTCTCTGCTCCCAAGTAACAAGTGCTAGGAGAAGAGGAAATGGCCTCAAGTTGCACCAGGGGAGGTTTAGACTTGATATTAGGAAAAATTTCTTCACCAAAATGGTTGTCAAGCATCAGAACAGGCTTCCCAGGAAAGTGATTGAGTCACCATCCCTGGTGGTATTTAAAAGACTTGTAGATGTGGTGCTTAGGGACATGGTTAAGTGGTGGACTTGGCAGTGCTAGGCTAACAGTTGGACTTGATGGTCTTAAAGGTCTTTTCCAACCTAAACGATTCTATGATTCTATGTTAGCAGTTAATAGACAAAAGGTACCATAATGATCATATGCTCTATCCATCAGGGAAAAAAGTTGATAATTTCTGCATAAGAACCTCTGGCTTTTGATGTTAGGAGTAATGCTGTATTTACAGTTTACTGTTCTCAATTTACAACTGAGAGTATTTAACAGCAGCAATGAACTGAAAACAGGTGGGATTGTATGTTGAGCCTCTGGGAAAAGCAGCACGGTCCATCATGACAAGGACACAGGAAAAGAAGGTAGCTTTGTTAATTTTAAACATTTGTGGCTTTATGTCTCACGCTCCTTCCAGGACTGGGGTCGTTTCTGATAGACTGGAGAAAAGTCTGAGGGGTGTAGAGCACCTTGTAATTACTCCCAGGCATAGTATATACCATATGTTATTTCTCAGGGTCAACTTCAGGATTTTGGAGAACCTGGACACTGTATTTGGCAGGCTTCTGTGCTTTTGTATATATACATTGTCTGTGTACAGTTACTCTAAGGATCCACAAGTCCAGCAACTCAGAGTTACTAAATTTGTGCAGAATGATGTGATGCCACTTGCACAATGGCTGACTCCCCACTTTTATGCATGAGTCACTCTGCGCATGTACATCCATCTGACACAGGAGACATGCTGCATATGCATAGGTTGGCTGCACAGGTGAAGTATACAGGATCTACTGTATTTTTAGGTGTATAACTTGTGTCTTCTACAATTTCTTTTAAAAGTCCCTTTCCTTGAAGTTGCATACATAGCTACAGGAGCCTCACTTTCCTGAGGTAGCTGCAGATGTGGCATCTTCCCCAACAGCTGACAAAAGGATCAGAGATGGTAAAGGTAGGATAACAGACTGAATGAACAAGTTGTAGGGCATCAGAGGCAGCAGGATAATTGGAGGTGGCCAATTCCTCTTGTATTGTCAGCATATGTGTGCAGACTCTACTACTTCTGGAAAATGTTTTTTTAACCTTTATGGTACTTTCACTACAACAAGAATGTATAGCATGTCCAGTCCTCACAAACACAAGGGCAGCAGTTGGCAGACAAATAATAAATTGAAACACTTCTTCTCTGACCTTGTTCACCTTTCTCTCCATTTACACCATCTTGTCCTGGACTGCCAGGAAGTCCTGCTTCACCTAGTACGGAAGAAAAAAACGGATTTTCATTAAACAATTAAATTACCAGAAAACTTGGGATGAATCCTTCTCTAATCCTTCCTCTTCAAGCCTGGATAAACAGTAATGTAAAGAGTAGTCTTATTCCTGAGCTTTAGTGGGTGCCACTGCTGGTACTTTAATCTTATGGAGAGACTGACAGCGAGCTCAGAAACTGCTTGAGGACAGTGCTTTTTTGAGATAGAGGGAATCCTTGGCATAAAGAGGTGGGTTATTGAGACATGTAGAGGAGCTATACCCTGGTCAGGATGACCAGTGTGAAAACCTCTTCTCCTGTTGTTGCCTCCATCCATGGAAGATACCAGCAGGAAAAGAGTGACGAAGCTACATTCAGCAAGAAGCTCTGTGGGGACAGGGAGCCTAGTAGTGAAACAATGGTAAACTCCACTCTCAAGAAGAGACATCTGCAGGGGTTTGGCCAATGGTAATGAAACATTACAGTGGAATAATATTGCCTGTAGATCTGAGGAAGGCATTCACACTCTTGATCCCTGTATCTAGCATGACATGGACTTTCCACTGCTCTAAAGAGAGCCGTTATAGAAGTAATTTTTGTAGCAACATCGCAGGTGACCAGGAGGTGTGTGATCAAATACCTGCATTTGCATCCAGAATGCAACAGAATTAAAAAGAGTTGGCAGCTTGTATGTAACCATATTCCAAGAGTAGCTCTCTGGCCATATGGACCAAAGAACATTTCTTTAGCAGTTTTCTGCTGGACAGTCCAGCATCTGCTGAAATTTCATTGATTTGGTAAGGAACAAAACTAAGTTTCATGTATTTAACTGCAAAGGTGTATGTATGTACAATATAAACATACAATATAAAGAATGGTACAGTAACCCCAATTTGAGCAAAGAATAGTACAGTCATCATTAACTTAATTTAGGAAAAAAAGCTGGGGACTTTACCAAAAAACAGTGATATGTGATAACTCACTGGAGTAAAGTGAGGACCTTTATAAGAAATGAGAAGAAATAAGCTCTAGATTTTACATTTTTCAGACTTTCCTGGACCCCTGCATATAGAAAAAGAAGGCAGTTAATTGTATATGCCTATTAAGAAGCTAATGGATTTTTTTGTTTGTTTGTTTCTGGATTTTAAAAAGTTTTGGTTTTAGCCAAGGTAGGGCACTGAAAGCAGAAGGAGCATGCCAGTGGTTGCTTGACAGAGAACTCTAAATCATTTTATAAACAAGAGAGTTCAAAATAACTCTTTAGCAATCACTGAGGTAAGTACATAAGTGGGTAGACTTGTCTTTCAGTGGCCCAGGGCAGGCCATAAGCAGTGATAACTCTTCATTGCCCAAATTATAAGTGCTGGTTGTTTTTCAGCTGATCTAGTTTACTGTATAGTCACACAAACAGTCATGGTGTATAAGAGAGAAGAGTCAAGTGGTAGGAAAAGGATCTGGTAGAGGATCCTGCCTATGCCAGCATAGCCATTAAAGAACCACACATCAAACCACACTTTCCACACTGATTCTTCAGCATACACTCTATGCAGAGGTGTGTACTTTTCTGGTGGAGCAGGTGATTCATTAGCTTAGCAACTCGGTCTGTTAAAGGCAGACATTTTCACTAGGTTGAAAGACACAGTAAAACGCTTCAGCACATTTTAAGTAAATTTCTTTTAGACTATTGACCTCAGTTTGAATTATGTACTAGATTATATACTCCACTGAAAAGGCCTGTGATTCACAATCCTTAAGATCAGCACTTGAGTTTATCTAGTAAGTACAAGTTTGATCTGGACTGATTTGTGCAGCTGAGTTAGCCAGGCCCACAATAACAGTGTTTGTGACATGTTTATGCATTAAGCCATAATGCCACCTGCATGACACCACACGCTAGCTGACCTAACATAAAGCCTATTAGGGAAAAGTTCCCCCCCCCCCCCCCCCAATCTTGTGAACAGATTTGAAGCAGTAGATTTGCATTTGTTCTGTGATTTGCATTCTGGGGCTGTGTCACTTCAGATGAAGTGTTATATGTCCACATACCCACAGATGTCCACATTGCCCACCTGTGCAACCCTGGCCTTGATATTCCAGCATGGATGCAAGGGCCATTGTTATCCTGAGGTTTAAAGCACTACAGGGATTATTAGCTTTAGGATGCTGAGAAGATTACCTCTGTCTTCAATATCACACTCAAATCTCTACTATAGCCTGTTAGAACAGACATGAATCCTACCCTGTCTTTCAGTAGTCACCATTCTTGAACTTCCCTCTAGTGGCTCTTGAGTTACAGCAAGTAGGCACACACAGAAACAAGTTCTACGAATGTAAAATTTAGATAAGAAAGAGAAGTCTTCTTACCACTGCACACTTCTTATTACACTGAACAAGGTATCAGTTGTTGGAATTTTTTTCAGGGCTTGAAGTGCTTTACAGAAATATAGCCACTATCTTAGAGATGTGTTCCCAAAATAGAAGGTAAAGTCTTTCTTCTTTTGTTTTTATTCCATGGACCTGACCTCTCCATAGTATCAGCTCTCTTGCTTTCTTTATTAGGTCTTTCTTTATATTTCCTTCTTCAAACACATAAATGACAAATGTCTGAAATTTTTTCTAAAGGCTAGGCAGAATAATCCTGTTAATGCAGAGTGACTACAGACAATCTTGGGAACTAATGGCATTGCATTTGATACATGAAATCATTTATTCTGAACATAATACCTGTATCTCCCTTGTCGCCTTTTGAACCGTCACGTCCATCACGACCAGGTATGCCATTGTGCCCAGGATTGCCGGGGATGCCAGGATACCCTTGGGTGCAGACGTCCTGTCTTTGTGTTTCTGCTGTGCTGACTACAATAGCCAGCAGTATAATCCAGCTTTTCATTCTTTAGATAGGTTATATGATTTTGTCTGAAAGATTTAAGAGAGCAAAAGTATGTCCGCCTAAGTCAAGTCTACCTTAGAAGGAGATGCAGGGTGGGGGAGGGAGGAAAAAAAGGAAATGGTTTTTCACCATGTCTATTGTTTTGGTTTGTTTTATTTATAGGTCTCTATATAGCATTAAGTACAGTCTTAGAGACTGAGCGCTATTTCAAATAATAATTTAATGGGAGTATCAACCATAGTGCCATTATACATTTGAAACATTAACTCAGCTTTATACAATTCAAAATATTCCTTAATTCCCTGTGATTTGGAGCATCAGGTTCTGTCTCATAGTTTCTTATGCAGTATGACTTGTGGAAATAAATGACTCTGCAAAGGAAAATTTTGATGCGGGTAGATGGTGAGCAGCGGAAAGTCACAAAAGCTCTGGGGAGGTTTAGAGCTATCCTTGATGTCCTCAGGATCTAGCCAGCAAACAAGAAAACAACAGCTCATTGCATCCCACAAAGTTTCACACTGCTCTATTTAAACCATGAGTGCATTGACAAAGACCAGATTTCATGGATTTGGCTGAACTTAACCCAAATTTCAAGATCATAATAAAAAGGCAACTTGGGCCAAAGTGATCATCTTCCCCCCTGACCCCACCCCATCCCCAGCAATTACAACAAGGAATATACAGTTGCAGCAGCTATATGCCGAAGAACTTCCAGTGACCTGTCTTACTCCAATCAAAACCATGAAACCCCAATGTCTGGAAAATCTGCAATGAAGTGTGCTAATAATAATGTTGTTGCTGCCCTAAGTTCAAATGGACAGTCAAAATTTCAAGTCTTTAGGGGGGTGTTTCAGGTAGGACCAGTGATCCCGCATTCATACTCAAGGATTCATACAATGTCCTGTTTCTTTGAGCTGTAGTTTTACTTACATAACATACGGGCATTCTCCTTGTTCAGAAATCTCTTCGTAAACTCCTCTAGCCAGAACAGTGCCCAAAGAGGACCTATTTCATGGCTACTGCTGCCTTTCAGAACCACGCAGAAGCCTGTCTACATCTTCCAGCTTCCTCTTTCCTGTTTCAAACACTTCCTACCAAATGTCACCTTATGCATTTGAGGTCTGTAAGGAAACTCTTCTCTCTGATCTCCAACCTTTTATCAGTGTTGGACACTAATAACCCAGCATCTATCTAATAGCTTCTTAAGGGAAAAATAATATAATTGAGCCAGTCAAACAGCTCATAACCAAGAAGCAGCAGAGTTCTTAATGCCCACTTTTCCATCCACATTTCTTCCTGCACCTACTCATGACTGCACAGTTGTATCTCTCATCTCCCAGGAGCTGGCTCTGGTGCCACAGGAGGTGAACTAGGGTAATTCAACCCCCTAATTCACCACAAAGCAATCATCTTTTTCTCTTTTTTTTTTTTTTCATTGGAGTTAGTCGTCTACTGGGTTAATAAGTTGAATGACCTCAGAGGGGGTCAGAGCTGGAGCAGAGTAAGATGAGCTCAAAGATGTGAGGGGTCAAGTAAGAGAGTTTTTTGGCAAAAACAAGTCTTTAGTCTGGTTCTCCCCCTTCATGTAACTGTTCTACTTAAAGTCCAGCTTATATTTATCCTTTCATTAGAGTGTCCCTCCTGTATGTCTTTTAATATAGGCCCGCTGAAATACATTGATACTTAATTCTGGACACAACTGGTTTAAGTGAGTGTAAAAGCAATTAATGGGAAGCGATTAGACTGAGAACCAAAAATCAAATAGCAACAAAATTAATGCCCATTTTATTTGGAATTATTATTCATAAATATCTAATGCACAGAAGCTTGGGCTATATAGGTTAAGTACTTACACAGGTAAAGGGGATAGTCAGAATGAGTAAATTTTACATAATTGGTTTTTGAATTAGTTGTTTCATTAATGAGAACTTAATACTAAGATCAGTAGTCCTTCTGAAATATTAACTAGCATTCACTAAAAAAATTATGTCTTCTGTTTAATTTCTTCACCACCATTTCTCAGTCTTATGAAACAATGCACACAAATACCATGTAGAGAGACACTAGTTATGTTCTCAATAAGAATAATTACACCCTGTTAGCAGTATTCGATCTAAATATTTTTTTAACTTAATTTATAGAGGAAGACCTTAATTTTGGGACATGTTCCTTAATCTATTTATTTTGTCTTCGGAAAAGTTCCCCATTTTGCCACAGTTACTGGAAACGTGATTTACAGTGCCTTTGCCAATGGTGTACAGAGAGATGTTTGATCACCCACCAGCAAAATCCCGCTTTGTCTGCTGCTGATGATGGTTGGCACTAAAGAAATCTGAAAATAGATTAAACATTTGCTACTTCTGAGCTATGTAAACATTTGCTGCCTTAGTCAAAGGACTCCAGAGGAGTTCAAAAGGAAGAAGTGCTCTGCATGACACTGTTAGGAAATGATGCACCCCATGGAGAAGTCTGACAGTTCTTATCCACTGACAGAAAACCCCATTCTTGCCTAAGGAATAGACAGTTCGGTCCTCATATATGCACTCCTCTCCACAAGCTGACAACATCAACAGCAGCAGCACCACCACCACCATCATTACGTATCTTTGGTCTTACCTCATTCACTTTGTACTTGCAGTGATCTTGGGCATCTTTAACCAGAGTATAAGAGCTTCATGTAAAGGAATGCACGCGGCAAATATGTGCCTTGAGGACAAGCACTTGGTTGGTCACTAAATTCTCAAAGGTCAGTGATTTAATTTAGAGAGCTGTTCAATAATTAAAACAGAGGTTTTAAACTGGAATCTTCCTATTTATTCCAATACTAAGCTGAAGTGCTCTGTACTTTGGCTTTTACCACTGTTACATGAAAGAAAATTGTTTAAAAAAGATTAATAAGGCTTTGATTTGCCAGTTCCATTATACAAATGCATTACACAAATGTTAATCTTTGACAGCTTGGTTGGTTTGTGGGATGCAAGGCATGACTCATACCATTATGGCGCTGCAAAAACATGTAATAAAGTTAGTTTCTGTATCAAGCAATTTACAATGTAATTAGGGACAAAAATACATAGAAATTAACAATGCTGTGAATGTAGCATTACAAATATTAGGTGATTATGGAAAAGAAGTAACAGAGTTGAAATAAAGTAAATAAATGGAATGACAAAGAGAGCTTTTCACATTTAAGTAGCAGGCTCCCCATCTAGCCATTCAAGCATCAGTCAAAGCTACTGTGCTACTAAAATATATATTTTTGGTAACTAAATTTGAAGAAGCCATAACTTCATACTTAACTGTGTCTTCCTAAAACTACTGAACCTGCTGCTGTCTAAGGACTAGTGGAAATAAAGCAACTGAGCATATCAACTCCTTAAATGCTGATCATGAACACTGAAGGATAAAACCAATAGTAACAGGAGTTAATGTGTTATAGGAAGTGGCCTTAATTCACCCCTGTTGGTGCAAGTGACTGAAAACACTGTGTCTGAGGGGGTTCCCACACTGCAAAGAAATGACGTGTGGTCTGCCTATCAAAGAAGGTATCCTCAACACAGCTGAGCAATGAATAGTTTTCACAAAGGTCTTCACCACCGCCCTGTGGTAATAAGAAAATATTGCAAGCGTAACGGCTCCCTGGTTTGTATCTGGGACATTGTATCTACCACCATGCTCTGAGGAAAAGGAAGGACAATGTGCAGCAATTAGCCGCTGTACTTGAATGAACTTCTGTAGCCAAATTAGCCTCGCTGCTGTGCTAATCAAGAAGAAATGAGAGTCATGACAGACAATCCTTTTCTCTTTACCCATGAGGCACCATCTGAAATTTTCTAAGGTTCTTAGCTTCAGTCTTCTCTCACACTTCAAAAGTTTGAGTCATTAAAAAATAGCCCACCCTGCCAGCTTAGTGCTGTGCGTTCGGTGATCTGTCCAGCCATGCAGAAAACCTGGATTTATTGACAAAGCTTCCTGGCTGCATGGCGCTGGGAGAGCGGGTGGCTCTGTGAGGACAGCACTGGGGGCAGCAGGGACTCCTGGGGACATGGCATCGGCAGCAGCAGGGCCTCCCAGAGCAGGACCCTTACACTGACCCAAAAGACTCTGTGAAGTTTACAATGACAACAGTCACAGTCTGTCTATCCCAATCCTGAGGTGAGAATGACATAATTCATTAGTTACATCCACCTTGATGGACTCTGCAGTTAGTCTGGTTTGATGCTTTTTTAGCAGAGAACCAAGAAAACCGATGTGGGAATGGCCTTAAAGATAAACATTACCATCAGCTGCTTTCTAGTCTGCCTTGTCTCATCACAGAATGCCTTGGAAATAATTAGACAGGAGCAAATGTTCATCATTTGCTCTTAAAAGATGTTGCATGGGAATGGCAGGAGATGCAGGGTTTTTTTAGATTGCTTGCTGTGCTAATTACCTTTGTTAGGAGCTGAATATGGCAGTAATGACCATGAGCTGGATGGTTAATAAAAGAAGATATACCTAACCTTATCAGCAGAGCACCTTCTAGACATTTTTTCAGTCCTTCATGAGTCGGTATGTCCAAAGTCTGGGGTACACTCATAGGCAGAGGCCAAGGTTAACTGTGTCTAGTGAATCTGCCTACTGATAGTTCACTTTGGTGTATATATTGGGCCTTCTGCCTTTTTAGTTCCTATGCGCCAGAAACAAGGAGGAATTTGGCATGTCTGGTTCTGCCAGCGTAGTCCCTCAGTAGCACCTGGAGCTCCTCCTTCCTCCTGAAGCTGTTTCAGCTTTCCAGAAATCACTAGGACAAACAGCTGATAAATCCTACATCATCTTGTGTTTCTTTTCTGAGTGAAACTCAGCCCTTGTAGGGCAGTGGTACTCCTTGCTTGCTAACCTCTGCCCTCTCAGCTTTGCCCTTCTGCACTTTGCTGACACCAGACTCCAGTGATGGGGGCACCTTCCAACCTTCACTTGTCTGCAGAGTGGTTTGTCCATCATTGCTGAGGGCCCACTCTGCTTAAAACATTAAAATGACTTGGGTGAAACCTTGCCCAGGTACTGTGTGTGTGTCCCACCCCCCCACCCCAAGATGCACAACAGAAATATAAGATGTAACATAGAGGGAAGATGTGATGGGTGTGGATCACTTGTCTGCTGCAACCTGCTGTAAGTGCCAGCAGACATTATCTGGGGCTGCCATATGGACTCTATAAAAGGTAGGTGTGTGTATCCAGTGAATCACGTGTGTGCAACTATATACGTATACAAACTTACACTCACACACACACACAATCTTTTTTTGAAACCGGAGCCTAAATACCTAATAGTAGCAGTATGTGAGTTCTCAGCTCTAGGTACTCACCTGGACAACCAGAATTCAGTTCTGACTACAGTGAACTAAATGTAACACAGTCCTAAGATTAAAAAAAAACCCCATGTTGTACTGACAGTTTATACAGTTTTGACACATTCTCACAATTACATGTTCTCTAGCTAGTTAGAATAACTGAATTTTGAAAAATATTCAGAAACACACTAAATATTTGTGTGCTTTCCTTACAGGCTAAATGCAGTTTTCCATTGCCGACTTCCTCATTTCTCCTTTGGTACTGTAACATAAAAAGGCCCAAAACCTTGTCTGTGTTACCAAGCACAAATCATCATGTAGTCTCTAAAAAAAAAAAAAATCAAAAAAAACCAAGACAAGCAGTGCTATTTCTGCACGAACTAAAAGCTCCACCTGACAGAACAGATCTTGAAGAACTTAAAAGCTGACGGTATGAAACGATCTACAGGATTCAGCCTGACTGCCGGAGCATGAAATAAAATGCACGAATGAGCTCACCATGGCCAGATGAATTGCAAGCTCCTTAGAAAGCCTATATTGATCACAACGTCCTACTCCTGTATTTGCTCAAGGTATGTTTTTCAGTCATCTGATCTACCTCACTAAGCATTCAGACTGTGCTTTTCACTTTGATATTGGAGTGCTTGGCACACATCCCGCTGCAGCAGCAGCTCTTGGGAGGCCTGGGAAACTCAGCTTTGAGGTAAACCAAGAAACAGAGATAAGAGCTTGGACATTGGAAGAAGGGGAAAAGCGCTAGAAAACCCAACTATTCTGGCAGCATTTGAACTTGCCAAAGCATTTTTGATGAAAAGATCTCAGCAAAGCATGTTCTAAAGTGTCTCAGCAAAACACAATTTTTGACGCAGTCTTGAGCAGGAAGGACACAAGGAATGCCTTTCAGATGTGGTGCCCTGCTCTGTCAGAAAAATAAGAAATTAAAATCTTCCCTGAATCAGAGCAGTAAGTGGGATCTCCAGCAGCACTGCCTATTGCTCTACCAAGCAGGCAGGTAAGCCTGTTCACACACATTTACAGAACATGCCTTTTGGGTGAACCCTTTCAAAAGGTTTTGCTTTTGTTACAAAGAAAATAAAATTTAATCCTCCTTACCTAAACTACAGTACTTAAGTCACCATCCTCTGTTAGCAGGAGCTTTATTAATACAGAAGCTGCATTTGCATTTACTTCCAAGGGGTACTGTGGGAGCTGTCTGCCAGGACAAGGTAAAGCACAGTGATCACAGATGCATATGGCTGGGACAGTAACAAGGATGGGTTTTGCCTGAACAATGAGGACTTCAATCCCAGAATCAGGTTTAGTAGTTGTTAAAATGAACTTGTGCTGGGAAGTACTGTAGCTGTTACTGGAAAACCAAAAGAGGAGGGTGTGATGCCTTTTGCTTTAAAACAATAAATACGACAGTTGATACATTTTTGCACCACAGAGGATATTTTGTAGACAATTTAAAAAGCACAACAATTTTAGAACTGCACAATGAAGTTTTATAAGACATAGCTGAGGAACTTCAGCTTTGTACATAATTCAAACATGTACAATAAGAGAAAAATAACAGGAATGTAAGTTTGTACTTATTTCCAGAAAATATTCATTTGACAAACAATGTTCCAAGAGTAAATAAACCTTGTAATGCAATTACTTAAGAACAAATGCACATCAAGCTACTGCAGTCCTATACATTGTACTTCAGCCGTCAACAGCCAATTCATCTGCTCTGTAGCCAGGACACTTCATTTACAACATGTGTAACAGCACACAGATTGCAAGATGCACACAGCAAAGTACGTAAGATAAAATGTTACAAAACGCTTGTCAAAATAAAATACATATGCAAGTCATCCCTAATATTTACAACAAATAGTTTTAAATTAGAGATCGCTCAGAAGGCATCTCCTACAAATGCCACACATATAGAAAAAAAGCAGAAAGGCAGTCAAAGAAAGGTACTGTGTTAGTTATGGCTAAAGACCTTTGGCTCCAAAACTCCGTTATAATTATTTTCAAAAGACAACTAAAACGTGGAACATTTGAGTAGTCTGTCTTTGAACTCCGTTATTACACTGACCACTAAAACTCAATGTGAAATTCAGCATGGCAAGAGCCACTTGTAAAACAATCTTATTATTTTATACATCAAATGCTCTGAGTTAGATGCAATTATGGTTTGGCATTTTCCTAACTCAGTGGGAACACATTTGAGGACAATTATATTTTACTGCATCTCATGCATAAAGTCTGAGGTTATCTGCTCAGCAGGCCATCGGGAAGTCTCTGGCTGTGCTTTATCTAAACGAGGCACAAATGTGCTTAGTGGTTGCCCTAGAACTTTTTATAGTTATAGTAACTTAAAGCATGCAAAAATTAGAGGAAAAGAACAGATGTGCTGTAACACCTTTCTGATCACATATAAGTTTTGTCATCAGAAGGAGGATCAGGGCAAGAGTTTTATATTTAGAACACAAACTTTTACATTTCAGTTGCAACTCTTTTTCGTAGACTCTAAAGTGAGGCTGAACCCCAAGTAAGTATTTGTCTTAACTGTTGGATAACGTAATTGTGTGTTTTCATTTAACTAGTTTAAAATATTATGGTGTAGTCTAGATCTGGCCTCTCTTGCTATATTTTATCTTAATCTGTTGCAAGGTCAGACTGCAAAGAAAGACACACAGAATATTATAAAACAACCACGTCTATATGTAGAGTATTGTACGTTAAACTGTCCTGAGTAATCTGCATCATGAAACGTTTGCTTTTTATCTCTCTAAAATTCACTTCTTGCGAAAAAAACTGCCACATCCAAAACCATATGCAAACATTTCTGTTCATTTTTAGGGCTAAGGCACCAGCACTACTACATGGGATGAGCCTTCATGGGCACTGACATGTCAGACGATACATTCCAAAACCTCCTTTTTTTTTTCCAGCACTCCACAGAACCAAGCCCTGGAAGGAAGTAGGTTTTAGCAAAGACACATATGTATGCAAGTGTGGATCTCAGGTCTTCAGGTCCAGCTGGGAAAGTTTCCAGGTGAGCAACTTCAGACACTTTTTTTGCATCTAGAACAAGACTTTCAAAATCTGATTATGAAAAACATCATCTCCACTTCCACAAAACGTGCATCACTTTGGTTTGCAGGCCTAAACATGGTAAATACCCACAAAAATGGGTATGTAAGAAACACAAAAGGGTTACTTATTAAGGTGAAGGGCACGCATCCACGCCTGCATTTGGAAGCCTGCTCCTTGTGTTTAAATTGAGCATTTAGAATTATCTTTTTAAAAAATCTGAACCAAAATGGCTTGTTTTAAACATCAAAAGAAAAATATAACCCAGCCATCTTTTTTCATTGACTTTCCCGTGCATTTTCTTTAAGCTGGATCGTTGAATATGTCAGTGCATATTTCCAGTTCTTAAGTGTTTCAGGTCATCTTCCATCGCTATGGGAAAGCACAAGCAATGAAGTTCACTATGCAGTGAACAGTTCAGCTGAGCATCACCAGACTCTGCATTATTGCTGAGCTATATACACAAGGCATTTGAAATGTACAGTTGTCAAAAGATGTCATTTAAAATGAAAACTACAAACCTGGGCTTTGCAGAAGTTGCCACAAAGTTATCAAATCACAAAATCTAGCGACTAGTGGGCTTCACAACACTGATGATAAATAAAAATATGGAGGTAACAATAGTAGTAGGAACAAATACATGTTTAAAATAAGGCTTTTTTACATTGTTAAGATGCCTGGCCTCTAGCCCCTTGTTTGTTCTTCATATATTACAGATTCATGACAAAGCTGACTGTGTACATTTTCAAATATCGTTGGATCTATCCTTATCATCAGATAATGCCCCTTATCAGCAGCATAGGATAAAATATTGTAAAGACATTCATAGCAAATCAGTTCTGAAACACATGGAGTCTTTCTTTCCTTCCATATTACCAGCAGTCTTGTCATCCTTAATGAGAGCTATCAAGCAGAAATTATCAGTGCTGCAAATATCAAGATCCTGTTTCTTCCTGGTGGCTTTTTAAAAGTTATTCTCCCAAATCAACTTCATGTCATAGGCAAATCATGGCAATGCAAATCACATACTGCATATGCTGGCCAGAGCTGACTTTAATCAAGTCAGGTTCTTCTCCTTACAATACAGACTGACGACTCCGAGACAAAAATCCATCTCTGGTCCCACAATTTCTCTGTACCTTCCAGCAAGGATGTCTCTTTCTTTGTGAAGAAATAATTGGTTAAAACCCATTGTCAATTGACCCATGTATAAGAAGCATGGATCCAGACCATTTCAATATATTTACATTACCATTCATCCATTTTCTAAGTCAAGCTATATGAATACAAAGCCTGAGAACTATGTAATGTAGCCAGCAGTCAGCACATACTGTCTTAACTCTGACTTTGTACATTCACATTATCTCCATTAGAAAATAAAAAAATACTTTTTACACAGAGAAATAAGCATACTGGAAATATAAAGAAGCATCTCCCAGGCAAAGAAGTGCACAAAAAGTGATATAAAAGCCCTATACGGAAGAGCATACATGCATGCAGTATATTGCTGTGACAGAAAGTAATCAATCTGAGATGCCCTGGGCTCTTCCTGTTCCCACTTGTGTGCAATAAATGCACATATCTTTATAGTCCATTCACACTCTGTTCATGTTTCTATATGACAGAATAAAATTTCCCTGTTCCAATCTGGAATACAGTAAGGCCTTGTGGGACGTTCTCCTGCCATTTGGCAATTTAATAGAAAAAGACAGGAAGGATTAGGATCCACTAAATTCTGCAACAGCTGGTTAATCACATGGGATGTCTCCACCTGATTTTAATGGGTGGTCTCTGCTCAGTGCTCCAAAACGAAGGAGAAAACTCTCCTAAGATTCTTTGCTGATATACCCCTAGGGAAAATTCCTCCCTATCTTAAATTTGGCCATCAATATAAGGTTAAGCAAAATGAAATGTTACAATGACCTGCATGATTCCATCACTACTTCAACACAACTAAGAAACAGAGATCAAATACTGCTGCTTCAGAGTAACAGCAAGTGTTTGTCAGAAGGGAAGAAGACTGCTCTTCATCAGCAATGCTCACACTTGGCAACATTGACTTCAGAGCAGTCTTGAGCAACTTCATTCTTCTACTAGACAGAGGTTGTATTTCTGGCTCAAGGGAGCCCAAGGTTTTCCTTCCAAAACTGGAGATTCACTGGGCTCAAATAAGCTTAACCATGTCTCCAAGGTCCTTCTCTGGAGTAAGACTCCCTCTGTGCTGATGCCCTTTCCCAGGTCCTTGGCCTCTCACTTTTTAAAGGGGGTGAGTTTGTTGAAGGTATGCCAGAAGAGGGATGGCTTCCGCTTGGGTTCTGCCAGGGCAAAAACCTGCTGCTGCGGGATACTGGTAGGCACAGTGATGTGGCGCTGATGAATAGGATGCAGGCTTTGGTGTGGAGGAGGCACAGGACACCCGTTATAGCTTACACCTGCAAAAGGAACAGTTTAAGAAAGCGTATGAGTCAGCTCGCAGAGCAACCAATATTGGGAAAATTTAAGCACAGGACCATGGGACAAATTCAATGGTCAGTAAAGCCAGTATGAATTTTGCCATGATCTTGAATGGAAGCACTACTAAAGGTTACCTTTTCTGATGTCAGACTTCTTAACTGATGCATTGATTTGGCTTCAGAAGAGAATAATACCAGTAAAAATAACATTACAGAATTACAAAAAATAAGCAGCAGATTCACACAGCCTGGCTATATTGTTTGCACAAGTAAATTCTGGTATTTCAAAGAAATGACTTAAGACAGTAGATACTCATATTTTAGTCAATTCTCAGAATAAGGCTGGATAAAATATTGCTACCAATAAAAATGTTATTTCTTCAATTTGGAAAATATTTTTCCAGGTTAATGTTCTCAGACTTCGACCTTTGTGCGTTCTGAACAGAATCTCCTGATCACAATTTTCAGCCACTCCCCTGAAAATCTGGACAGGTTTTATAGGTATCTGGTAATTGATAAAGAGAAAATGCTTTAATAATATTAATCCTAGGGACCAGAGGACTAGCTAACATCAACTCCTTCACTCCTAAATTCAGACTTGATCTGGTCCCACTTGCTCAATTTATTCTTGCAACACAATATAGAGATTTACCCAAATTTGACTTCAAGATGGAAAAGGACAAAATCACAATAGGAATAAAAAAGCTGTTTCCAGAGAAACACATTTCTAGTCCATCCTTCCTTCTAGTCTAGGACAGAAGGAAGCCATTTTGAGTGTGTTATCATAAATACAGCAACACGTGGCTTGCAAAAAGAACTTCAGAATATTTTAAACAAAGCACAGAATTGCTAAAGAAGAAGATGCTGTTTGAGTAAAAGCAAAGGAGGGAATCAATAACCCTCATTTCTAATTTAATCTCTGCATGCACTTTCTTACATTCTTAAATAAACTGTCTTATCTCTTGAGTTTCTTCTCTAATAAAGAGAATACTGACTTGCCTGTCTGAAGGAGACTGGGGAGCTGATTTAGTAGACAGTTTACAAAGGCATTGAAATTTGATATTAAAATACAGGTTAATGGAAATTTTTTGAACTCCATGTAAACCATGAAAATTTTTTAAAAGACTGAAGAACTCAACCATAGTCAGACTGTGCTATTTCCTAACATAAAGAACACTGGAACACAGGAAGGATGTAAAGCAATTCTGAACACCCACCTTTAATTTTTCCATGCCTTGACTTACGAGCGTTCTGCATGGCTTGTTTCTTCTGGTTTTCTGAGATTTCCATTCCTATGTCAAAGTGTAAATTAGGGCACTGGTATAAAAATGCTGTATGTAATCCCTGATTACATGAAATTAATAAGTAAACTATATTTTAAACCATTTTTAGTAAATCTTAATAGCAATATACCGGAACTTTTTAGAAGTATGTTTTACTTTGTCATATAAATTTAATTTTTCACTGGGATAACAATATGAACATTAATTTGCCTGTAGATTACTGGGAAAAGCTGCTTTCCAGTTCTTGCAAATGGCAATCACTGGGGAACTAACCACACAAGAAGTTCTTTTTATAAATAAGTCCAGATAACAAGAGATGAAAAAAAAAAGTGTAAATTAACACTTCTGAAAGCTAAACGCCAGCAAGTAATAGATCACAAATGCAGAATCTGTTTCTTTTTTCACTCACTCTGAGCTAACTTGGGGTAACAAATTGAAGTCACTGGTACTGCAGGAGTATAAATTTGGGTATCTTTCTCTCCACTGAGAGGAGACAGTATCACATAATCTGCCAGGCACTGAAGCAGCCTGTGATGTGGTTGTGGCTGCATCAGACTGGGACTGGATCACTCACTCCGGTTTCTCATGTACTTGTTTGCATACTTGTATGACTTACATGATGCTATAGTATGTGGTCAACCCTGTGCTATTTACTGTCACGTGACAGGTGTATGACTGATCTGTGCTGAGTACAGAGATGCCCGACATCTGCTATGAACAGTGACACCAGTGACTGGTGTCATGTGGAGCCCGTGTACAGGCACTCCAGTTTCCTCTCCCTGTGTACAACACAGTTGACATCATACATAGATATGTTACATTTGCACCAGGAGAAAAGAGGGTGCAAATGCTGTCACTCATTTCACTCATATGCACATAAAGAGCACAGAAGTTGTGATTCAAAGTCAGAATGAAGTGTCTGGTTTGGTTCCACTTTGCATCTTCCTGCACTTCTCTATACTTTTAAAATTCCCTTTACTTTTTTAGCCTGAACTAAAGTTATAACTATGTAGCAACTAGAAGTTATTACAAATCAACCTATTAACTACAATACAACAGCAGTTAGCCATAATTTTGGGGTAGCAGTTTATTTTATTCTGCAGGGTTTTTTTCCTTTATAGAAACAAGGAAACAGATTTAAAAAAAAAGAAAGCAATTTCATCAACAGAGATCAGACCACTTTCTTAGGGTTACTATTAGTGGTTTGGAGAATGAGTTTCTGGCTGTGGCCTCTTCTTCCCATATATTCATATAAGCTAAGAAAAGCTAGGTATGGTTTGGGAGACAGTGACTCACACCAAAGTGTCTTTGAAAATAGAAGTAAAATGCCATTTGCAGTTCTGAATTGGAAGACTATGTATTTGTTCTCTGAGTGGTTAGATTAGAGGCTTTGTGTGAAGTCCAGCAAGATAGCTTACAAAATCAACAAGATAAATTTAAACCTGAGGTTGAGAATACTGGCGCCTTTCCACTGGTTTTGGCTAAAGGAAATGTTCAATTATGCCACAAAAGTGAAATTTTAGAAAAGAAGCAGTCTTCTGGGTAATGGAGAAAACATCCAAGCCACTGTGACTCACAAGACCAGATGAACATGAGCTATTACAATTCAACTACCTTTCCTCTAGTTCACGATACCTGTGCCAGAACAGGTACATCGGAATAATGAGTTACAACATTTGAAAAGCAAGTTTCTGGAGGGCTGGATGTTACATGGGCAGAAAAGACTGCATGTGCCTATGTGACATTATTAAAAATACAGTTTCTCGTTATACTGAATCTTCTTCACTATATTGCACAGTACCTGAAAAGCAGCAAGCATGATGGACCCTCCCTTGCAATCCCTGCACTCAGCACCATGGGAATTTGTGACCCAGCCCTAAATAAGGGTTAGTGCTGTAATGATAAATCTCTTCGCTGCCACTGCCACCACTGTTGAATGGCTACCCTTTTGAATATCATATGTTGATTTTCATGAGGTCCCAGTAGAATAAATAATGACATTTAGGGCTGTAGCTGCTACACCTTTGCAGTTGCCTTATGCTCAGGGATTTCTGCAGCAGTGTCACTTCAAAGAAATGGTAAACCTCACTGCCTGCACAAGACAGACCAGCTGCTGCCCAGGGCAAGCACTAGTGTAAGCCTCAGAAGCATCCTGACATACAGCATTTAGCCCACTCAACATATTCTCCTGCTGCTCCATAAAGCTACCGCTGCAGGAGGAGGTGTAGATACAGATTTGAAGAGCTCAGGAACGCTCCTCAGAAACGATGGGAATGGAAAATGTTCACATTTTATCTTCTTTTGCTCAGTCCTGCTCAAAAAGTGCAGAAGCTGTGATTTATTCTATATTGTCCTTCCATAGACTGTGCTACTGTTCTCACTGCATGGTGGAGTGGAGGCTTTCTGCAACTTTGTTCTAAGAGTGATTGTTTGGACACTCATCATTAGATCCTCTGCACTGCTTTATTACTTTCTGATCACCTTCACCCTTTTGCAATATCCACTTTATTTTAGAGTTCTGCTTGGGTGAATTAGAAAAGCAGCCACCACCCATCCCCATGAGCTCAAGGTGACTGAACAAGCTCTACACAGAGTAACTTGTGAAAGCCATCAGTGTGGTGCTCAACATGATCATAATGTCACACCATGATGTTCAGCACAGGACAAGAGTTGGTTTTGAAAAGTTTAGCTGTGGCTGCTTCATTGTCTACTCTGGACTTGAGATAATTGGGGTTAATTGCAAGTTGGTGCAATGGGGAAGAGTTAAAACTGTTACAGAGTGTGAACTCGTAAACTTGAAAGTATTTTCTTCAGCTTATGGACTATCTACCATACATATGGAGGAGGCCATATTTTTGTCATACTTAAAACAGATCAATCAAGAGAAAGCCACTAAGATCAAAAGGCTTACATTTGTAATCTAAGGGTTATTCCTGTCTTCCTATTCTTCTGTCTAGGTGTTTTAAGTGAACATGCAATATGAGATTTGGCATTTTAATAATTTCTGAGTTATATCATCCACTTCACTGCACTTCCAATTTTAACCTGCTGTCATCCAAAGCCTAAGCCTGAAGAGTGTTATAAAAAGGCGAAGTTCTCATGCAGTCAACACACACAAATGCACTAATATTTTCATTACTTCTTTAGGAACATTTAAGAGAGTTTTATTTTTCTTGTTACTGTTGCTGTCTTCTTTGTGTATGTTTTGCCAATGAAATTTTGCTGGAGCTTTTGTCACTGATCTTAAAGGAAGCATGAAACTATGCAATAAAAAAATTTAAGTAACAATTCTAAATGTACATTCACACAGAAGACACTGTCCTTAGAGTGTCCCACAGGCTGTGGGTCTAAAGCTGATCCTAGGATTTGCTACCTTTTTCCCTGCTCACTCAAGGTTAGGCTGAACACCTCAATAGGTTTCTCTTACACAGCCAAAGGTCATGTCAGGTAAGAAAGAGACACCAGTCCCAGAAGGCAGAGTGCACATCTGCACAAAGCATAAAGTGGTGTAAAAGCAAGAATATCCCCCTTTGTTTTTACCACCTGTTAGAGAGGAAATCCTTCCACTCACCCATTTCCTTGTCTTCCTGAACTCTTCTCCTTTCACTTTCACACGCTTCCATCCATCTCTTTTTATCCTCCTGTTTTTTTGCACAGAATAAATGAATCTCTTCTGTTGCTCTGTTTATTATCTTAAAGGCATTCTTGACATTAATGTTGAAGTCTTTGTCTCTGCCATCTTCAGTGTCCACAATTTCCATCTCATCCATGTCAATACGATCCTTATAATACAAGATGTCCCTTCTCAGTAAGTCCTTCTTACAGAACACAAGCTGATGGTCAAAAAGGAAGAAAGTCCTCTGCTGGCTTTTGCCTTGCTTCGATATTTTGGTCAGTTCTCCTGAGTGGATTAGTTCTGAGCTTCTTGCTAACACATCTGGTCCCTAAGAAGATATATATATATGTATGCAGTAAGTAAATAATATTTTAAGATCTTGCTGTGTGACTAAACAGTCTCATTTTATAATCAAGTCTTAATTCTTTTTTTTTGCATTTTTGTTATTAGATTTGAAAATGTCATAGCATGTAGATAATCTCATACAGGCAAACTCAATTAATGTGGTTCTGCTCTACTTTATTTCTGCATAAATCACAACAAAACTCATTGAAGTCAGAGAAGCAGGTTCAAGTTCTGACAGAACTACCAAAAATCCAAAGGAGATTCTATAGATAAGCATTTTTTAAAAATCCATTTTTGTCGTCTCAAAGACAAGCGTCCATGTTAATACATGCTGCTCTTCCTGATTTATAAACAAGGTAATCAGTAACAGAATCACTGCAAATAAGCAACTGGACTTTTAACTGAGCAATGACCAGTTGAAAAGTAGACACCATAAACTACCTACTATGCAGAAAGACATATCCTGTAGAGGACATGAAGTACTGTACCTTTGCTCAGGAAAGGGACAGGCTGACACTTACCTCCCAGTCTACGATAGAGACTTGCCAACATGCAATCTTGTCTATGCTTTCAAGTCTTCGTTTTCGCTCATTGATCAGGCACGCTACATTCTTCATAGCCTCATATGCAGCTTTTATGTTGTTATAATCACTGTGAAATGTAGGCACTTTTCAAAGATCACTTATGCAATGGATATGATGCAATCACAAACTGTGACACTGCTTGAAGGATTAGTCCGCATTATCCATTTATCCCTCTACTCAGGGTAAAGTAAGAGAAACCTGATTCTCAGATATCCTGAACCTCACATAGTACTCTACAATTCAGTGCTTGCTGTACTGCTAAGCTTTGTCCAGAAGCAAATTATTAAAATGGTGGAAGGAGGCAGAGGATGTAGATTAATGAATTGCAACACTGTCTCTACTGAAAACAATGGTAGAACTCCCATTGACCTCAGTGATACCTACATTTCACCAAAGGAATTTGTTTTTTAAGCAAGATTTTAGTGGGATTTTATTGGGAGGGGCATTTCTTTAATCGTGATTAACAACTGCATTTTCTCCTTCTTGTTCCCAATGGCTGGGTCAATGAACGCAATGAGAGAATGCTATGTGGGCAGAAAAAATACCAAAAGCAACCTCAAAGAGGGTGAGTGAGAGACCCAAGAACTAAAGAGAGGAATTAAAGGAAACAATGATGACCAAGTGGCCTGTTTTTATGGAACAAGTGTGTGAGAGCCAATACCTTTCCCTGCCTCTCCAGGTCAAATGCAAGCCTCCTGTCCTTTCACTGCTCTGCTCCCCTCCTTCTTTCCCTGACCTCTCCAAATGCTTATGGATCTCCACAGCCTGTAGGCAGGTTTTCATTCCCCTTTGAATAGCATCCATCACTCCTTCACCTTTTTCAAGTGGAGTGTCAGAGAAGAGAGAAGGAAAGAGACATATTTCCTGCCTTAAGAGTCCCAGCAGAGCAGCTGCCTTCCCTCCTTTATCAGAACGCCTCTTGCAGAAAAGGAAGCCAGAGGCAGAAAACAGCAGAAGCCAGAAATAAATCCTGCAAAGGGGTCAACCCTCACTGTCCTTTTTATCTGCTTCTGTCTCAGTTCCTATTTTCATCAGCTGCTGCTGATGGATGCACTTCTCTTCTAAATCTGCAGGTTACTCTCCTCTATATCTATGTAAACTCTTTTCTGCTGTGCTGTATACAAAAAGTGAGATTAACAATAACAGGATCCCACTAACGTCAGGGAGATGTCCCACAGGGTGACCGCATGATATCCACACTGCTACTCTTGCCCTTCCTTATCTCAGTTCCTTCTTTCTCTGTTGGTGTGTATGTTATTCCACACTTGCTGCATAACCTGTGGCCTTCACACCAGGCTGTGCATATCGGATCTTCCAACTTATTTTGAAAACAAAACAAAAAAGCTACCAAAAACCTCCGTTGGCTGGAGCTTTAGCAAGGCTCCATGTGGGAGTAGGCCTGCCTGTCTGTACAGCACCTCTGTACACTGGGCACCTGTCTGTGCTTGCAGGCATCTCTGGATGCTGTGCCACAGAAGAGGAAAACAGGCACTATGGGTGGAAGGTGTCAAGACCTTGCTGTCACTTCATCTGCAGGTTTAACAGCTCACAGAATAATCTCTCTAAAATCAGTAGCAGTGAAAGAGATACCCGTGTTAGTAATTGTTATTGCAGGACTTCCAGGTAGCCACAGAACTGAATGGAGGCATTTCACATCTGAATGTCAGTTCTTCACATCCCCTATATTTTGCCCCTGGCAAAAATCCCGTGGTCTCCAAGAGGAGTTTTCTCAAGGTTAAAGAGAGACTTTGTCTCTCTTTGGCCAAGGAAGCATTGCCTCAGGCTGCATTTGGACTTTGAGCTCAGGGGGTCATAGTGGAACATTTTTCTTGCAGTTGTGTAAGGTAAAAAGGCAGACATGTAAAGATAAAATCTTAATTTAGTCAAAGATTTAATCAGCTCAGGGGTATACTAGAAAGGCTAATAACTTGTAACTTCAATTGTTTATCCCAGCTGAAAATCGAATATCTGGACTTCACTGCAAACAAAAGCAACGTTTATTACTAGTAAGTTTCTAAAAAAACATTACCTCCAAAGTTGCTCAGATTGTGTTCTTTTCTAAGGCTCTCTTTAACTTTTCCTATGTCCACAACATTTATGCAGCTTCCCCCTTTCTTCTGCGGATTTCCTTCTCCTTCACTTCTTTGACACTCTGGCTTTTTTTCACTCTGATTTACACATCCCTCTCTGCATCCTATTTCAGCACCTTCTTCCTTTCCTTCTCACTCTTTCACTTATTCCTCATTCTGTCTTGCATCCCGTCAGTCCCCTGTGCTGCATTTTCAGATATTGCCTTTGTTAATCTTTGTGATAATTCCAAGATGCCCACCTAGTAAGGAGCTGCTGTCTATAGTGGTGAATGGGAGTTTTGTTCCTGATCTCAAAAGCCTTAGTATTGCGTCACCCAGAAAGCTTGAGTAATTAGGTGTTATTACTATCGTAAGATTTGTTTTTTTCATTCTCTCACCTGTGCTCCTGAGTGGTGTATTTGAGCAATTCTGCAAGCTGCAGAGGGTATTTGCAGATTTTCTGAACAGGCGTGAGAAGAAAACCATCAATGGCAATGTCAATCATCTGCTGAAGCAAGCGACAGGCCTCAAAGAAGTGACGGTATTTGCCCTGTTTCATTAGTTTGGAAAGTTCAATGCAGGCACCAGGATGATTGTTACAATACTCTGAATAAATAGCAAAGCCTTCTTGCTATTGGAAAAAAAAAAAAAAAGGTCAAAGCCTTAACTAAAGTATTTGTCTATAAAGAGGAAAGACATTTTTGTAACATCTATTATATCTAATTAGATTAATTAATCCATTTCCTATATTGTTTCCAGCCCAATCAGCCTTGAAACTATGCAGAAACCTACTTTGGAACTGTCAAAACTATGTACCTTCTTTGTAAGAACACAGAAATAGAGACCTCCATTGAGTCAGGATAATCAAACACACTTTAAGAAGTACTTTTCTTTGGGGAAGACAGAGGCTCAGCAAGTGTTTATCATGAACTCACAGCCTCTTTCCCCACCACCTTCTTTCTTTATTTCCTTTAGGAAGTTTTTGCATGCCCAACATGAGTTACTGCAAATAGTCCAGCTCATCTGCGATCACTACAGTTTTGAAAAGAAAACTTAAAATTGTGTACAAAGTTCATGCTTGCTAAAGATAAGGAGGAATCTAAAACATTTAAATTATTCTTTAATTGTAAATTATTTTACATTCTAAAACGCTATCTATACATAGTCCAGTATTTGATAAGCACTTACTACCAATATCTCCTTCCAACACGTTAACTTAGCATTTTCTTATCATATTTTGTTAATTTCATAAATAAAATTGACTTCTGCAACGTACATGTTGAAGAAAACATGACCCTATTTCACTTAGATGAGGTTCCTCTTTGTTATACTGTTTCTCAAGATCCTTCAGAAACTTTCTTTGGAACTTGTAAATATCTTCAATATTTCCAAAAATGGTGCTTAACTGAGCTGCGGTGAACATTCCTGTATGTTTGCGACATTGCCGTATATAGCCCTGGAAATGAAATAAAAAAACCCTCTTTAGTCTGAATATGTGAAAACAAGTTATACCCCGAACAAGCCCATTTGAGCTGGCAAAACCCCTGTGATCTATGGGCAGGTGAGTGGTTTCCCAGCCATACACACGCACGCAGACGTGCAATTTCAGATTTGCATCTGAAATGTTTACACATTGATTCTTGCAGTCCAACTTCTGTCTCACAGCGCTGTAAATGAACCAGGCAACCAGAAACCTGCAGAGTGTGTAAAGCCCATCTGCATCTCCTTGTTACAACTACCCACCAAGCTGAAGGTGAGGCTGGTGTAAAGCCCCATGTATGCTATTACTTCAGCTGCCATGCTTTTTGGTAGCAATTTCTCTGTACCGTAACAGTTCTTCTCTATGAGGATAAGAACAAACCATAAAACAATTAATATAAAGACAATTTCTACCAGGGCTAAAGTACTGGTTCCTTAACATGTCTAAGCCAAAGGGTATGGTCTAAGCCAAAGAAGCAAAATGAAGAACATATTATAAAGCATTCAGAATGCTGCTGTCTGGTAAAATCCATACACTATCAGCAGAAGATAATAGTATTGGCAAGACTGGACATAAAAATACAATCACTTTTCCAGGTTTTTTTTCTCTTTACTTGTAAGAACATCACAGGGGTCCAGTTCACTTTATTCATATCCAGTATTAAGTAGATACACAACTGAGCCCTCCAATTTTAAATGCCCAAATTCTGCTCTGCCATCAGTAACCGACATTCGACCGCATCAGCATTTGCATAGCAAAGAAGTAAAGGTACGACTGGGGGCCTCTTAGGGCTGACACATGCAGCAGCAGCTGCCATGCACAGCCGGCACATCCTCAGGTATCCATTCCAGAAGGCTGAGCATGCTGAGGAGGACACAGGGCAGGGGCTGAATATCCAGGAATAGCTGCTGTGCTCATACTCTCCTATCAGTTATAGCACCAGGGTACAGATGAGTGCAAAGGTTAACTGGTATGTAGGGGTTATCTGCCAGGCTCCTCCATTTTTGACTGCTTTCATTGAGGTTTCCACCAAATCACTTTGGGAGCAGATAGCTGTAAAAAGCCTCGCAACTACTCTGGTGAGGTTTATCAGGAAGCAACCCTGAATATTACTGGCACTGTTATGAATATTCCTGTCTCCTCCACAGCCATCTGCTCTGAGAGCTGTGCAGTGGCTATGTTGCAATCCAGCTACCACATTTACTACTGTTAGGAGGATAACTCCAACAAGGAAAATTCCTGTGCAGCTCTTGTAATGTGGACTGGAGACACTTCTTGAATGTAAAATGTTTTTCTGGGTATACTCCAATTTCGTGATCTTGACTGTATCAGCCCTAGTGATTCATTACAGTGCAGAGCTTTCAAATGTGGATTACTATCTGCAGTAGCTTTTCTGGCTTAGTTTTACTCGAGTGTATTTTCAGCCTTATGTCTTGCTTGCACGAACCTACAGATTCACTCTGAGGAAAGCAGACCATCTCTACCCCACATGCTGAACATGAAGCATCACTTTTCTACTTGGAATATGTGTTTGCTCTCTTGTACTAAACTCAAGAGGCATGTCAGATTTAAAAAGAGGTATACAATATACGTGTTAGAGAAAATTAATTATTAATATCAGTCTAAAAATTAATAGGTCAGTAAAATATGAAAGTCATGTCCTAGAACTCAGCTAACCATGGCAGTGACACAGCTGGGTGTACAAATTCCTCCCTGATCTTTTAGGCACACAGTTAAGCTTACTAGCTTAAGTAAATAGTGAATCTAAATTACAAAACTTACATTTAATGTTTTAAAATTAGTCAATTACCAACCAATTTTTGTCTTTTTGTTTTCTCTTTTTTCTTTCTTCAAAATGCATAAAGAAGGCCTGATCTAAAAAAAATTTAAAAATCAAAAAACACTGCTGCCTTGTCTACTTTTTTGTCCATGAAAGAATCTAATGATGAGTGGTGGACTAAAGCATGACAACAGGACAAAAACAAAGACAGATCTAGCAAACTAAGGGTACAAAGAATATTTTGGTAGGTTGCTTAGCACCCTTCCAGATGCTAACCACAAATACAAGTCAAATACAGGTCAAATGCATCACAGTCCACATCAGAAGAAGCAAACTTTGCTGAAAAGTATTAAGAAGCTTCCTGTCCAAGTGTGGGCATCCAAGAAAATTTGAACAAAAAGCAGAAAAATCCCCACATTTTACGGTTCAAACAAGCATGGTAGTTCTAAAACACCTTTAAAGACTTCTTCACAGCTTCTAAGCATCCAGCAAAAATCTCTTGTGTTAGAGAAAACAAAAAAAAAAATCTCACCAGCAAATACTTTCTTTGCAAGTTACTTTCGAAAAGTTTTGTCCCTGAACTGTAATCGATTAAAGTTACTGAAAGTTTTCTGTTTAAACCAAGCAGTAAAAAGTTCTAAATAAACTGGACTTCTTTCTCTCATTATTATGGAAATAGCAGTCAGATAAGCAAAGCACTTCTTCCATGTCAGAAGTGGAATGTTTTTTTCAAAAAGAAGTGGTGCCGTGTGGCAGTCGGCAGAGAGGAAAACCGTAAGAGGACATAAGAAGGGTCTGACTGACAGCCTCAGAAGTGCAATTGGGAATATTTTGATACGAGAAACCACTCCAGTTCTCAGCTTATATGGGATGTTTTGTTCACATTAGGTCAGCAGAATGCCCTCAGGTTAAAGCATGTACCTCACAGATGTCCTTGAGATGCTTGATATAGACTCGTTCTGTGTTCATAATTTCCTGTATAACGTTGGTTCTCATCTGATCCTTGTTTTCAGCTATTTTCTGACGATGCTTGCTACTATCTGCATCTTGTTCTTCATCCTGGATACTACTACAATTTTCTGGCACTTCTTCCTGATTAACTCGCAGCTGCAGCCAAAACAAACAAAGCAAACTAAAGTAAAGCAGCAGACTTTTACAAATTGTAAAACGGTTACAAATTTCTCACAATTAAGAAAGGACTTGCTACAGAAATGTTCCCATTCTTACCTTCTAGAAGGGGTTCCACAACAGAATTTCTGTCTCCTTGTACCCTCTGCATATTCAGATAAAGTGTTGAGATTTCTGTCTGGTTAAATACATGGCTTTCTACTCACAGTATCTGAGATACCATGTTGTGTTGTCCGTGTATTTTTCAGACAAGCTTATTTCTGACCCTTACTAACAGTTTATGTGTTAGTTTGGCCAAGCCAGCATATGGGTAAAAATTACAAAAGTCAACAACTCAAACACTTTTAAATAGTCTCCCTCTGCCCCAATTCCCCATCTGTATGATGTGGATAACAGCACCTACTTTTTTGACTTTTGTCTGATTGCCCATGTTGGCTGGACATCTAGGAAGGGCAAAGGCAGGAACCAGCTCTTGCACTTTGTGTAGTACTTCAAGCAATGTGGCCCAATCTTCTTTACAGGCTCTCAAAAAGTACTTTAAATTGATTTCTAAAACATAGTTCAATTTTATTCCATTCAAGAGTTATACTGTCATTAATCTGGATGAGTTCTGACTGGGGAGTTCAGACTGTGAACCAGATTCCTACACAGTGTTATGATAATAAATTAAACCCTATTTTACCAAGAAAACCCTGCAGTGTAGCTCTCCCCACTCCCTCATGAAAAATGCTGTGTCCTCTCAGTATACACTGATTGCTCCTGGTTGAGCTTTCTGCTGCCCTCATTTCTGCTTGAGAAATTCCTTTAGTTACAAAAGGACCACACAAAGGAAGAAGGCAGAGTAAAAGGTGTCAGAGCCAAGGGATCTTGGGGTGTGATTCTCTATTGCTTTTTTCCTTGTGAAGTCATTACGAGTTACACCACTGATGTTCAGATACAAAGATGCTGAGGATCAGGCCCTTCACTTAAATGTAATGCCATGACCATTGCTGTTGCACTCTGCTAGGAATCTCGCATGACAATGGTACAAAAGCAAGAGAGTTACTCACCCTGACAAAGCTAGCTGGAAACCAGGCTTCCTTGTCCTCGTTTCTTCCCCACCACCAGTCTTTGTTGGAAGCTTCTAGGACTCTAATGACATCTCCAGCTTTGAAGCCCAGCTCTTGATCATCCATAGTCACATGGTCCCAGAGAGCTTCTGCATAGACAATGCTGCCATCACTTATCAGCTGAGATGGGAAGAAAATGAGTTTGTGAAGGACAAAAGATAAACAGCTGTTTATAAAATACTAAAAGATCAAAATACCTCACACTAGAGTGCCCAGGATTGCTCCTATTACAGAACAAAACTAGAATTCTGGATTTTCAAAAATCTATGCGTATATTTATTAGTGAGAACAATTACAGTCCTACTCCAGAGCAGTTACACAGGCTAATGAGCTACACTCCCAGTGAAGTACTGGTCACTGTGCTCTTCCCTTGGCATCTGCTTGTGGGCCCTGTCAGAGACAGGACACCATGGCTGCTGGATTCTGCTCTATGGTGGCTACTGCCACTGCGCTTTTTATTAATATGAAACCTCAGATCTGTGGAAAACACATCTCCCGTTGTTACAGCAATGCAAAGCCCAGGACGTTACCTCATTGATTGCTAGCTGTTCCCCTCCAGGCTGCAGGTACCTGGGGGTGGCTTGGCAGAGCTCCTCGTAACTATAATCTTCCTCACTGCCATTGTCATCCACTAAGGCTGAAGATTCAGTCCCACCATCTGCAGGAACTAAAACAAAGGTGCAACAGCTGCTTGTTTCATCATTTTTATGATTCAAAAAAAAAAAAAAACCAAGAGGAATCACTGAGAAGTTGCTTTTGTTGTCACAAATATAACAATAACAGAAGAAGTGGAGGGCAGCAGAGCTCTCGGGAAAATCACTTTTCTGCCATTAAATATTTTTTACTCTTTTTCATAATTTTCTCATTTAGCAGCTGATGATACTGAGAAATTCTCCTTTTTGTGCGTGAAAAATAGAACTACAACTATTATTTATTTATTTTTTACCTAGATGAAATCTCAAATGACCTGAGCCAGAAGAGAGGTCTCAATGTCGTTTCTCACATGGCAGATGAGAGAGCTCCAATGGGCCTTCAGCACTCAGAGAGGGCCCCTGTCAGTCCCAGGCTGGGTGCCATCACATCGTCATGTCCCCTGCAGGGATGTAATGACCTAATACCTCTGTGCCCACCCACCTGTGAGAGGGGTGGGCAGCACACGGCACAGCCCCTGCTCCGAGCCGGCCGCCACCGTGTCTCCCACATGTCAGGGGAGGCTCTGGCAGCACAGAGATACCTGAGGGAGGACCAAGGGGACAGGGAGTCCAGTCTGAGCATGGTGTAACTGCCTGAGAAAAAACTTGTTGTAACTACCCCAATCACAGAAAATTCTTGGTTTGACAATTGTACATTTTCTGACCAAAGAGGCAGCTTTGTAAAGAAATGAAGGCCAGAACTATGATGGGCTTAATCTTATTACACAGACACACAAACCAAGAGAAACATCATGTGACTGTCACTATGCACATGTAAATCTGCAGTTACTGTACAAAACTGTAAAACCCGTTTGGGGTACATCACTGGGTGGCAGATTCTTTTGGCGATCATCTCTGTACCAGCAGATGAAGAGGACTGGGGACTGATCTCAGAATCAGGTAATACTGACTGACTTACATCCACACTGCTCAGTGCTAGACCCTTTCAGAGTAGATTTGCCTTTGAAAGCCAGCTGTAATGCTCAGACAAATCAGGGCATGAGCTAATAATCAAGAAGTGTTCATGACCAGTGGCTCAGTGCTTGAGTGCACTATCTGGTCCTTGTTAATTTATCCCTAAAGGTTATTCCTATGGCAGGCCCAAGCTGTGAATAACTAGAGAGTCTGAAGATCATACAGTGCTCAAAAATCCAATAAAAAATAAAAAGTAAAAAATAATTTAAAAAATAAATTCTTAATGGTCTGCCAGCACTGAACTCCTTTTCTAAGGGTTACTGTGTCCCAGATAAGTTGCCATGCAGCCTGCAGAGCATCTCTCTCACTCCCAACTGCCTGGGAAGAGACCGTTAAGCAGAGTTATTGAACCTGTCACTTCTACCTAGCAGCAAGGCCGAGCAGCAGGGCCCTGACCCTGCCTGTTCTCTGCCCTGCGTCAAGCCTGGGTACCGCCTGCCTGCTGAGCTCTGTGCTCCGGATAGGCGAGAGTCACAAAGAGATGACTCCTGGCTTTACTCCACGCACCTGCACAATTAACAGGCATGCTGTTGCCTATCCGTTATTTACCTTATAGGGAGAAATGCTTCAACCCCTCTCCTTATGGGTGGTCATACCATCACCTAGCTTCTTTGGTCATTTGGGTATTAATTTGCAAGAGAGATCAAAGCTGATTACGGCACATATTCATTAAATAACTTTCAAGATTTTTCTTTCCTTTAAAAGTGGATGTAACAGAACATGGCTATTCGACTGTTCTCTTCTACTTCCCAGCATTTTAAATATGCACTCACATTAATGGTATAATCTGTCTAACCAGGGAGGATGCAGAACCCCTATTTAAAAAAACAATATTTTTTTCCCTACAGACTCATAAATCTGAGCACTGATAAACTTTAAAATACATCTTGTGAAACTTACTGGAAGTGCTTTGTTTAAAAAATCTGCAAATAAATCATTAAATCAATTTTTAGCTTATAAAGCAACACCCAAAAAAATTAATCCTAGTGATCCTTTATAGATCTCCACTGTACTATCAGTACTGCCTGTTGGTTTGTTCCAGTAACAATGGCACATCAAAATAACATAATTCATTTAGCTCCAGATGAAAAATGACTGCAATTTTGGGACCGATAACTGTTCGTTATTCTGTACCAAATCAACAAGCTCACATTGTCTTCGTAGTTAAGACTCGAGCAAAAACCAGTTGCTTGCATTCTGCATCTATTCCTCTATTGTTTACAGACAGAAATATCAGAGGTAGGGGTGGGCTTTCCTGATCGCACCAACGGGATGCAAAAACTTAAAAGACAGCCTAGGACTGATTCTGATCTCCTTGCAGCTTTGCCACCAGTGTAAGGCTGCAGGCTCCCGTGGATGACATGGTATAAGCATGATCAGAATCAGGCCCCCTGACTGCCACAGTTTATCAGTTCAATCTAAAAACACTGTAAAAAAAAAGAGAGAGAGAGAGCATGTTCTACTCACACGTACCCATCTGAAGGCTCTCCAGACTCCAAAATCGTGCCATTCCTCCCCTGGCTACCATGCTGCCGTCAGACTCGACCCCAGGGCAAGGGTTTGACCTCTAACAGGTGATGCTCGGTCCAAAAAGGGCTGGCGAAGGATCACAAAAGGCTCTGAGCTACCCACAGAGCAGAGGAACAGCCTGTTTGCTGCCTTCAGCTCCCGGCTGCGCCTCCGAGGCCGAGCCTGGCTGGGGACTGCCGGCGGCGCGCTCAGCCTGGCCACGGCGAGCTCACGGCTCGCTGACATCATGGGGTGCCCTTAGGGAGGAAGTTCCAGAAAAGAAACAAAAACCTGGCTGCCTGGCCCCGGCCACGCTGTGCCTGCGCCGCCCAGACCGCTCCCAAAGTGCCTGAACGCCTCGATCGCAGCAAGCCAAGGAGTACATTTGTTTTTCATTAAAGCAGCTTAATGCGATTTCAATCTATATTCAAATGACTGCAATTCAAAGGGAAAGACTATTTGGATGGGAGCTGGGAGTTCCTTGTATTACAACACTGTTTGGAGTATCGGTCTATCTTTGTTATATTATACCAGTTAAAATTCCAGTAGAAGTAAACAGTGAAGGTATTTTTTGCAAGGCTATTAAAACTTCTCTTCCTTCACAGGCAAATGCTGTATCATTATTTAGGGCACAAGCAGCTGAAGTGTTAAGGCTACAGCAGTCTGCTCCCAGAAGAGGGGAAGACAGAGACATTTTCTCACTCAAATGACAAACTTAATTCAGCTGCTCCAGAAAATAGGGCGTGAAGCAGAAAAGCACCCAAACAGTCCAGCTTTCACTGGGACTGACCCAGCCAGAGCACAACCTCCTTCATTCACCATCTGCTAGCATTTACCATCCTTACATCTGCATCATTCTGCAGTGGAGCTGTATCAGTTCACGCACTGGAAGCAAAAACAGGAGTTGCTCCCATCAGCAGAGTGCAAAGCCTGCTGCAACCTGCGCTTGTACACAGCACTACATTTACGGTTTGGAAAGCTCCATCATCCTTATGGCTCATTCTTTACCTGCAAACTGCATCGCTCAGCTGAGTCTGTCCTGTAACTGGGGACTGCCTCCTCCAGGGGCATGTCCACAAAACCCTGGAGGCATTTCTGCACAGAGCGACTTCTCAACACCCACTGAAATCACATGGTTTCCCCTAGTGCTGCCTCAGACGGAGAAGCAAAGGCCAAACATCGCCCTGCAACGTTAATGCCATCTTCCTACAAAAATCCAGACTGTGTTGCACTGCACTGGAGACTGACAGGAATTCTCTTCTGAATCCCCAAACTTCACTATTAGTTCTTGCTGCAAGGGCACTTGTTGGATAGCACAGTAAAAACAAGCTACTACGTATTACAAGATGTTCATACAAAGCCCCACATATTTTTCTCAGCTCAAATCATTAAAAAAAAACCCAACCTAGCAAACAGAAGTGACACTGAAGTGCTGATGATCCTGGTACCCTGCAAGTGAAGGCTTCACGCTTTTAATCAGCCAGAGCACAAGTTATCTACCATGTCAAACCCCTACCTGCAGGGGAGAAACAGCTGAACTGCCAAAGGAAAATGAGATCAAACCCCACACAGCTTTCCTAGAACGTACACTAAAAATGATCTCTGAAAAACAGTCATTTGGTTTGATTTTTGCAGAATGGAACAGACTGTGTGCTTTTGCCCAATGACTAACCCGGTGCCACCGTGGGATGCTGCCGGGCAGGGGGGCAATCTGTTTTCCCTCCTCTGCACTGGCACATCTAGCAACTGTGCAGCCACAGACTGAACCACCACAAAAATACTCAGTTGGGGTGAGCTGGTGGCGGGTTCATTTCCTTGCAGGATCAGCCAGGGACAGGAGGAGGCTCAGGCTGTCCTTGTGGTGGCAGTTCACAGTGACCCTGTCCAAATGCATGCCGAGCTGGCTTACCCACTAGGCAGGGCACTAAAAAGGCTGTGGGTAGCACATACTAAAACTAAAAGCTAGTTCACCCGCCTCAAGAAAATCCAGTTCTAGACAGCCCTCTAGGACCCTCCACTCTGGGGCAGATCAAAGGTCCCCCCCACCCACTGCTCTGACAGCAGCCAGCAGCAGATGCCCAGGGAATACCATAAAAATAGATGAGGCATGTAATGGCATTGTTCTGATGTATTTTCCTAAATTCCAGCTACCTGCAGATCAGAGTCAGATCCCTCCCAGGGCAGAAGTGTTTAATGAACTGAATTTTTCAAACCACTTTCTGAATTTCTGTAAACTTTTGGCATGTGAAATATCATGTGAGCAATTTGTTTCATAGTTTAATTTTACAGTGTGAAAACTGTCTTTTATTTTGAATGTGCTATCTCGTGATTTCATTTGGTGCCCTTTAGTTCTTACATTATTGGAAACAGTAACTATTATCTGTTCACTTCTCCCATGCCAATCAGACTTTTATTCCCCTATTGTCCTTTTTTCCAAGTTGCAGAGCCCTTAGCATCGTTAATCGTTCCTCACACAGAGAGGCTGAGTAGGTTTTCTTGTCCTTTTGCCTTTCTCTGTATCCTCCCCTGTAAAAAATGCCTTTTGAGGTGGAAAGGAAGATGACCCCCACATGCCACACCAGTGGCACAATTGGTCTTTCTGTTTTGTTCTCTATTCCCTTCCTACAAATTTCTGCCCTTTTATTTACTGTTTTGACTGTTACTAGGCACTGAACTGACACTTTAATTAGCTGTTAAGGTTGCAACATCTCTTCCTGAATGGCAATACCCAGCTCAAAGTTCATTCTTCTGCAAGCATAACAGGCTCGTGTGCCTCCATGTGCACTACCTTGCCTTTATCAACACCAAATTCACCTGCCACCAGTGCAATGCATTGTGTCTCTGTGTTGTGAAATCCTTCTGCAACTCTGTTCAAGCAGCTTGTGCTATTACTACTGTTAATTATTTAGCACACAAGCAAGAATTGTAACTTCATTCTACACCTCTCTTCCCACATTTTTTGTGAAGACGCTGAACATCTGACTCCACTCATGGGCTCTCTCCTTAAGAAAACCGACCACCTTCCTCCACTGTTACTTAGGGCTTACTCACTTATTAAAGCATGGGAGGATCTTCCCTCTTATCCCAGGCCTCTATTAAGAGACATCTGTAAGAGATCTTGTCAGAGGTCTTCTGGAGATCCAAGTAGCCTATACCTACTGAATCCCCTTGGTCACATCCTCAGTGATTTTTTTCAGAAAACATAAACCATTTGTGGGGCACGGCTTTCCTCTACAAAGGGCACATGGATTTTTCTTCATTATAAGGGTCCATCAGTCCATTATAGTTTCTAAATCCTAAATATATTCTTTATATATTTTATGTACTATTACGTCAGACTTACTGGTCTACTGCTCAGTGGATCCCTTCTGATACTTCTTTATAAATGGTTATCCCCTCGCTGCTTTCTTCCTTGTACTGAGGCAATTTTTGAGGAACAAATTCCATGCTGAGGCAGTAGCTCAGCAATTTCATTCTTAAATCTCTTGGTTCTGGCAATTTGTTACTATTCATTTTGTTAACTCTAAAACTTTTACTGACATTTTGAGACAGATCCTGATTTGAGCTCAGGTTTTATTTCTCAGCCACTTACAAGGCCTACAAACTATCTGGTAGTCTGCCAGGTTCTCATATTTTTCAAAAAGGATGTAGGTTTTATATCTTCAGCAAATTATTTCTACATTCCTGTAGCTTTACATGAAAATTGCTAGAGGGTTTTTTTGCTATGTGGATACAATTAAACAATTTGAAGGATGTCTTTTTTTTCTTTTTCTTCTGATACATTCTTTTCCTCTGTGTTTAATGACAGAACCGTTTTCTGGTGTTCCCAAATTTTGTTGTGACAGGTGACATGAATTTGCTCTAAGTATCTAATATGCTGTCCTTGAACACTCTGTGTGCTGCCTGCAAGCATTCAACACTTTTTTCTGTTCCTCTAAATTCCTTTGTTACATGAATGACTTCTCACTTTTATTTACTTTCCCTCTTTTAAATTAAAACACATACTGTATTGGATTTTTTTACTCTTCTCACCCCTGCAAGGATATTGGCTCAGAGTGCATTATGGACACAGAGGGCAAGATTCATTATCTGTCTGTATTTAGTTAATGAACAGCACGCTAAACTACCTGTTTCTTCCAGTCAAGGTCACCTGGCTTAGCTTAGAAGTCTATAACGAGACACATCCCGCCCTTACAGAGTAGCTCTTATGTGTGATCCTGTGCACACCTCATGAGTGGTTCAAGAATTGTCTCCCTTTCTGTAGGTCTCCTGATTAGCTGCACCAAGGAGTTATTTATGGTGCACCTAAAAATACTGCACTGTGCCCCATTACAACTCTCAACCCACAGAACAGCAGTTTAAGTCTCCTTTTATGACTGTGCTTGCTGTCCTTGAAACCTCTCTGGTTTCCTTGATTTGTCACATTTACTATCACCATCCTGGTGATCTCAGGTAGTTCATCATTTAATCCTGTCCCTATACTTTTTCCCATTCAAGCATGACATTCCAGTCCACGGATCCTGTGACACTTGAAGATACAGTCAATTTGTTTATCTGATTTGGCTCTTAGATTTTCTTTAATACATTAGAGACCCTCTTTTTCACTGGTACAATCTTTTCTGTTATTCCTATACAGCTTGCACGACGGTGGTATGCTGGTTATGCTCCACTGGTTATCTTCCTTCAACCAAGTTTCTGACATATGCCATTTAGCTTTTTTAAAAATATGTTTATTTCTCCATCTTACTTTTTAAACTTTCACTATTACTGGAAGGGTTGCCTGTCTTTCTAAATCCTCTTTAAACAACATTTGTCCAACTGTTCCTGACTATTCCTTGCTTGAGTTTTGTCAGCTTCTGCCCCATCCTTTGAGGATGCAATGATCATTGACATAGCCTGTAAAGGACGTGCTGTCCTATACTGTATATTATTTCACCTTGCCAGCTTTCCCCTAATACTTTTGTTTAGAAACTCCTCCATAATCTCTTGATTTGCATGTCAGCAGTCTGCTTTTGTTCTGGTTTAGAAAACAAAGGATCTTTTTATTTCAAACATTCCTCGGTTCATAAATAATCTAAATCTCCCTCTTTTTAATACAACTTTCTGCATGAAGGTGCCTGGAGGTAAAAAAGGCCTCTGTGTCTGATACTGAGCATGATATTGGCAATACTTTGCACAATTTTACCATTGGGCTCCTGGTTTTTTTGTTTCTACCTGAGAGCTTCAATTTTGTCTCCAGTGCTCACCTCCTGTTCATCACACTCTCCCTGGCACCCACCTGCCCCACAGCTGTCACCTCCCCTCCATAGTCTCTACACAACAGCCCAGGTACTTCACCTGATGCACCAGCTGCTTCCAAAACACTGCTAGGTCCTGTCTGCATCATCAAGCCCAGCTACCTACACGACTAACAATCCCATTATCCACCAGCATAGTTTTTACCTTTTCCCATCAGTTAAGAGTCCCATCCTTCAAAGTATCACATAGAGATCACCCTCTGGTCCAGAGGCTTTTCTGTCCCCAGCAACACTGGAACTGCTTAGCCTGCAGTAGCAGATTTCATGATGCCCCTTCAGGTCCTGTCCATGAGTCTTTCTGCCTCCCTGAGCTTTTCAGGCACTGTGGCCACAGAATACAGCAACCACCATGGAGCTGCTTGCAGCATCAGACATATTCCACCCACCTCCTGGTAAACACAAATATGGCACTCAGTGTAGTAACCTGGGAATTTTCATTTCCTGCATATTATCCTACTTACATCCTCACACTTTTGGGGTGGGCAAGCAAGGACAGGGTAGCACGGAGATGGTAGCAAGCAGGGAACTGTTTTCTCTCGAGGAGTGATTAATAACTTCTGTTTGTTCATTTCTATGATATTTGGGGTGGGGTTTGTTTATTTGATCAGTGATAGGAATGGAGAACCTGAAAATCTCCTCTCCTCAACAGTCAGTTTGTTTGTACCTCAGTTCCTGAGCTGTGCTCCACACAGGCTGAAACCTACTCAGTTACCCAACCTTGATGAACTGGGAAAAGCTTGACAGTAGTTTAACATTGTAGGCAAACATCCAGGAGAGGACACTACTTGAATTAAAGACATTTAAATTTATTAATCTAAATGCTGGAATCCACATTTGAATGAACCAGCAGGTATTGGTCACAATTAAAAGAGCTGAGAGAGCAATCCATCTCATACAAAGGCTGTTCCTACTCTAACCTTCATTGACTGCAATGGTTCAGTTGTTTAAATGGAGATACTTAGCGCCATTTTAAGTATTTTGGATATCCTGCCGGCCTCCAGCTGGCACTGAAGAAAGGAATAGGTCTCCCATAGGTCCTTTGTGATATCTGCCAGCTGCAGACAGATGTCAGGTATTTCACACCGCACTGGACCCTCGGCTGGGTAACTGAATCAAACCCTAGTCCTCCACTGCCTGTAATGGATGTTTAATATTTAACTCTTATGTTTAACCTACATTTAGACTGAATTCAGTTGACTTAAACTACAGCTGAATTCCACTCCACCTGCTTAGAGCTGGGCCTATCTAAAGGAGTTCACCAATTAATTTATCCAAATTCAAGTCCCACATCACAATATGCAAAAAACGTGTGTTTAAGATACTTATAAAAATTGCCCTACTGTAATAAACAGGAAACCTCTTCAACATAATTTAAAACTTGTAACCCTTTAAGCACAAGAGTAGCAATATAAGTCTCAAGGGAAGTTTTCCTTACATGTTAGCTGGTTGTTATTCTGTCTCCTACACTATGATGATTTACTGTCTTGTAACAGCTGTTTTTCTAAAAATTTACATCTCCAATTCTATCTCCCATTGTTATAAAAGTAGTCATGCAGTGTATTAGGCTTTAGTAAGTAACTAAGATACCATTGGTTTTCAGTGCTTGGGTTTAGAATTTCTTTCTATAATAAAGGGCTTTTGTGCTATCAAATTTCACTGTACATGAGCAAACAAAAAACTCTCACATGTTCAAAGACAAGGAAATGCCTTGTGAATTTAAGAGAAAAAGGAAAGAGATCAGAATATGTGACACTAGTCACTTTATTATTTTCTGCTGGAGCTACTTAACAGATCTTTGCAACTGCTCTCAAACTGTGAAGTCCTTGATACTCCCCAGTTGCCTTCAAGTCTTTGATTTCAGAATCTTTTTCTGCTCAACTTCTCTGTTTGTTGTAATGAGTCATAAAAGTCACATCTAGCATAATCAATATTGCTTTGCCTTCATTGTCTTAAAAAGTGGCAGAAATCTTGCTTTGTCTATTTGTCATCCTGATGCTTATGTTTAAGATACCAGTTATTCAAAAGCTAAATACCTGGAAAGATATTACTCTCAGGCAGTTGTCTAGGTAATTAATATTATTTCATGTGGTTTCCAAACATGAAATGGAAAGGATAACTAAAAGTAGAATTCTTACTCTGTGATACTTAGATACTTAGAGAGTCTCTTTTTTTTCAAAACTAGTTCATGGCAAACCTGTTATTCTGTGAGTGGTCCTTCTGGAATCAGTGACTGATATACCGCATAATCTCAGCATGGGTCCCAGCATTAGGTGTCTAGCTTACCCTGATGTCTAATCTACATCTTTAAGTATACTAAGATATATACGGCAAGGACACACTCCAGACATGGTTTTAAAGTAGTTCCAAATATTTCACTACAATATAAATTAAAAGGAAAATACTAATATAGTATACATAATGTATCTCATTGCTATAGTTAGATAGAAATTCTCAAGTCTGTTCCTTGCAGATCACCTCCTGAAGAAAACTGTCATGCTCTATTGATGACCAGAAAATGTAGTTTTAACACATTCTTATATAAAGTAATCTGCATCTGAGGGATTTTTTGAGCAGAATTTGGACATCATTGCAGCTAAAACTTAGCTTAGAACCATAAAAGCCTATTATTTAACCCTATTATTTAAGCCATTTATTTAAGGCTTGCCTATCTAGGTAGTTAAGCTGAATGCATGGCAAACAGAAAATTAAAAATGCATGTGTGCTGTGGCTATGGTTTGGGTATGAACTCAAGCATATTAGATCTTACTTCCCTCATATTCTATTATTATCTTCAAGCAAGTATGTAAGTAGAGAGTAGAAAATACAGGAGTGTAAGTGGTACAGAAGAATAAACCATAGCAATGTCAAACAGTAGATGTAAAAAACAAATTTTAAATGAACACAGCAGCTACTAATGAGAAACTTGGAAGACAAAGCAACTTAGTTGGGTACTACTTTGTCATTGAGTTGGTTTGCACCCTTTTGTGTTCCACACTACAATCTACCTCCTGACCAACCTGGGGTATGAAGTTGAGGTCTAGAAAGTTAAAAAGACATCTTACCATTAGACGTTCTCATCTGCCGCCTTCGTCCAACCCTGTCCAGGCCAATGGGGGTACTTTGTGAAAAGGTGAGCGGCCGGAACCTGGCTGAAACAGCTTTGTAAGGGGGTACCTGGTGTGCCGGAACGGGTGGCCGTGTAACAGGCTACAGAGAAAACAGGAAAATCCAGTATTAGCAAAGCTACCAGTAAGTCCAACTGAGCAAAACTCAGGTATGAAGTAAGGTTTCTTCAGATAGTCCAGCTAATTACAGGGGCAGTAAAATCCCCTACTTTGAAGTTGCTTAAACACTGCATACCATATCCACCAGCACCACAGAAAATATTTTATTACGTTACAGTTCTCTGCTACATTAAAAACTCTTTAACCTTCTGTTATGATCGGACATGCTCCATAGTTTTCAATTTGTAATACCCTGTGCCCAAATGCTCTGGGATCTAACTGCTCTGAGAACAGCCTGCGCAATGCCAGCTGGCATTGTAAACACACATCTGAAGGAAAACCCAAGGCGAAAGAATCACCAGAAATGCTACGGCTGGAAGTTGTGTTCATTTCCTGGGATGTTTGCTTTCTTCAAATAAATGTATTGTTTTTAAGTAAAATAAACATATTTTACAAGACAAAAATAATTGTCTAAATGATCCTTTGCTCTGAAGTTCCCAGGAGTCTCATTAAAAAGAGGTAATATTAAGTTTACTGGTAGCATTATCTAGGAGCCATTTTCTTTAGTTAAATCATTAATTTGCTTAATTATGATTAGAGAACCTACCCCTGTTTTATTTGCAAATTGAGTCTAATTTTATGTCGTCCCTGAACAACTCCACACTAGCCAGGCTGAATGACCTTGCATGAACATTCAACACTAAACAGCCAGACCTCAGCACATGAACTTCAGAGAAACTCATCTTTAGATCTTCTGTTATCTTTCAGTTGTTACTGTTCATAGGCCCTTCTATCAAGTAATCTGAAACATCAGAGATGGTTTTTTAATGAACTATCTCTTGACACTCTGTTATGAAACCAATGATTTAGTATTGTTTGAAAACCTTTTCTCACACCTAAGATGTCAGACCAAAAGAAAACACAACAAAGAAGGAATTAGCATTATACTTTCCAAATATTACAATGGGTTTTCAAAGCTTTTAAGAAAAAAAACCACCAATGTGAAGATCAGTCTTTGAAAGCCCCACATAAAATACTTCTAGCATGTTTCCCTGATTCATTAGTCCTTTACATTCCAGCTACAAATTTACTTTCTAATGTGACTGCCAAAAACCTCAATGTGTATTGAATATGATTTAACTACAACCTCATCTTTAAACCTCATTTCCTCAGTGCTTTAGCAATATACCAGGATCCTATCACTGAATAACACCACAAAGAGTAAGTCCAACATATTGCATCAAACAGCTAACAGAAGTGATGGCAATCACTATATGCAAATAACTGGCTGCTTAAGTAACAAAGCTATTTATTTCTGGGCAACTAAAATTTTCTTGTAAGGCTTCAGTCCAGATCCCTTCCCTGGATAGACAAGGATGTGCTTTTACTCAGTGGCTGGCCTAGGAAGGTCATCAGTTGGGTTTAAAACGTGCCCTGACTGGGAATGCTCTATAGTTTGGTCTTGACCATGGTGACTCAGCCATGTGCTCATTTAACCCCGACCAGCCCTCAAGGCAGCATCAGAGTGCAGAAAGAGTCAACTCAAATAGCTGCCTTGATGCGTGTTCCTTCATTAATAAACTGATGCAAGCAAGGTTTGAAGATAAATCAATTTGTTTTCACCAGTAAATGAAGGGCCTGGAGAGTGTTAAATCAATTCTGTGGTACAGCAAGGGTTACTTGGGTTGCCAATACTTACTATCCCTTTAAATCCATCTATTATTCTTGAGTAAGATGGCCTAGAATTTATAACAATAATTTTCCTCTTTTTTTTTTCCTCCAAGCTAAGTAGTGATAAAATTAATTGTAAAATATACCAATTACATATGGTTTGAAACTATGGTCTTTGCCTGGGTAAAAATTCATTGGTTTCAATTGGGAGTTCTGCTTCAAGATGCATTTTTTCATCAGGGAATTACGAAGAAAAAATGTGCAATATACAGTAACAGTATGCATGTTAAAAATTGCTTTTCACAAGAGACTTAAAATCATGCCATTGTTTCAGCATTTGATTTCAGTCAGGGGAGTACCACTAAACTTCCCAGCAGGAGATCGAGTGGCATGAGAAAGATTAAGAGGATTCAAATTCCATTAATAACCCCTAGAATCACATTTTTGAGGATGTAAATACTATTCTTTTTTTCTGTTGCTTTATCAGCTTGACAATTGCTTTAGGTAAGGAGTCCTCCTGCTTTTTTGGAAAATGAAAAACACCTGATTAGCCTGAAACTCTGTAACCAACTGCAAAACAGGGCCACCACTACCAACACGACAGTAAGTTCTTCTACACATTGTACCCACTCAGTACTACCTCCAGGGAAAAAGCAGCTATCTTTACCTTTCAGAACTTTTTATTTCTCATTCTCTTATCTAAGCCTACAGAGATGACAAATAGTATATAGGTACTGCTCAAGTGCTAACTCAACCACATGCTATTTTCTTACAGGCTTCCTACATATGTATCATCAGGTCAGTTTAGTAGTAGGTAAACAGACATTTTATTCATATTGACAGTTTTCTTAGATTCTTTCTTTATTTCAATAATTCCTCAATTTATTACCAATTTTCTTAAGCAATGTCCTCATTAAAGTATGCCAATACCAAGATTTTTAACCCCACAGCTAATGCCACAGGTTTTGAACAGGCCTGTTTTTGGAGAATTTGAAATGATCAATAAATAATGTGTTATTATCACATTTGTTTGTACTCCTCTGTTCCTCAGCCCTACACCCTGTAAGGAGACTAAACACACAGCTGTATTACACACAAATGAGCTCTTATATACCAGTATGAGACATAATAACCATTCCAAGAAAGAAATAAAGTTAATTTACAATATGGAAAAGATTATCCCAAAGTCAGTACCAGTTTTATTCCATGCTGTTTTGTTTTTTTAACAACAAGACAAAGTAATTAGTGACCAGGAAAGCAGAATTGTAAGTACACGATGTCAGCTTGACAAAAGGGAAGGAAGAGAAGGAAGCATCCATTCTATTTTCTAGGCTGAAGATAGAGACAAGGAAGTGAAAAGGTCTTTTGCAGTTTGCAGAGAGCACATCTCTTATCTTACTTGTGTCAGCAGACCTTCTATATCTTCTGCCGGACCGCTTCCATAGAAATTGACCCCACCTATTACAGAGATGGGTCTTCTTTTCCGCCCTCTGTGGTAGCCTACTGTATTGCTTTGGATCCCAGACCCGACAGAAGCCAGTCCTGGCGGATTTTCTCCATCTGTGCAGTCTGTCTTCTGAGACTCCACTGCAACTGCATCTTCTGGTATAGAGAAACTTCTGATCGACATTTGGCCATAGTCTGAGAGAGGTCTGGGCCGAGATCTTTTTCCAGAGCCCCATCTCCTGGGTGTGACCTTTTGTGCGTCTGCCTTTCCTTCATCCTGGGATGGGGACCTCTTCCAGTGATCATCAGAAACAACCTTTTTAAATGTGAACAAGTCAAATAAGGCACAGAATTTTCCGACAGTTAATCATTTGTGAATTTTTCATATGGCAGATCAACTTAACATTGCTAAAGAGTTACCATAAATACAACAAATGCAACTGACAGTTCAGGAACAGAGTAACTTGCAAAAGAAAGACATCATGATGCTTGTGCTGAGTAAGGTAAACCCAGCCATCAGCACCTCTTACACAAACATGACTAATAACACTAAAAACTCGCCTATTACCTCAGCAGTACAGACAGGACCTATCACAAACACCGAATTCACTGAATGATGCCTTGGAAAGACAGCACTGGCACTCCCAGGACTTGTTCCTGTGCAGAAGTAGGATGTTACATGTAACATCAGTAAAAATAATTCAACCAGCATGCTGTGTTTCTGGACTGTTTATCAAGGCCTGTAGTGACAGGACAAGGGGCACCAACTTTAAACTGAAAGAGAGTAGGCTTAGGCTGGACATAAGAAATTTTTTTATGATGAGGGTGGTGAAATACTGGAACAGGTTACCCAGAGAAGTTGTGGATGCCCCCTCCCTGGAAGTGTTCAAGGTCAGGTTGGACGGGGCTTTGAGCAACCTGGTCTGGTGGAAGGTGTCCCTGCCCATGGCAGGGGGTTGGACTAGATGATCTTCAAAGGTCCCTTCCAACCCAAACCATTCTGTGACTCTATGATATTCCTCTGCTTTAGCTCTATTCAGTGATGAAAATAAACAGTAAGGCTGCAGTTTGACTGCTTGCTGATCCCACATTAAGTGTAAGCAGATACCAAAATGGGCAGTTGTGCTCCCTCCTACTACTTGCCCCCCCATTCTCACTTGGGTCAGATCTAGAGATTGTGAAGCCATGTGCGAACTGGGTAAGCGAGCTCATACAGTTTGGAAGGGAGGAGCTAATTGCTATATACTTAGAGAGGTTATAGTCATATGGACTAGGACCAAAGATACATTGTTACACATATAAAGGAAAAATTGATGTTCTTAGAAGAGGAAGCTTGGAAAATTAGCATGTTGTTCCTATTTAACAGTACATCTGGCTCCTGGAGGTTATTGCCTACAGGTATCATAATTGCACTGGTACTACAAGTTTGGAAATAAAATAACCTCAACTGAAATACTTGTTAGAGGGAACATTTTTAAGGATTTCAATGCATTTGGAGTAATACTGCTATAAACTTTTCCAGCAAAACACCTGCACATAAAAATTTATGTTCACTTTTCTCTCAATTTTCCAACTTCTCAGTGTTTCCTTGGCTTTTTCTGGCTCCTCTATAAAGAACAGAAAAGAAACAGAGAAAGGAAGATGAGTATTTCTGGGCTGGGTGGCAGCTTGCATGAACGCCTGATGGAGTAAATGACAAACTCTAAAGCACTGCTGTGCAAGTGAACCCTGCCCCAAGTTCTCATACAAATAATGAACTAATTCTGAACTTTTTTTGTAAAAAATCAGCCTACCTCTTTATTAGGATATCTTTAAACTACCTAAGTGCATTTCTGACAATGTTCAAAGCTAATAAGTATCCCAAAACAGAGAGGCATAATTTTGTCTGTCTCTGGTTACATTTTGTTCATCTGTTTCAGACCAGATGAAGGCATTTCAGGTATTGCATATTCAAAGCAAACATGCAGCCCAGAATCAGCCCTTTACAATGATGCCTGTGAAAGAGGACTTACATTCTGTCACCTTCTTCTCCACCTACCATTTTACAACCAGGCTAGTAGAACTCTGATGAGCCTTTTTAGAAGGCCACCTGATACAGTGGGCAGATTTCTCTTTTTGTTTGAAAGAAAGCTTAAGAGAAATTTCACTGTATGAAAGCACTTTAGCTAGTAGGCAGAGTTATTAAACAGTCAGCATTTTAACATGATTACTGCAATTAAGGTATGAAAAATGATCGTCATACATTGCTATACATTCAATTATTTCGCTTAGAGCATGAAATTCGTTTTAAATAGAGCACTTGCATAAATTCTGATTTCTATGGCGTCACACCTGTCACTCAAGCATACTTCAGCTTCTCTGCAGCTTGTAGCACAGGACCAGTTTTAATAGTACAAGCAATTCAGTAGAGAGTGACTCCCTGGCTGGTGCACCAATACAGCTTCAGTGAAGCCGTTCCTTAAACACAGCCCCTCCGAGGTCAGAGCAGAAAAATCACAGGTTAAATAAGGTTCTTACCTCAGAATCAGACACAGGTAAAGGGTCTCCACATATACAGTGACTGAGAAAGGAGCTCATGAGAGTCATTTTATATTTTTGTTTTGCAGAGCTACAAATGTGAGCACACTCTCTGTGTAACCAGTCAGGCAAAGTTCATCCCATGATCCTGTACTTTTAGACTGAGGGAAGGACACGTCACATGTCGTCATCTAATCTGCTTTTTACACCCTTATCTTGAACAGTAACATTTGCAAAGAGAGGACTGCTCTCCTTCAGCAGCACTCCACCTACAGTGGTGATCCGAATGACAGCCAGATTAATCTCAGCTGTGCAATAAACAATGCTGAAGGAGACAAGTATTTTTAGGCTTAGATCTATAAACCGCATTGAAGAATACTTACAAAACAGAAAACGTAACCCTCTCATAGCAAAAATAAGAGGAAACTAGACTAATTACCTCACATTCCTTATTCTCAGTGACCTACTCGAGCAGAACCTGAACAAGTGACCGTTTACTAGTAGGAATAAAATATCCAGCACACAACTCATAGGCTCCAGTATTGCAGTCACTTAAACATAGGTGTGATTCTTAGACATCAATGAAAAAAATCTGAGGAAACAATTTTGTTCCACCTGTCACTGACTTTATATTGATGCAGCACCACTGACCTCAAATGACCTTCTCTTGATAAGTGAAATCGGGGTTATGTTATACAATTATTATTGGTAACATCTATAGACAGATATACATGGCACTTCATATAGGATGAAAATCAAAATGCCATGCACTGACTCATACGTTATAAGTGTTGGTCAAAAATTCCAAGAAATTTTAAGATTTCTGAGATTTAAAGGTCTAAGATGAACCTGCACTGTATTTTCTGAAATTCACACCCGCTGGTTTAGCAACAGCACAGGATCACCAATGTTAGCAATCAAGATTATTCATCTTGTCTTTTAGATGGTATCCTCAGTTAGGTTTTTTCTGAGACTCCAAGCACAAACTACTCTACTTATTTATAGTGATGCAAATGAATTAGTTTTATCTGGACAGTTGAATTTCTATGACAGCATATTAGTTAAATTGTTTTATTTCAATCATTTTCTTTTTTCCTGACAGTACCATAGCTACAAATACAACCATTTAGAATGAACATTTACTTTGATCCAGGCTACACTTTTATTTGCTATTGTTCCCATGTAGTATGTCACTTTTAGGGTGGGATTCAGCTCTAGACTCCCACATCTAAATTTTGATGTCTGCAGTAGAGGTGTCTGTATGTTAGCTAGTCATTAAAGCTGTCATCGTAGCCTGTAGAAATCTGGGGTGAAATTTTGTTGCCTGAACATAGACACGCAAGAGCCATTTCAAATGTCCTAAGGGATCTAAAATATCTCCATGTACCATGCATCATGCAAGTATGACACAGGACCTACAGGAGGCCTGGGCCATCCAGAAGCAAGACCCCGGAGATGAGGGGAACCAGTCAGGGCACCTCCAGCAGCACTGGGTGCTTATGTTCAGGCAACCGAGTTGAGGCCCCAAACAAGTGTGTCAGCCAAGCCTACAGAGCAGATCAGCCAGGCAGTGCTGCAGGCAGGAATCAGGTGCCAAACCTGACTCCAGGTAGATGTAGGTGGCACTGCAACCATGTTCCCCAATGCTGTGGGGAGCCATGCCTGGTCCCCATCTCCTGCTCCAGCAAGGTGCAGCTTTCCCACAAGGTGCTTCCAGCTGTGCATAGCTGTCTTAGATACCTGGCCCTCACGACACTTGACAGCTATTTATAGGTAACTCAGCTCAGCTGTAGGTGCCACTTTCAGATGTGCTGTTTAGGGTGTGATCCCCAGGGCCCCCTGACCGCACCGACCAGGCTACAGCTGAAGCTTTCCCAGGCTGCTCCCAGGTAGACAACTACACCGTGGAGTTTGAGCCCAGCCAGACTGAATTCCTCCTTTGCCTGGGCCCAGACTGATTTCCTAATCCAGGCACAGCAGCCTCAAGGACTTGATCATGATCTCACTCAACCTGGCACTGGTACAACCCTGTTGCATTTAATGGCACATGACTGCTGTTGGCATTCCCTGTTACTCATTAACACCAATGTAAGCAACATCAGCATCAGGTGTTTAACCACTGAAATCTTAGCTTAGCCTTTAGAGCCAGATGAGAGCCAAGTTCTGCAACTCTTACTCAAGACTACAGTGCATATTTGATAAATTCAGCACCCAAAATTGTCTTCAGAGGGAGCATTGCCCAAGGAGCACAAGATCTGATCTGTACAGTACTGATAGAGTGTTGTTTATATGCATGCAACTTTTATCAGCGAAATGGCAAAAAATTGCCAGTACTTGAAATTGCACAGCAGGACTTTTGCTGGCACAGTTACACCAACCATGAATAACACTGCATCCTATACCTGACCACACTCTCCACCGCAGAAAAAGCCCAAACTGTAAGTCTGACCCAACACAGCCCACTGCTGGTCAGCTTGCTGTTGTTGGTACGCTTGTGAAGGCTGACAAACTGCTGTCACCATGATGGCAAAGGAAAAACAATCCCTAGGTGATTTTTTGTTTATGTGTTTATACCAATAAACCCCCTAATGAAAATAAAATCACCACTCTATAAACTTGTTGATGCCTATGTATATTGCTGAGGCTCCTTCCCCACTAATCTGCATTTCAATTCCTACCATTACCTATTTGGATTTTTTAAATTTTATTTTTGTGCTCTAAATGTACCGATACAATCAATGCTTCATAACATATACGTACAGACAAGCATGGCACTGTAAGGGGACACTTAAATATCCTGAAAGCTTTTTCTCTACATGGCAATCTGCTGGGAAGTCACAAGTAGGTGCCTCTTGGACAAGGACCCCCAGGACTGCTGGTCTCCAGGGGAAAGAGCATCCTGGCCCCCTTCTGTCTTTTTTTTTTTTTTTCCTTAGCTCCACAATACTTTGCAATGCTTCTTGGTTTGGTATTTGTATTTTTAAACTTCCTGGCTGAAATGCAGCCTTGCTGACTACAGCTGCCTTTTTCTAATCCAGAGAAAGGAGATATTAAAAATTTAATAATGTCTTTATAAGAAATGCATACTAATTTCCAAGTTTAATTTATAGAAAGGTGTGATAAATGAAACATGATAATTCTGGCTGAGAATAAGTTAGAAAGAAAATCTGAGTAGGCTGAGAAGTTTCAGAACACAATTACTACATATTCTCAGTGAAAACTTGCAATCAATAATCAGTCATGTTCTCTGTAAATGACAAGGCTTAAAAGTCTCACAGTATTTGTGTTATGTCATGTAGGTATATCTGTATTTTGATCACGAGTACACATTCCTGTGTACATTTAGGGGTCTATATAAAAATGTACAAACTTTTTATGTTAGCAGTAACAGCTATATGCTGGGTGACTATTAAATAGCTGATATTTCTGTATAAGACAGTAACTGCCAAATGCTAGGAAATCAGTAGTAATATTAGAATTGATTTTTCAGTTCATATGAGCCACCAAAAATATAAAGCAGCAAGTGGATCATGACCTAGTGGCCATAAATTATTTTATCACCTTCACTTAACAGAGTAAAAGTCCAGACAACATGTCTCCACCCAGGTACATGATAAAAGGCAACCTTTGCACTTTTTCTTGTTGCTAAACAGCTGTAGGGGAGCATTAGTTGAAGTTCATTTATCATCACTACTGAGGTCAAAAGCTTGTTTTATCTTTCTTGTACATGATCAATATTTTTACTTACAAACTGTTCTGACAGCAAGAGAGATTATGAGACTTCAGATATGATACAGCCTCCCAGAGAAAATATATTTGTTGCTTTCTTTCCAGATTTTATAAAAAAGATCCAAAAGTGTTATGAACACCCACTGATTCCCTGTTGATCCAACAGGCTGACGATTTCCAACAATGATACCATCACAGCAATAGTTACCATGGAAATGATTGCTTTTACTGTAGAAGAAAGCACCCATTCAGTCAGTGTTTGCATCTTCTATCACAAACTAACTAGAATTATTAAACTGGTCCAATTCACTTACAGGAAGAAAATTTCCATCTATTACTTTATAATTAAATGCAAATTGCACTATATTCTTCTTCTTTACATCCCTCTGACGACTCTGCCGCTAGCATCTTTTCTTTTCAATTAGCCTTTGAGAAGACCCCAAATAAATGCATTGATCTATCCCTACAATACACAGTGCTATTACACCAGTGGTCTGCAAGACAGGAGAGTAAGACCTGTGAAACAACTGCAAAAAAACTGTTTAATAACATATGCATTTACACATATACAAACAAGCAAAGCAGAAGAAATCAAAGTAATACAGCCATATTCAAAATTTAACGGAAGTTTTAGCTGCTTGGAAGTTATAAACATTACAGCAAGATAATCTGCCTTTTTTGCAGAACACTGCTTCGACGGGGGGACTCCCTAAAGGGATAGCCCTGCACTATACTAGTATAAGCTCCTAGAATGGATGCAGGCAATACTACGCATTGTAATAAAGTAAAATTACATTACTGTGCCTTGTAATATTATAAAATCAATCCCCATTAGCAACACAAACTACTGTAGTGAAACACTCATTTTGGAAGTTTTTGAAATTGGGAAAAATTTACGTAATTCTACTCTTGGGATTTGTTGACACCAAAGCAATTGTGGTGTTCTAACTAACAAATACACCTATAATACCACATTAAAAGCAGTTTAATTAAAAGCATCAGGCTATATAGATACAACCCCAAACAAAATTTAGCCATATATTTCTAAGACATTTTTAATGCAGGTTTGCTTCATATAACCCGATCCTTGAAAGCCTGCTTATCATAATCAACAAGCATATTGCTTTCCCTCTCAGCAACATGCCTCACCAAGATTAGCGATTTCACCTTCACAATATTCACATTTCACAGATAAGGAGCAGACACAAAGCAGTTAAGTCATGTAAGTCACTGAGGAAGCATAGGGCTGAACTGGAAACGACAAGCGGATCTCATGACTCTCAAATCTGTTCTTCAGCCTCAAGGATTTCCTTCCTCTTCCCCTCTAACTCATTTTCAAAACCAAATCAACCAACATATTTCCGACTGGCATAGGGGAGTTTGCAGGGAAATGTATTTGCTTTGCAAAAATAATCTCATCAGTCATATAAAAATGCAAGCACGCTAAAACCAGAAAACTGTTTCCACTTGTTTTCCGGTGACTGATACTTGGGGGTAGCTGGGTGATGCTCTAACACGGTCTCTTATTTACTTCAGTATCTGAACTGGAACAGCAAGCACACAGTGTATAGTAAAAGAGTATTCCTATCTTCTGCCTGTTTTTAGAGGATGTATAGGCATTAATAATCCCTAAATAAACTCCTAAAAAATTTCTAAATTGACTCAGAACACCCCAGATCAAGTAACAAGTCTAAAAAAAAAAAAAATCTGTTTTCTGTTTATTTGGCAAAACAAGCAACTTCTTCCAGGCTGTCTTTGTAATGTCCACTGGCAAACCTCAAAAGCCAGATGATAACCACAGGTTGAAAGTGGAACTTTCTGCTAACAAAGCAAAATGTAAAAAGCCACAGGCCTTTGCATCTCTTCAGTGTCTCATCAGGCATAAGTCCTCTGGTTCCCCACTCTCTCCACCCTTCCAGAGCAAAGCCTCATCATTCCTGCCCAAGCCCAGCCACCAGCCGGTCCTAGCGACAGTCACAAACTCCAGCTTGTATGGGGTGGAGCTGCCTTGGGCAACTCTACGTCTGCAAACTATTACTTCCTAGAGTGTGGAGTAAGGGCAAGGCCGCTGTGGTTGAGCTTGGAGTAGGAAGATTCAAGGCTGCTGTGCTTGGTCTCCTCCAGCACCTGGCCGGTGTCCCAGTCTGCCACAGTATCCCACTCAGCATCCCAGTACTACGAGCAGCACAGCAGCCTCTGGATGCCAGAAGGGGGAAATGCAGGCAGCTCAGAGGAAACTGCAGCTCCCTCTGCTCAATTTGGGCATCACAACCTCCCAGGGTTGAGATGGATTTTCAGTGCTGACAACTCAAAACCGTGCTTGATATAAAAACCAAATTGCAGGGCTAGAAGTGCCATTCCACTCTCTGGGGTACTATTACTCCTGATCCCAGAGTGAGCAGTGCCTGGGTACTACTGAGGTGTCAAGAGGAGAGCTACAGGAGAGTCAAATAACAGACACTCTGGAAAGGCAGAGGAGCACAAATGCAGTAAGGAAAGGGAGTAGATTGCCCCAGGCTAACTGCAGTGGAATCCATCTGAGCTCCCCCTTTCAGCATCCACAGACCCTTTTGTAGGGCTGATGGTAACTCCTGTATTACTCTACGGTTTTCAGGAATGGCGAATTTTATTCAGCACTGCAGAGTTATTCAGTCTAAAATTTAACCTGACCCAGAATTCAGATTACTGTCACCACTGCCTTGATTTTCTGCTTCCTAGTAGAGGATACAGCAACAAATGATTACAGGCTATACTGACAGCTCTGTTGCAGCAAGTTGGAAGAGTTTTGCTGTGATGGGAAAATACCCATGTCCTCTGAGGGCTCCCTTCTGCATCATTTCAGTGATCGGTTCTGCAATTTGGCTTTGTAGCAATGCACAGTGGTTTCTGGTTTAGCTCTGGCTCTTTGAGCAACCATGGAGACATTGTGTGAATGTATGCTGACTTGTGCAGAGCAGCTCAGAGAGTTTAGAGTAAATCCAACATCACTCGGCCTAACTGAAACCTCAGTTTGCTGTCAGAGATGCTGTTGAGAGCCAGTTACAGTGCTCTCCTGTTCTGTCCCCAGGCCCCGCAGCCAGCAAGATCAGAGTGCCACTGAAATGGTGAGCCCTCACTCCAAATTACAAGCCCCATAGGAGTAAACCCAGTTTAAGAAGCTTCCCCCCTTACTTTACCTAATTATCCTTCACAGTTCAGCACATTTTCAGTTATACAGATTAAGCTGATTAAGCCAATCTCTAAACTGCATGTGGATGAACCAGAGGTGAATAAATCCAGAAAGAGGAGTTCAGAGAGCTGAAACCACCCAGCTCCCAGCAGGTGTGCTCATGCCCAGACCCACAGCACTCGGGAGCTTGTGGTACGTACCAAGGATGCCCCCCCTCAGCTCCTGACTGGTGCATGCTCCTTGGAGGTACTGAACATGACCACATACAGCCCTTTGGTCCTTCACTGTGAGGACACTTTCTGAAACAAGAGATAGGGAGGATGTACGGTGAGGACAGAGCTAAAACCTCTCCATATTCCCACCCATACAGCTCTTCTTCCTCTTCTCCTCCATAAGCTGTCCCCCAAGTTAAGCCATCTGTGCTCAATATTCAGAGCCTAGAGACCTGTATGGGACAGCCCAGCTCAAACCTGCCAACAGCTGAACACTGGGGCACTGCACGGTGTGGATTAGTTGGGACCACTGACTTTCGCATGGCATGAACATAAATGAGTCAACAGACAGGTCTTAGAGCACTTAAAATACAGTCTGCAAACAAAATGTGACTCAACCCTAATTACAGCAGAGTTACCTCTTCACTGTAATTTATCATTCACTTATAGTCATGCAGATAAGGTGTTTAAGTAATAAAAAGTCTGGTATACTGTGAAACCAGATGCCAGCAAGGCAACTTAAATAACAGGTGCTCTGAGAGTTTGTGAAAGACTAGGTAAAATGTCAAATAACTTGATTTGTCTTGTTTGTAACAAATTCAGAACAGTGTTTTGTTTAGGCAGTGGCTGACACATGCCAATTCAAAGGAAAGAGTCTAAATTTTCATTATTTACAGTGACCTGGAGCTCTTCTTCAAGAAAGCAAAGACTATGCAAAACAGCCCAAATAAAAACTTGTACTTAATCATCTCTTGATGCTATTTAAAAGCAACATATTGAATATAAGTGACAGTGGCATAAAGCAGAGACTGGGAAAGCATGGGCTGTCACAGATGAGCTTTGGTGACTCACACCTCTGTAGCTTAAGAAGTGCTGAGGCATGTATCCAGGCTGCACTTAATTAGCTCTTCCCTGGGAATCAAGCTCTGGCAGGACCAACAACAGAGATGGCCAAGCACCTCCCCTGCTCCAGTCCAAATTTTGCATTTTGGTGAAACCAACAAAGTGATAGAAGCGACAGGATCTCGAGACTGAATCACATAGGAAAAAAGTCCCCAAAACATCGATTCAGGTAAATGGATAGAAACCCTTGTGTGAATACTGCAAAATCAGGTTTACAGCATCAGGGAAATGCAAGGTAGAAATGTTTAGTTTCCACATTTCAGAAAACACAGAAACGGACCAAGTTCCACAGACTTAATTTGCTGACTAATCTAGTAGATGAGGGGGGTAAGGGAACAAACTATATTTGCTTCCAGCTATGGCAGCCAGTCCTGAAAGAAAAACATGTTTGAGCCTGACCGCTTAGCACCTTGTAAGCTTTGTACTGAAATATGTCTCCAAGCACCTTATAAGGTTTGTACTGGAATATGTCTCCAAGCCACAGAGATTTTAGTGTCTGTACTGGAATACATACTGGCTTTTACGTGAAATCCATACAGAAAAGAAGATGCATGAAACATGGAAACAGTGCAGATTTGTCCGTCAACACAGCGCATTTAAGGTTCAAAGTCTTAAAAATCTGGGATTTGCATGGCTCAGCATTACATCTCAACAGATCGTTGAGAATGAACCAAGTGCTTGACTGTCACAGGAACAACTTGCTGAGTGGGTACAGCTCTGTAACACAGAGGTGTAAGGTAGAGTTGAAAATTAATTGTAGTCAAAAGTTCAAACTCCAGTGACCTCATTGTGTGAGTATGCAGCATTCATAAAAGTGCCTGCGGGCTGAATAAACTCCAACAAAAAAATAACCTGGCGCTAAGTATCTTTGGTACCAAGCTACCTCCATGCTGAGGGAAGCACGCTGTGAAGGAGGAAAAAATGAGCAATGAAACCTTCCAAAGAAATGGCAAGGTGAAAATATCCAGCTCTCCCTGTTTTGTCACTCTTAGTGTCACAGCTTTAGTGTTGTGTATGGGATGAGAAGCAGGCGTGGAAAAAAGAGAGGACAGAGTTTACACCCCTTCCATAACAGAACAGAAGTAAACCCTGTCCTACACAGCTCCTGCTGACATTCCACAGTTAGCACCTCCAAAAACTTTGCTTTTTTGGATCAAAAATGAGGTCTGGATGCAGCTGCCCCATTTGTGTGGCCGCAGTTGTTTTGCCATACACAGGGGCTCCAGGCAGAGCTCACAGCAGAAAGAGGGGGCTACAGTCCCTCGCTGCTGTCCTGGCAGCCAAGGAGTCCGTCCCCTGGCAGCCATTTCCTCCATCTCCTGCGGGGCTCCATCCCACACCAGCCGCCTGCCCACTACACAAACCCAGAGCTGCCACCAGTGCACACTCTGTATTTTAGACAACTGAAGCGAGCACTAAAAGGCACTCGCAATTAACCTAAAATGTTATAATATAAAGAGAAAGTTTAAATTGCATGTTAGATAATAACAGAATGTGGTGTTAAAACTAAAACTGCAGTAACTTTTATCCACCCAATGTACACATTCATTTAAAAACTGTACTGGTTTGTCGAGAGCCAAGGGGAGGAACCAGCTGAATTTCTTCTGGGTCATGATCGCAGATCACCACTAGATGGTAGATGAGTAGCATTAATTCTACCTCCCATTTTATTCCTGAGAAGTACAACTGACATACATCTACACTAGGGCTCTCTCCTCTTCTGGCAGTGTTAAAGAATCTCCTTGCATACATTCTTAAGTGAGAATTTTGGAAAAGATGTATGGCTGGGACAATTCTGGGAGTCCAGAAAAGGAATAACCTCAGAGCTCCAACACTTACACGCACTTGGTTTATTTTTCCAATCTTACCACAGCTGCAAGCACTACAGTAAACAAACTCCCTTTTCTCCAGCAGAAGGACAATATTGATAAGGTCTGCAACCATTTACAATCAGTTTGCAAAAACCATGCCAGGCTTTTAAAAGTAAGATGGCTTCAAAGACATTGTAAGACTTTACAGCATGAAAGGCTGAAGTTTGTGCAGCTGCAACAATTGCCTTTGTCTATCGCATACCTAAAGGTATATATAAGATACTTTTAGTCAAACTGAGGTGGCTTAAAAGATACGTCAGCTTTATTTTGTAAATGGTTTCCATGTTCGTACAAATCCAGAGGGATTTTTGCCCCAGTATAGTTTTCCCAATGAGTAGCAAACCCTTCTCTGCTGCCTCACCCCAAGTAGCTCAAAACCACACCACTGCACATTGCTGGGGCTGAGGGTGAAGCCACACTGTTTCAGAAGGTGCAGGATATGTCTGACAGCTCTTCACCAACACTGCCCAACCATTGCAACTGCTCCAGTGCCAACTCACACAGTGCTTTAGGTAAGGGCACAGGGTTATTACACGAAGTTACCTCAGAGGTGCTGCAATACATCTACCTACCCATCTACTGAGAGTATGAAATGATGCATTAGGTGCAGTGAAGCACTGGTGTTTTCACCAAAACATTAGTACCAACACACTCAGCCCAGCATATAAAGTACTGTTGTTTGAAATTTGCAGCCAAATAAATAACCAAAAAGTCTACCCTCTGTATGGCCATCACTGCAGAGTGAAAACATCAGATACAACTGAATTCTTAAACCTCTTACTGTATCTTTCACACCACACTGCTCTATAAATATTACCATGTTCTGGAAGGCTTCCACAGGCAAAGTGTTTTACACTGAATCAACACCACTTCAAAATATACAGACTCTTTAGAGACCTTTCACCTTGGAAGAAAACACAGCCAGACCCTACTTAAGCTGGTAAAATCTGACAAGACCACATGACAAGGTGGTGTATCTGCAGGGTGCAATAAGCTGCCCTTGAAAACATACATGAATAGCTTTGCTGCCAAAACTTTCTTTGATATTAATGCACAAAGAAAAAATAATTTTACGTTAGTATCCAAAGAGAATATATTAAAGGAAATAATTGCTTCAGCATATTTTAGCAATAACAAGCTGCAATAACCATTAGTATTCAGGTTATTTTGCATTGTTCCGCATTAATAAAGACAAAACCTGATAGATATATATATTGCTTCTAAAGGATTTTGCTTTCTTTCTTACCTCTTCCTTTTTCTCTTCAGCACCAGATGCTAAATTGAGGCTCAGTTGAGAGTGGCTGCTTATGCCACTGTCTTCATTTCCATCATCATAGTACACAGTTTGCACCGAGTCCTGGAAGCAAACAGGATTCCTGCCCAGCTTCAGCCCCGGTACCTCAACTCTCTCCTCACTCTCCGATGAGCTCAGTGACAACGTGCTGTGATGGTCCGGGCACCGGAAATTGTTATTGCACTTGACCTTCTCTGCAGTGGGACTTTGAGGTTTTGGAGTAGTCGGTCTGACTGGAACATGAGGGTTTTCAGCTTCATATGTAAACTGCTGGGTAGCTTTTGGTTCATCCGAGTCTGAATAAAACACTTCACTGGGAAATGGACTAATGTCATTCAGCGTGGGTGATAAGCTATCAGAGTCTGGCATACCTGATGATGTCCTGAGGCTTTTGTCTTCAGTAACAGCTACATTCACCTCACCCTCTTTATCCTGAGCAACTGCAGGGCTTTGCAGACAAGGTGTTCCCGGCAAGGAAGAGTCTGGACTAGATACCGGGGAGGTGCATCTCTTTCTGTCATGATCTGTGCTGCTGGAAACCCTGCGGGAGTAGTCATCGTGCAGTCTGCTGTTTGACCTTGTTCTCTGGGACTGCTCGCTTGGAGAAGGTGCCGTGCTCTTAGGGCTATCCTTCTTCCATGCAACATCTGTAACATTACTGACAAGTTTCAAAACTCGGTCAAAATCCTTTGCCCTGATAGGGCTCTTCCATCGCTTGGATCTCCTCTCGGGGTTTCCACCAGTTTTGTCCAAGTCAGCAGAAGTAACACTCACAGTCCTTGTTGGCATCTGTTTTTCATTTGCAACCTTGAGGTCGGTAAGGTTTGAGGTGGACTTTCGTTTGAACGAGCTTTTTTTCAGAAAGTTCAAATTATCTGAACTTTTGCTTCTCCGATAAATTATCCTGTTGTTTTCAGAGTCTTTCACCAAAATTTCACAGATCTTTGGCTCTGCGATGACAGGTGATGTCGGCCTAGTACAGTTGTGATGACTCTGAACTTTATCTGTGTCTATCAAGTTTATGCGGCCAGCACCATAAGCCCGCCTGATGCTGCGTGAGCGATGAGTATTCCTCAGGAAAGACTCATCGCTCTCCTCTGCATCAGAGTAGTCTGAAGCTAAACCATCCACTTCGTTCTGGAAATCATGCAGAGGCCCCGAATAGGAATACCTGTTGGTCTGAACTCTCACCACTGCCCCGTTTGAACCATGTTTGTCTACGCCGTTCTCAATTAAGATGTCTGCACATTCCCTTGTTTGAATTCCTTGGAGAACTGAAGATTTCAACTTCTTGAAAGATCCCATTTTTCTGATGGAAGACAAAGCATTCCACGTGGATGAGTTGCCCATCAAAACCAGAGAACGAGGCCTGTCAGAGCTAGAATTAGCCCGTTTCCGAGGGGTGGTGAAAAAGCGCATGATTTTGGAAGGGCTGAGTTTATCCTCCTGAATTTCCTCCTCATGACTGTTGCTGGTGCTGTATCCACCATTATGACTGACACAGGTTGTCTGGTTTTGGGGCTCTTTATTATCCATAACTATGCAAGTAACAGTGGTGCCATTTCCACAGCCATTCGGAAACGTTGTCATGCTCTCGATGCTGTACGCATGGAGACAGAGGCTGGGGTAGCTCAAAGCGACACTGCTGTCTCCATCGGCTGACCTTGCTGCCTCTCCTTCATCTGCTGCACCTTGGTTTGTCTTGCTCTCACATTGACTGGATGAGCTGAGCTCCTCAGGCTGCACTGCCTGCATCAGGAAAACAAAAGCAACCGTTAAGAGAAATTTCCTTACAAAGTCCCCAACTAAAAGAAGCTTGAGCCCCACTGTAGGAAGTGAAGACACGCACAAAATGCAGGAGTTCTTGTTCACTGAACAAAGGTGTGCTGCAGTGGTGAGGAGAAGGCATTCATAACTTCCTCAAAGTATAATTGCATTCATTAGCAATTTAAGAGACCAGAATAATTTCAATATGTACTTGTTTCTCTAATGCTTAATAAGCTAATAAATTCAGTACAACTACCACACCCACCTTACAACACTAAATATAATTCACATACACACTTGGAGAAATCCCTAACAAACAGCAATCGGGTCTTCCTCCTCACAGCATTCAGCACTAAGCCCCAAGACACACAAGAAGTTTTCATCCAAAAAAGCCAAGCACGTCCATCAAGTGCAACAATCCTCAAACAGTAGGCAAAGAAGAGGAAAACATACACATTTTTTCCTACACTTGCTGCTGTCAGAACCCTGCATGACACTTAACTGTCTTGTCTGTCCCCTAGCTGGTAAACCTAAGAGTTACATCAAGTGCACAGAAAAGTATTTTTCCCTAGCCAAAGAAAACATTCAGAAGTATGTAAAGTCAGAAGCCAGCCTATGATGTCATGGAAGTGTGATGAAAACTTGAATTTGGAAGTGACTGGACCCTCTCTGACCAGGATGTGCTGTATCAGGGATCTCTCCCTGAGCTGAGCCTGGGAGATGCAGCAGCCCAAACCCCACTCGGGTGCTTGAGAAAGCTGTGTGGGGACCACAGGCCATGCCTCCCCTGGCCTGGCCAGGGGTCTCTGGGGCAGGCAGGTGCTTGCACCACCATGCTACACATCTTAAAAACGAAGGTCATGGCACAGTTCCCTCCGCAGAGACCAGTGGGACCTTCACAAACCTGCCACTGCCTGGGGGGAGCGGGGGTCTCCCCCCCGCCCCGGAACGAGGAGAGAAAACGTACAGCTGTGCTTGAGGGAGAGAGGTAGCCCCGGCCCCTTCTTTGTCTCCTTCCCACCCAAGGGGCCGCGGGGGCTCCGAGGGCCGGCGGGGCCGGGGGGGAGGTGGCCCCTGGCAAGCAGAGGGGGCCGGGCGAGGCGGGGGGACCGGCGGCAGAGCCCCCGCTGCCTGCAGCAGATGCAAAAGCCCGTCGGGGTTTTTCATCGCGGTAAAACTGCAGCGAGCGGTCCCGGGGAGCAGCGGCAGACCTCGCAAACCTCAACCGCCGCCTGAAACGCGGGAGATCTGGAGCCCGTGTCCACTGTTTTTAAGGCTGCTCCTTCTTGAGTGCACTTTAAAAGGAGTTTTGCGAGCCTCTGTCCCTCTGGGGATAAAAGGATTTTCTTGTGTTTCAGAGAGACGCCTGAAATCTCCCTCGCCGCTGTTCTTAATCCCCCTCATTCACAGGGTCGCGGCGGGAGCCTGCCGGGCTGCGAGGCAGAGCCCAGCCCAGGCTGCCCCCGCCGCCGCCGCACCCGGGGCCGGACAAAAACCCGCCGGGCACCGAAACCTCGGCCTGGCCTTATGCTCTTGGACCGCTCGCAAATTTCCACGCGGGGGAAAAAAAAAAAAAAAATATATATATATATATATAACAGTAATGATAACAAGACGCTGCTCTCGGCAGAGAAGTTCCCAGAGAAAGCGGCTGTGGGAGAAACTGCACCTGAGCAGGCAGAAGGGAAGCGGGAGAGAGGCGGGAGAACAAACACCATGAAATGAAATGACAAAAACCAGCTCGCAGCGCCGAGTCTACACCAACTTCCCCGCGATGCTGCCGCTGCTGCTGCCAGGAGACGATCGCGGAGCAGCGCCCTTACCTGGGGGGGGGACCCCGCCGCCGCAGCCCGTCCCCGCCGCCGCCCGCTCCCGCATCGCTATGGCAGCAGCGGCCGCCGCGGGGCGGAGGGCGGGGAGCGCCGCGCACACGGGCGGCGGCGGCCCGGCGGGGCGGGGCGGGGCGGAGCGGCCCGGCAGCCCCCGGCCCCTCCGGCCGTCCCCGGGCAGGGTCTGCTCCGCTCCGCGGCGCCGGCCGCCCCCCGGGCCGCCCCCCGGGTCTGCAGCGCTGCCGGTGGCTGGAAGGAGCTTCCGTTCCCTCTGCCCGTGCGCGACGGCCGTGCCGGGGGGGGCATCCGCGCACACACGGGTGGTCACGGTCAGACCCTTCGGCAGGTCCTGTGTGCCGCCCCCGCCCGCCGCTGCGCACTCCGTGGGGTGCTCTGCTCGCCCTTGCTGTTGGCCGCGGGCACAGGCCATGCGCCGTCCTGCCGTGCAGCACGGCCACTGGCCAGCACGGCCAGAGTCCCGCTGCTCAGCCCTTCTCAAGCACCAGTCTCCTTTCCTAGCTATCATCTGCGGGTTAAATAGTCCACTCCCTTACTCGGTATAACTGATCCTCCTAGCAAACCCAAAGTATTTGAGAAAAGCCTCAGATCATCCGATGCTCTTTCTCACCCCAGCAAAGTATGCTTAGCAGCTAGTTGCTTATTTTATAATAAAACCATCCGTAACATACATTTTCATTTAATATTTAAATTGGTCTGGGGCCCCACTGTGCTTGTGGTGCCAAACAGGAATTTCTTACTAGAGGACAAATCAGTATATTTTCCTAAGCGTAGTTTGCTTTATTAAGCTTAAAGACACAAATGCTGGAAAATAAATACTTGCCAATCAGCAAGCTCGCTCAGATACTCATGCTTGGTTCGCAGGCTGTCTTTCTGTCCCAAACCTGGACAATTTTTGCTTTGCCACTGTTCTCAGAGTTAACAGCAAGAACAACATTTTATGCACAATCTAAACAGCGTTCATTAACCACAAAGAAAATTTTGTGAGACACTGTCTTACAGTCGCATGCCATGACTCCTGACAAAGACCCGTGACAACTGGTAGTCCTTGCTCAAACAGTTTATTGTCTAAAAATATTTCTACACTTGGACTGGAGCTGTAGACATAATTAAAACTTTTAATGTAGCTCAGTAAGAGGCAAAATCAAAATACAACAACACAGAGTGCATGGCAGAACAGACACCCTAAAGAAGTAACGAAGGCCATCAGCCCTGCTGCCTCTCCTCTGAGACTGGTGTGACTGTACACACTGTAATTACTTCTCGGGAAGCAGTATAGACATACTCTCAAAGGCAAGGTGTAGTTAGGAGATGAGGCAAACAAATGGACTGAAGGGATGTAGGTCAAAAGAGGTAGCAAGTAACTCTGGGAGTGACCACAGGATTCTCTGGCAGTCAGCAGCAGCAGGCACAGCCTGCCACCAGGCCAGGTCTTGCTGGCCTCGGCTTTATGGTATGCCCTATGGAAGGAGTGAGTTTTGAAGAATGACTCAAATGAGGCAGTAAAGTGGTTGCTCTACAGTACTGGGCATGGGAAATAAAGGGGGAAATGGAGATGAGGACTGGAAACACAGACATAGTACGGGGAGGGTCCATATGGACCATGGCCGGTGATCTATGTTAGCTTGGGACTACCTGGGAGAAGTTCTCAAGTGCTGATAAAAATTATCTGCTTCAGACCATGGGAAGAGGAAGTCTTTGAAGGAGGAGCCAGTGAAGGTGCTGAAATGGCCAAGAGAATGACTTTAGCAGCATTATTAAGGAACATATTATTTCATTTATATGAGACAAGAAGTGTAGCAGAAGTTAACTTTAAAAACACTTTCAACAGGTCTTGTAAACTTACCTCACAACCTCCCTGGTATCTCTAGGAGTTTGTGCTGGTTGCTTAAACACTTATATTTAAACCTGAATTTCAATGTATTTATGTTCCTATGTTCCTGCATATTCCTTTCAATAAACATCCCAGCCATATCCATCACATTCATTTTTAATATCCTGTTTAATCCACGAGCCCCCTCAGAGAAGGGAACCCCCAATTCCTCCTATGTCCTCTATCTGCCAGCTAGACAAAAAGACAAAGGAGAAAAAGCTATTGAGCTGAACTGAGCCACTAATTTGGTTCTCTCCTTTATCCATCCAACAGTGTTTCTGAAACTGAAGAAATTCTGATAACTTTGAGATCTGAACACTTCTTTTAAATATATTTGAAGCTCAGCAGCAGGTTAAAAACTACTTGAAGAAACAGAAATTACATGAGAAGGTATTGACAGTACTAACATGCTCGCAAGAACTTAACTTCCTTAAAAAGCCATGGTAAAAAGCTCACTTCGGATAATTAGGTAAGAATATATTTTATGTTGTATTCCTCAAATGTCACTACATTTAATAAAGAAAATACCTAGAAATTCACAATTACAGAGATAACAGTATTTAGTCAATGAGACACTTGTCAGGTTTCTAAAAGTAAATACTATATTTTTAATCTTCCAGACTTGTCATAGATATTCTACTGTTAGTGTGCTTCAACCCTCTTCTAACTCGTGCAGCTTCATTGAGTCAGTCTGTCCTTCCACATGCGCGTACTATTTAGCAAAGCACGGATGCAGCACACTGAAGAGTGTGTCTGAGAACAGGATTAACTTCCTGTACTGGAGACCAGTAATTACCCAAATCTTTTCTTAATCTGAATTATTTTTGTTTTTGAAGGCTGGAAAGTGTGTATAGTATTCAGGTGCCATCACACCAAGGTTTAGTAAAATGATGCAAAGCAAAATTTATCAACAGCACTGCCATGAGAAAGAAGGGAGATCACTTTTCTGACTATAAAGTTGAACACTTTGCAGTTTCTCACAATATTTGAAGAAAAACAAGCCATAGTGTTTCATCAGAGTTACACAACAAAGTTTCAGTAGATTGGTCCTTCCTATATAAAGTTTTTTTTACAATCCTAAAAAAGCAAAATGTCATCCAAATTTCTGATTAAAAAAGGTGCTTTTGAAGTGGCGTTCCTGGCTGGTTTTCCAGCTTTTTTATTTCTTGAGAGTATTAATACTATTTGTCGCTAAGAATGCTTGAAAAGGTGTAACTAAGAACAAATTCATAGCACTTTCATAGGTATTTCTGAAAAACTGAGCTATATACTGTGTTATTTACAGGCTAATAGCTTGACTCCAGATGAGTAACAGAGGTGGCACTGAACTGAGAGGCAGTGCCAGCATTACATGTTATGGTTGACCAAGTACAGTAATTTATGAAGATAAGAACTCCGAAAATAAATTCCAGATTGGTATATGCATGAGATTTTTAATAGTGATTTTACAATGCACATCACACTTACCGCAACAAAAATGAAATGCTTGTTTTAGAAGCTCTAAGTCTGTAATTTAAAAGAGGTTTAATGCACATGTGACAAGGAATGAGAAGGATTATTCCAAGTGTAATACAGGTGGGAAAGGATTACAAAAAATGTGACATGGGAGAAAGAATATGGAGTTTTAATGATGAAGGAACACCACCACCACCCCCCACACACACACTTTTAATAGGTAATGATCCATCTTTCTCAGAATAGCAAAAGGCACATTTATGTAGTAAGACACTCACTTAAGTCTGAAAAGTCTAAACGAGAATGTTTCTTTCTATTTAGTTCAGAAATCCTCTGTTCCACTCCCGCAACTCTATTATTTCTTTCATGGTCCTTTTATAAATACTATCTAAAAGTCTATTTTAAAGTATTGGGGTTTTTTTAAAGTACTTTTAAAAGAGAGTACAAAAAAAGAGCCAAAAGGAATAATTTCAGGAAAACATAAAAAGGATTTGTCCTACTTCAACAGCTATTGTGCAAATGGCAAAGGAAATTACTCCTTAAGACATACTCTAAATTAATGTGACCAAATTTAATTACTAAAATTCAGGATTACTGAAATGAGAGATCCCTTTGCTTTAAACTACAGTGTCTTTTCCAGGCTGCAGTACATAGCTAATGCTCCAGTTCCGCAATTTGCACCTTCCTTTTAACATCCCAGGCAAAGACTCTCATGCAAGCAATTAACCTCCAAGGAATCTTTACACATTGATAGGCCCCACAGGGGGAATTAAACTGAGTCATATATCTACTGAAGTTAAAGACAACTCCCCCACCGAATTCACTGGGAGCAGAATAAAGATCTCAATTTGTTCAGTTTAGAAATACGTTTGTGTATGCAAGCTCATAACATAGGCTGCTAATTATTTTCATCTGTTTTATAGATAAACTGTGAAATTAATGTAGGATTTTTCCATTTGTGTGTATCTGCAACAAAATTAGTAATAGTAAATTGAAAGGGACTTTCCAAATTCAAGACCTTTGTCATCTTGGCACTGAAAAAATCAATTCCAGAAAATGACTCACGTTGCTAAGGAAAACACTCAAAGGACAGCTTGAGTTAAATTGCTGTATTAACTTCTTAATTTGTCCAGTGAAAGGCATCATTGCCCCTATGCAGGAAGCTGGTATGTTACTACCAAAACACCAGTTCCTGTTGCATTTACTTTGCTGCTGATAAAGGCAATTACTGACCAAAGTGAGAAAAGTTTATCACAACTGGGTCTAAATCACAACACACAACAAACTGTTTTTCCCTCTAATCCTCTTTTAAATGTGCTTTGCTGAGGTTGTTTCGCTGAGCTTGCTCAGCTCTGTTAAACAGAGACCTAATTTAGGGAGAACACAATAGCCCAATGGAGTGACGCCATCAATGAAAAATGACCCTTGGGTACCAGGTTACCATTATCCCATCTCCAAGTTTCTCTTACTCACCCACCTACACCACTACAGCTGCATGCAACTTAATGACGACTTCAGCCTTTCAGGCTGCTAGAATGCTATTTATAACCCCACGGGGTCTGACTGAGATCCTATTCTTTCTCCCCATCCTCAAGAGGCATTATTCAGACAGCATGACATGAAGAGATGGCTGGTACTACAGAAGAGCAGTTTCCAATAAACAGATCATTGTGTTTAAACATAAAGAAGACTTCCAGTTACCAATTAGGAAGGCTGAATTCCACCTTTATTTTGTGTCTCACAAAGTGTAAGATGTAGGAAGGAAAAAGACCGTGGAGATGTAAAGCAGACACAAATAGGTAGGAAAAGAGATTAGTCAAAATGTTTTTCTGTGCCATTTTTCTTTTTCTTTTTCTTTTTGTCTTGAAAAAGGTTAGATTCAATCTGTTAGGTGGATGTACATTAAAGTGATATGCACTAGTTGGGAGGAAAGGGTGTGATCTCAGAGTTGGAATTGTCCCACTGTGCAGTCATTTGCTTTCTGGTCTTTCCCTGCCTCTTTCCCTGTCTCTTCCGATGTCACACCCCTCCCTGCAGCATCAGATGGCCCTACAGCCATTCTGTATTTATTCTCCCTGCTTGAAATAATAGCAGGTAAAAGTGACTATTAAGAGCTCTTTATCAACCTTCCTCCCCACCCACTTAACTACCCTGCCATCCCATCCTTTCTATTCAAAACTGTCCTTCCAAAATTACCTGAGGATAAGAAGGTGCCTTGTTATGCAACCAGGAGGCCAAAATAAATCGGTGGACAAATACATGGAGAAAGGGCCTTGAGGAGTTTGAGGGCTGAGGACCACCTGCAGCAGGTGTTTGTACAGCTCAGGACAGGGACTGGAGTGACAGTGAGGAGGATCTGGTGCACTTCATTCGTTTTCACGTGTGAGCCATAGCGAGGGGCTGTGCGTGGGTTTATTTGATTTCTGAGTGATGGTGCTTCTCCCTGGGCTCAGGGAGGAAGCACAAGCAGCACCCAGCCCCCGCTTAAATAATTCAGCTGTGCTGAAGGGAACAGGGATACATCAACACCACAGAGGTAGATTCCATCAGATATTAGAAAAAATGGAAATACTTTAAAAGTGAACCAGATAGTGGACTTCAGTAGGAATTACGCCATATCAGTAGAAATTATGCGAAGTTATATAAGATCATCTTGCTTCTGATGCTTATTGTAATAAAATAACAGGTCTCGGTAGAATAATTGACCTAGTGTGATGCAACAAAAATACCCAACTGGTGATAGTGCAGCTGCTCACCTTAGTTAACTCCATGCTGGCCAGGGCAAAAAGCCCTGAACAATTACAGGTTTTGATGTGTTCATGAGGTCAGAACAGTGAATATCTCAGTAAGATTAAGAAAAGGAGAAACAGGTAGCTTTTTGGGGGAATCACTGGGGCTTGTTGTTGTTGTTAGGAGGCTTCTAGGCGATCTTGATTCATGTGCTTCAAGAACCACACGGGGTTTTTTTCAATTGGTATCAGTACTTTTCTTTGTTTAGTCTCTTTTTACAATGACAAACTTGCTGTCTTTGTTACAGTCTGAAGTAAATTAACATTTCTTGTGCCAGGAGATTGAATTACCATCTCCACCATGTTTCACTTTCTTTTTCACACACAAAAAAAAGAAGAAATCTTCTTGCTAATTCTACCTCTGGTTTGTCAATAACTTCTATTTTTTGTTTGAATTTATCAAGAATCTTGTGGAATAGAAAAGCTAGAAGAAACTAATTTGAGCAAAGTGGATAACAATGAAGTGCTACAACAACATTTACGTGCTAGGCCTTTTCAATAAAATCTGTGCTCTGAATTTAGCCTGCCTGAAAACTTCAAAGCAATGATAAGCCTTTAGCTAATAGTCATCCCTCTGTTTCTCTGGTGTTGTAGTAACTAATTATCTTCTTCATTATTAATACTAAAATCAAGAGTATTTTTTTAAAAAACATGGATAATCAAATTTAAACAAACTATTTTGGCAGGAAGAGAAGTTATGTGATTTTAAAGATGCAGAAAACACACAGTGCTGCTCACTCAAAAACTTAATTTCTCTGGATGTGGAATCAGACACATATAAATTTATAAATTTTGGGCTAGCTTACTGTTCTGTTAAAAACAACCATACATATTAAATTAGATCTTTTATCAGCAGGATAGTCAAGGTGATTGTTTGCAGCCTGATATTACTTGTAATATTATAATTGCTTCTACAAAACAATATAAATAATACATATTGACTACCTCTATAAGGTATTGCAGATGCACAAGTTAGTCAGATTTTGGTGGGAAAACAGAAGAAAATGCTTTTAAGATCAGAACATCCAAATCATGCAACTGTCTTCCTATTAGAACAGTGTGGAAGAAAACCTAACTTTAGTAGCCTGGGATGGAGTTAGTTATGTATATCTAAAGTACCAAATGGCATAATCATCTGAAACTGGGGGGGACTGGAACCAGTGCCCCAAGAGACCTTTATGGCCATTGGCTCAGACACCCATATTCCTATGAGTAAATAACCCTCCATTTTGCCAGCCCCAAATGTAAAGGTAAATTGTTTGAAAAAATGAAACCCCCATCTCAGACAGGAAAGATGTCTTTATGACTGAGGCTGGGAAAGAGAGATTCAGGATTTTGTTTCTCTCTGACCTTGGCAGTTCAGCATACTTTTCTCAGCTTAAGTGCCATATGTGTAAAATAAGTGATGATAGGAGTAGTACCTTATAACCTATGGACCTGCAAGGACAAACCCATCAGTGCTCCTCTGGCACTTTGATGCTTACGGTGATGAGAGCTATAAAAATTGTACACATGGAGAAAGTAATCCATTATCTACCCATAGAGGACAAACCCTAAATTCCAGTTTTTTGAAGGCAGTTCAGACTAAAGTGCCTGTTTCAAGACTCAATTGCCTATTTTGATGATGCTCCATTAATCTTTTAAATTGGAGTTTGCAGATCTGACTAATAATTTATGTCTTGTAAGAGCACAGGGTTGCTGTGAACCTGAAAAATTACACATTTCCTTACTACAAAAGTTAATTTACATTGGTGAGCTGTCTTCGCCTAAACATTGCAAACAGCAAAATGGACACTTCAGTTTCTGTCAGTCACACCGTCCTTTTTAAAAAGACCTTGTTAAACTTCAGGTTAAGAAAATCTAACGAGAAAAGTTTTAGCAGCCTTTCCCTCAACACACTGGGGTACATAATTAAAATACTAAACTGGAGATGTAAACCATGTTTCCAGCATGAAAAGGAGGCAGTTTGCACCAATTCTGTCTTAGGGTTGTCTTTTGTCTAAGCAATACTAAATACCTGAGTCAGATCTCTTCCCACCTCTCAGTTTTCATGACATAATTCAGCAAATTTTGTTTCTGTGCCAGGACTGGAACGGCTGCTTTGCTTTCTCCTGTTACCACATGCTGACCCAGAGATGCTGTCACTCCCCACAGACCACCAGCTGCTGTTCACATCATCTCCTTTGATCTACCTGGTCTCTACGGATGAAGGTGGAAGTGATGGCTCGAGCCAATCTAGAGAGATGCTGGACGTCCCTTCTGCTTTTTCCTGCCAGGCTGAGAGTTGAACCAGCTCCCCTGGCCAAACCCGAGCTGTTGCAGGGCAGGAGGTGGAAGTAAGCATCCAAGGGAAGGGAGGAAAGCACAGGAAGGCGAATGGAAACTCCTTCCACAAGCAATGGGACTCCTGAAACGGCTCCAGACTCGAAATTTGTCTCAGGAACTGCCCAGGAGTGCTGTGAATTGGAAAGGGCTGGCAGAAGGTGGAAGTGCCCTCATCTTATTCCCCATGTGTTGTGTTTCAAAGCCGTAGGGTGCCAGGGTGTGTGGGTGTGGGGTGGGTGTGCGGGTGGTGGTGCTGGGTGGGTCTCTGTAGAAGGTTTGCAAAAGAGACACAAAGAAACACAAAATTCTGTGGCAACATCCCAAACAGGAAATATTTTTAAGTATGTTCTCTGCAAAACAAAATACTTTCTCCAGAAAATGGTTAATTTAATTTCTTATGAAGTGCTGTTGTGTCAAATTCAGAGACTAAAATCAATCATTAAGATAAATAGAGATTTTAGTCTGCTTTTCCTTCAATCTCTTTTTCAGTTTAAATTCCAGCTTTGCTACAAAAATAATGCAATATAGTCCCAGTGCAAGGACATTGTGATTGCTCTATGCCTCAAAAAAAGTCGTTGGTAAAAGAACTCTGTAAAGATGCCATCTAGCTCTTCTTTGATGCAGCGAAAATTTTGGCAGGCCAACCTGTGCTTGATTAGTTAGTTATTCAGTCTCATTGGTAGGACAAACACTGTGTAGACACTAACCTTTAGTATTATGTTGAAATCAGCTGGTTTACAACCTGTTTTCGCCAGTCTCCGCAGCAGCAGGGAACAGGGCCTCCCTGTGCTGTGCTTGCAGCCAAGCCATATGCAGCATATGTTCAGCTGAGCCACTGGTGACACCCCCTGTCAGCATCTGGTAATTTTCCGAGCGGGGACAAGATTTACATGAAAGCCTTAACTCTGAAAGTCCTGAAGACTCACAGTCAAATGCATTCCAGAATCGTTTTTTTAACCAAAGAGTCAGAGGTTCACCTTTATAACAAGCCAATTTCAGCTGACTGTAGTATCAGCTTTTATACTTGACCATACCAGGTCAAGAGAAGGTGCTTAATTTATCAGAAATCCTGCTATCGTTCAGCTGATAAACAGATCCCATCCAGTGTTCAGCTGTCAAGAGTCACAGATATTGCTGCCTGAGAAACACTGAAATAACAGCCGTCCTGCTCCATGCACAATATTCTACGTCTTCATTTTCCAACACTTAAGCCAAATACATCATACAAACACTTGGAAATGAGTCAGAATTGACTATTAAATTTTTCATTGTTCTGAAGTCTTAGAAAAGGGGGATGGAGGGGGTTCAGGCTCTCCAGAGAAAGAAATCCGAAGGTTTGCAATAAGACATAGAAACTTCTACTAAATCATTCAATATCCTAATGAAGCATATTCTCTTTTCTCATTTGTCTTGCTTCTGTCACTGCTCAGGACACCAAAGCTACAACACTGTTTCTAGTAGAAACTAACATGTAATTTTTAGCCAAATCTCATTTTACTGGAACTTCTGAGCTTTTGAGACCTTATTATTTCAGATTTAACCTGGTATTAAATGAGTGAAATCCAGGCTTTACAGCAAGTATTAAACAGTTTTGCTAACACATAGTAATGAGAGGGAATTAGTACACAACCAATTCCAGCCTCATTTCCCCTAAACCAGGAGCTGTTTTCCCAGGGAGGATATTGAGTACTTGTGACTACTTTCTGCTGCAATATTCTTACATGGGATCATGTGGTGCCTTCATCCTATGCTGAAAAGTTTTGGAAAGTACTTCACTGACATCAGCAGTCCGTTTTGGTTCCCATAAACTTCTACCTATTTTCTCACTTTCTTTTAATGAGTAAACAACTCTTAAATTCTTAGTGTTGCTAGCTTAGCTAATTGTGCTTAAAGTTATACAGAATACTCTCTAGTTTAATAAAGACTCCTAAAACCTCGGTTTTGTTTGGGTTTTTTTCTTATTTCCCAGAAAATCACAGCAGCCAACTTGACAGCCATTAGTCCAAGAAAAGTGGCAGTCAGCAAGTTGCTTAATCCTCAGTCTACTTTACATACTGATTTCATACCCCAATTTCTGTTAGAGTATATTGCCAAAGCTGTGATCTTGCAAACATTTTACATATGTGATTCTCTGGCATTGTATGCTTAAAATCACACTAAAGTCAAGAGATAATCCACACAAATGTGTGCGCAACAGATAGACAGTTAACTTGTAGGAGTCAGGGCAAACAGTGTGACTGCTTGTTTTGAAAAGATACAGTTATTAACACACAGGTGTATTTGAATTAAAGCAAGGTTCCTCCAACAATCCCTAGAACAGAACTGTGCCTTGCTTTCTGGCCAACCTTAAGTATAAACCTGCAAGCAAAATTCAGGTTTAGTTCCTAATTACCACCATTTGCAGGTGATACCAGGACCAAAATCAAAGAGCATCTCCTTGCTTGCCTAGCATGGCAGGGTGTTGAACAGGAAAGGCAGGGGCTGCCTTTTTGGAAGTAATTTTCCTTGCTTTAGATGGAATTAAACCTCATTGCTTCAAGGTTTCAGGTCCTGTTTTTTTCCTTGCAAACAGTGGAAGATTATGGTCTTCATCTGCATATAAAACAGGAAGAGTAACTTTTTACAGTGTGTTACAGCACTTTTTGTGTGCCAAATATATCTGAATTTACAACACAGACTAATGACACTCTCTTCTCCCAAAACAAGTTTCAGAGAAAGACTAATAATTAATACTGGAGTTTGCCCAGGCTACACCACATCTTGGTCTCATAAAGATACATTTGGCCACTAAATAACAGTCCTGGCTTTCCAGAATGTGAGAAGCACATCAACTTAGTACCCTTCAGTGAAGTGAAGCCTACCTCTCAAAATGCCCAACTCACAGCGGAGGACAGCACTGCAGCCCGGTGCCATCGGTGACAATGCACTGATGCAGGCAGCTGCCAGTGGCTCGGCTCTATGGCTGGATGGGCTGCTGCCCAAGGGGGCTCCAGAAAGCTGGGGTCGTGCCAGGGAATCTGTCCCCCCATGCCACTGCCAGTGGGATCCCCTTGAAGTCCCAGTGCACAAAGTGCCCCGTTTTACAGTGCATAAGTGCAGCAATGAATAATGCCCAGATGGCTTTGCTAGATGGACTGCACAGACGATCTGCAACTCTAAAAACCACATACAATTTAACAGAGGGGCAAAGCACACTGCAGCTAACACACAAACGATTAAATATTAGTCTCAGTCATGGTTTTGCACTTAACTGGAACAACTAATAAAGCCATAATTGTAAAATGTAATTAATTACCACCATACATACCTAAATGTTTATGTCTTCCAGCAGCCATTAACTATGAGATCTGTTGTTCTGGATAAGATTTAATATAAATGTATGAAAATGCATTGCACAAAATATTGCCTAGTTATAGTATGAACCTTGTTCCAGAAAACCTGTTTCGTTTTTGAAAGAGCCTGTTGTTGCCCAAATTCAGGGCTCAGTCCTGTGAGGTGCTGAGCGCCCTGTAAGCCCTTAAACACCACTGGGAGGTAAAGGGACTCAGCATGATGCAGAAGCAGGCAGAACCTTGAGGAACTGAGTCTTAAGTTAATATATAACAAACAGCTGCACAGTGGTGTGTGAAATCAACAAGTTAAACATACACTTAAAATAACTGTAACAAGAGAGAAGCAAGCATATTTACAGGTGCATTTCATTAAAATCTTCGTGCTGAATAGTCTCATATACAGCATGCCTACGTCTTTACCATAGGAAAGCAAAGGTTTGGGGAGTGTTCTGGTGAAAGTAAAATTAAGCAGTCAAGGCAGAAATAACCTCAAGCTGCAACCAAAGACTTCTAGTTAAATATTGTGCAAATTATGAGTTGGTTATTATCAGCTGGAATCTACCCTGAGCAAGCTGCACCTGACAGCGTGGACAAAATGGATGACCCAGAACGGCACAAGCTAAATACACATCCATAAAATTTAAAGCAATAATGAACCTCAAAACTTTACCACCCAGCCCTAGTATTTGCAGTTGTCAGCAGCAGAACCAAATGCCAGAATCATACCTGGTCATTTACTGTAACAAACAAAAGAGGCAGAAATCAAAGGTACAATTGTGTCTTTGGGAGCTGCAGAGTGCCACAGGAGAGGAACTGGGTGTTCAGAAGGCAGTGCAGGTGGGGAGCTGAGTTAGCCCAGTGGCAGAACAACAGTGTGGAAAAACAGATACACTCCTGCCTTAAGGATGGGACCTGTGCATCCCTGCTTTTGCTGCCTGGTGTACAGGGGGAGCAACTACACTCTCCCAGAGACCCACATTTATCCCCAGAGCCTGGTATCACATGCAGAAATGTAGAATGCCCCTGGGTTTTTGTTCTCCAGTCAGAAGGACCTGTGCAGCTCCCTCCTATATATCCCTATACAGAAGACAAAGTAATATCTAACAGAAGATCTGCTAGAATGTGATTCTATCTTCTCTTTTCCTCCCCAGAAGAAATAGCAACTTCCAACTGCATTTTTTTCTAAATTAGCAAGATGTGAAGAATAACTGCAATCATGAATGCAAGAGAACACTAATTCAAAAAGAAATTAATTTCTGTCACATTTCTTGGAGTTATTCTGTGAATAATCACAAGAATTTTAATGGCAATATTATATTCATGTCTTAAAAGTAGAAATGCCAACAGATTTTCTTAGTAATAGATTTACATATCCAAGATAATTTTCAAAACCTAATTAATAATTTATAATGAAGTATGAGGCTTCATATATGTCTCATGAAATAACTTGAAATTCAGATATTATTGAATTCCCAATTATTAGTTACATTCATTTTAGCTGAAAGCTCTGCTGGAATCTCAGTACCAAGAAAATTAACTATATGAGAGTATAAAAAATAACTGCAACTCCATAATGTTTGACTTAGCGCAAAGCCTTCAGTGAAAAGGAGAAAGTAAGCTCCTCACTGCTGCACTCTTCTCATGCAAGGCTGGGCTTTTACCATTTTAAGCCTTCTGAGTCAGATACGAGGTTGGCTAAAGTTAAGGGGACTTTCCTCTGCTTCTAAAAAGCTTTAAGTAAAGATTATCATAAAAGCTAAGTCCAAGTAATTTTCTTTGTCTCATATCACTCACCAGAGTGCTCATCTAGGATGTTGCCATATGAATGTTGATTTTGATCATGGTCCGGGGCGGGGGGGGGGAAGTGAAGAAAATGCCACATCTTGCTTTGTGGTTTGAAAGTTTAGGAGAAACTGAAATGCAAATAAATAACACTACATGGTACAAGTCAATCTCCAGTCACTTCGCAAGTGCAAAGAGAAGGATGGAGATTCAGATCACACAGGAAAAATAAAATTAATGAACAACAGAGACACCAATGTCATAAATGCCTTTTCTTGCAGTTTCTGGTATTCTTGCCCATGAAACCTTCATTATGTTTAGGCTACCAAATGATGTTGTAGAAGACAGATCAAAGTTTAGAGAGTTCTATGACACTTAACTTTCTAGTAAGACTAGCAGCAAAGTCCAGTCCAGTTTTGGCAACTCAGTAACTGAAATATCTTGATGAGGTTCCTACTTAGAGGACAATAGATCATTATATTTGTGCTCAATTGTACCTGCAGTCTCAGAATCTCCAAGTGCTTTATAAACTTGAGTAAGTTAAACCTTTCATGTGTATGAAGCTGTTATAACATTTTTAATTTTTTTTTCTGAAATTTCCTTTATATTTTGAGCATGTCAGGTTTTGATTTGATGATTTAAGATGCTAACATCCAAAATGTTAACTAGTCAAAATACAAAAACAGTGTTCAAGTTTTGGTGAAGAATATTATGGAGAATAATCTCCAGAACAAAGAACACTCAACAGAGCAAACTTGTATAAAAAATTTATTTTATGCAAATCTCAAGTGTTGATTAGGATAGAAGCAGCCAAAACAGCAAGAGGAACCTACAGAAGGCTGGTAATCAACCAGTCAGAATAACCTGGTTCAAAATTACCAGGAAATCAGAACTATCCAGGCCTAATGACCTCATTTTTAGAAGTCTAATACTGCACTGTACTACTTCATTCTGTGCTGTTATATCTAGGTTTGTACTATAAACTACAAAAGCATATTTTTCTAAAATCAATGGGATTTAGGGGCTTATGTTACCTACACAAGTCAGAGCAGAAATAGGGCAGGTATGTCTCAATGGAAAATAACTTCCTTGTCCCAAAACAATTTTCACTGTCTGAAATTGTGACAAAGAGGTTTCAAATCACTACCAAGAGAAATATACATATCTGGCTTACTAAGATCTACGCACAGAAACTGAACAAATGTCCAATTGGGGGGAGTCTAGCAGAGTTATATGTTAGATGTGAGTACCTCACAGAATAGCAGACTGTGTTGAGGTTGGAAGGCATCTCTGGAGATCATCCAGTCCAACCCCCCCTCACAGAAGGGTTGAGGTTGGAAGGCATCTCTGGAGACCATCTAGTCTAACCCCCCTGCTCAAAGCGGGGTCAGCTAGAGCAGGTTGCTCAGAGCCATGTTCTGTCAGGTTTTAAATACAGTTTTTTGGACTCTCCCAAGGATGGAGACTCCACAAGCTCTCTGGGCAGCCTGACCACTCTCACCATAAAAAAACCATGTTTTCTGCTTAAATGAAATTTCCTGTATTTCAGTTTGTGCCCGTTGCCTCTTGTCTTTTTACTGGATACCACTGAGAAGAGTCTGGCTCCATCCTCTTTATCTTCTTTACCCCTTCACTCCCATCAGGTTACACATTAATAAGATCCCCTGGGCATTCTCTTCTCCAGGATGAGCAGTCCCAGCTCTCTCAGCCTCTCATCATATATCAGATGCCTAGTTGGTGTTATCAGGTACTCCTCTGAGTTTTGTATCCCCTGCAAACTTGCTGAGGGTGTACTCTGTCCCATCATCCAAGTCATTAATGAAGATATTAAACAGTATTGGCCCCAGTGCTGATGTCTGAGGTACACCACCAGTGACTGGCTTCCAGATGGACTTCATGCCATTGATCACAGGTTTTAGAACCCAGCAGTTCAGCCAGTTTTAAATCCACCTGACTAGCTACTTAGCTAGTCCATACTTCATCAGTTTGTCTGTAAGCATGTTATCAGAGATGGTGTCAAAACTCTTGCTAAAATCCACTGCTCTCCCCTTGTCCACTGAGCTGGTCATTTTGTTGTAGAAGGCTATCAAGCTGATCAGGCATAATTTCCCCTTCATAAATCCATGTTGAATTTTCCCAGTCACTTTCTGTCCTTCATATGTTTGGAAATGGCTTCCAGGAAGATCCACCTCCTTCTTGGGGACTGAGCTGAGGCTGATTAGCCTGTACTTCCCCAGATCCACCTTGTTGCCCTTCTTGAAGACAGGAGTGATATTTGCTTTCTTCCAGTCCTCAGAAACCTCCCCCAGTCACCACAACCTTTCAAAGATCATCATGACTGGCCTTGCAATGACATCAGCCAGCTCCCTCAGCCCTATCCCATCAAGTCCCATGGACTTGTGCATTCAGCTTTATTTAAATGTTCCCTGAACTGATCCTTACTGAGGATAAGTCTTCCTTTCTCCATGTGTTTCCACTCAGGGCCTGAGATTGCTGAAGGCTGGTATTACCAGTAAAGACCAAGGTGAAGAAAGCGCTGAGTACCTCAGCCTTCTCCATGTCTTTTGTCTCCAGGTCCCCTGTCACATTCAGCCATAGGCCCACCTGTAGGAGTCTGGGCCACGCTGGGAGAAAGTTAGTGCAGACAGAAGAATGCAAGGATGAAGACAAGGCCAGCAAAATAAGGCTGGCAAAAACACACAAGACAGCAGATAAGTGAGAAACACCTGTGGTCAGCAAAAACACACAAGTCTGAGCAAAACAGGGTATGAGATAAGGGAGTTTTGGCAAGTTTTGGGCTTTACGTGCTAATTGCAATTAACCAATGCAAATGCTTGTAGAGGCGCGTGAACAGCGCGTGTAGATGACCTGTAGCCTATTAGAAGATAGATGAGTGCGTGTACGGAACTTAGTAGAGTATAAATGTAATCAGAAAAGGAATAGAAAAAAAACTAGAACAATAATATATAATAAAAAGATGGATGACCTGATCATCACATTGGTGTTGCGTCGTTTCTGTTCCCGCACGGAGAAATAAGGACCCCGGCTAATGGTGACTCCGACACCCACCTTTTCTCTAGTCTTCCTTCTACTGCTGATACACTTCACAGAATCACAGAATCGTCTAGGTCAGAAAAGACCTTGAAGATCATCTAGTCCAACCATTAACCTAACACCGACAGTTCCCAACTACACCATATCCCTCAGCGCTATGTTGACCCTACTCTTAAACACCTCCAGGGATGGGGACTCCACCACCTCCCTGGGCAGCCCATTCCAACACCTAACAACCCGTTCTGTAAAGAAGTACTTCCTAATATCTAGTCTAAACCTTCCCTGGCGCAACTTGACGCCATTACCTCTTGTCCTATCACTTATTACTTGGTTAAAGAGGCTCATCCCCAGTTCTCTGCAACCTCCTTTCAGGGAGTTGTAGAGGGTGATGAGGTCTCCCCTCAGCCTCCTCTTCTCCAGACTAAACAACCCCAGTTCCCTCAGCCGCTCCTCATACGACATGTGCTCCAGACCCTTCACCAGCTTCGATGGCTGGCTGCCAGATGCCCACCCAGCTACTCTCTCACTACCTCTCCTTAACAGGACTGAGGGAGAAAATAAGATCACAAAGCTCATAGGTCAATCAAGAGAGATCACTTATCAATTACTGTCATGGGCAAAACAGACTCCACTTGGGGAAAATTAATTCAATTTATTCCAATTAAAATAGGTTTGGATAGTGAGAAACAATGACAAATTAAACACCTTCCCCCCCATCCCTCCCTTTTTTCCAGGCTCAGCTTTATTCCTTCACTCCCCACTCTTCTACGCCACCCTGCCCAAGTGATGCAGGTGAATGGGGGATTGTGGTCAGTTCTGGCGAGTCCACTGCAATTCATCTCTGCTGCTCCTTCGTCCTCACCCTTTTCCCCTGCTCCAGCATGGGTCCTTTCTGGGCTGCAGTCCTTTGAAAACTCTTCCAGCATGGGACCTCTCCATGGGCTTCAGTTCTGCAGGATCAACTTGCTCCAGCATGGTTCCTCCATGGGCCACAGTTCCTGTTAGGAGAAACTGCTCTTGTGTGGGCTCTCAAAGGGCTGCAGTTCCTTCAGGAAATATCCACTTGCTCCAGGGTGGTCCTCTCAATGGCCTGCAGTGTGGATACCAGCTAAACCATGATCTTTCCATGGGTTGCAGGGGAATATCTGCTCTGGCACCTGGAGCACCACCTCCCTCTCCTTCTTCTCTGACCTTGGTGCTCATGGGGCTGTTTCTCACACTTTTTTCCTTACTCTTCACTCTCCGTGCAGTGTTTTGCCCCTTTCTTAAATACATTTTCCCAGCAGTACCACCAGCTTTCCTGATGGACTCAGCTGTGTCCTGCAGTGGGTCCACTGTGGAGCTGACTGGAACTGTCTGTGACTGGCATGGGGCAGACCTTGCTTCTCTTGAGAGGCCACCCTGCAGTCCCTCGCTGCCAAAACCCTGCCATGTAAACCCAATACACTCTTGTGTGCTTCCATTTGATGTTTGAGTTCTGTCAGGAGCTCCCTGTTCATCCATGCAGGCCTCCTGCAATCTTTGCTTGATTTCTTGCTTGTTGGACTGGACCATTCTTGAGCTTGGAGGAAGAGGTGATTCTTGAAAGTCAAGCAGCTGTCTTTAGGATGTTCTCCCATGGGATTCTTCCAAGTAGATTCCAAAAGAGGCCAAAGTCTGCTCTCTTGAAGCCCAGGACTGTGATCCTGCTATTTTCCCTGTTTCCTCCTCTCAGGATCTTGTGCTCTCTCACTACTGGTCACTGCAGCCAAAGCTCTCCCAGCCTTCACGTCCTTAACCAGATCTTTCCTGTTTGTAAGCATAAGGAGGTCAAGCAGAGTGCTTTTCCTCATTGGCTTCTCAGTCACAAGTGTTAGGAAGTTATTCTCAAAGCACTCCAGAAACCTGGATGCTTGTGCCCTGCTGTGTTGTCCCTTTGGCAGATATGGGAATGGTTTAAGTTCCTCATGACGATCAGGATTTCAGTCATGTGATGGTTTAGCATCTGGTAAAATTCATGGTGGCTACAGAGTTTCTGCCCTTGATTGCTACTAGTTGGAAATCTGTTAGATTTTCAAAGGACCATTCCCTCTGGAAACTACTACTATATTTTACAACCACTGCCAGCAGTCTCAACCAAAGCAAAGAAGGCTTGAGAAGGCTTGGACAATAACTGCTAGGAGTAATACGTTCATACTGGTAATCTGAGCTCAGGCATGTTAATAAAACAACACGTGTTTCCCATGCTGTATATGTTCTGTAAATAAAAGGGTTGGCTTTCAGGGATGTTCATTCACTGATTTTTGTTAGCTTGAAATTCAACTGAAAATACAGAAAAATGGAGTAACGTATGGAATAACATACCATCAGTTCATGCCAAATCCTTTGCCATAATCAGAATCAGAACACAGAAAAACAACAAAGAAAGAAATTGAAAAGAAGAAAAAGTAGGCACGCCTGCATGTTGCTGTATCCGTTGCATTAAGGCACCTCAATCTTAACAACTCCACACAGTACAAAGCAGGCCCTGTAAGAAGGGCAATTCTCCCTGCAAATATTTAGGTTAGCAGTTGCAAAGTAATCCAGGCAGAGCACCATTCATAAGACCAATTCATCACCAGGTCATACAAGGCAATTAGGCCTGGACACTAGATGCAGAGGCGAGCAGATTAGCACCCACCACATGAAAATATGTTTTAAGTGATCCTGGTTTATTCTAATGTTTTAAAGCCTTTGAGAAGATTAATTCCTCAGCCCAAGAGCTGAGTACCTCGCTGCTGCTAAGGGAAATTGATGTACTAATTGAGTCCTCAGCACAGAAATATTCTCTGTAGAACCTGGGAGTGGTACTGCTTTGATACCGCTATTGTCAGTACAGAAGAAACACTGCTGTCCTTTGCCCTGAAAGTCTGATTTCTTTTCAACCAAATGAAAAAGTTCCTAAAATTTTCTCTGTCCCTCTTTCTCTTTCTCATGCCGTCATGCAGAAAACATATAACAGATTACATCCAAAAAAGCAAAACCTGTTTATTTTTCAACAATAAGAGCCTATTTCATAAGAAAGACTGTAAAACCTTCATCAAGGACGTTATCTCTTCAGTACTATCACTCGTGAGTAAGGGAGTTTCTAACACTGACATTGAAGTGCAGCTGATAAAATACAAGAAATATATCTATTTTAAAAGATACCAGATGAGATGTCAATATGTAAAATAAAACCAGATACACTGTAAATAAACAGTGAAAGATCCAGGACAAGATTGTAAACCAGATTTCTGAATCTCATTCTAAAGAGAAAGTTGTTAGGTAGGATCTGATGCATTAGATTGAACCAAAAAGCCATCTGACCAACTCTTTTGTCTCCAGGTGGCTTAAGGAGGAACAAGAAACAAGAAATACAGAAAAAAATTCCCTCTATTTTACTTTCCCATCTTCTGGCAATCTAAAGTTTAGAGTCTTCCTAAATCAGAGGCTGCATGCAGAATATACTATTTTTTAGTTCTGGTGGGGCACTCTTCCATGAATTTTCCTGCTTCTTTTCTATTTTCACTAATTCTCTGGCTTCCACATCCTTGTATTTCAGTGAATTCCCATAATTAATTGGTACCCTGGATGAAATGTATTCCCTTTGGTTTGATTTTAATCTCCTGCCCAGGTGATGCTGTGTCTCTTTGAAAACCTGGTCCTACCGGAGGGTGCTGAGAGCTGTGTGCCTCCTGCCTTGCAGACATGTGTGTTGAAAGAGGTGAAGTAACAAACAGGAAGGTTGGGTTTCCAGGAGAGAATGAGAAAGGGGAGCACATTTGGCAAGAGGCAAATATAGGCAGATATGCAAGTTAGGACTATTGCCCAAATATTTAAATGATGGTCATGCTTGCTTCTTGTACTATTAGGAGGGGATTCCTGGTTTTTAACAATCTCAATGATTGTAATACAAAAATCATAAATAAATAATTCACTCCTTAAAAGCATGATGTTCTTGATTTTTTTTTTCTAGCTCCTCCACATGCTACTCAAATTTTATGCTGTCATTCAGGTTTTAAGGAATATATTTAACTCGCTCAATTTTTTTACAAGCTGGAAAGTCAGAGCCCTACTGATGAATGCCACCAGTTCCCCAAAACCATCATTCCTCTCAGTGGCCAGTCCACCAGGAAGTATCATGTCTGTGTTGACCTTTTCTCTAGTGTGTTACACAAGTGTGTAACAGTGAGGTATTTAGCCAACTTGGCTATTTTCTTCCTGGATAGCTAAGCTGTTTCATCAGTAACACAAAAATGTTTTAAAAACACAGCAGCAAACCATCCAGCATGTCAAGGAGCCACAGAGTCCTTGGTTCATTGTTGGGAGGTTACTTTTAATTACAAGGTCCTGATTAACACACTGGAACAAGGCAATAGCTTACTTCAAACAGCTCCAAGTCATTGTACTAAAAAATTCTGACCCTTGTCATAAGCAAAGATAAGTGATGAAGACAAAAAGAAAATTGTTTCGGCTTTGAGTGAATTTGAAGTCATATGACAAGACTTTGCAGAAACCCAGTAATCTATAAAAGCCAACTTTCAAACATTAATTTTGTAGTATCATAAATAGCCAAACTCTTCCTATTAGTCATCCAATTCCCAAATTGATTGTATCAGACAAAATATGTGGGTTAAGCTCAGCAGCTGCTGCAGTGTATCTGTCCTGCCTCAAGTGGGTAGTTGGGTGAGCTGTTGAACATCTGAACTTAGATCACTACAACAGACTCTTATTTTCTACTGCCCCACGTGAATAAAAGCCTTCTTTATTTTCTCATCATAGGAAATGGAGGACATACGAAAGAGAAGAACTTCAGAATATGTAAGCAGTGCTGGGAAGTTTGATCTACAGCCATAGAATACGAGTAAAATAGAAACCACTGAGATTATTAATTTATGAAAATTTCTACTCCTTAGTTTAATCAGGAAAACAAATCAAGAAAGCTGACCAAGATAAAGGATGAATTACTTATTAAATCTAACAGGATGCAGCTGATTCCTAGCAGGCAAATGGAGGTCACTTTTAGCTAGAGTTCAATGGCCTAGTCCAATAGGATAGTTTGGGTGAATGAAAGGAATGAGTTTGCTTTATATGAGACAACAGGTTCTTGCACACCAAATTAACTCTTACTTGATGCTACCTGTGCACACAACAGTGAGAAAGTTGGCCTCCAAAAAGCAATGCTGGTTGCTAGGAGCATACATAAGGTGAGCCCTGTGTAGAAGCAAAGCCAGGTTACAGTGCAGATAAACTGCTCTTGAATTTGTTTAATATAATTAATCAAATTCAGTATGTTTTCAGGGAGGATAAAGCATTTACATAACACAAAGAAAAAATACAGAAATGCCAAATATGACATTCTGACTGTCTATGAAAAATACAGGATGAGATCAAAGAGTCTTGTCTTGAAGACAGCAGCAATGGTCCCACAGACTCCATTACAACTGCAGGTCAGACACTTTCCAACTGACTCTCACATATAGAGGAAAGATGCAACACAGAGACAGACATCTGGGACACAAGTGATACTCTCTGAGTGTTAATCTCTCTCACCTCCTCCTACTTAGAGCCAACAGACCGCTTGGAGAAAGCTGTATGTGTTAACAGGGATTGAATTTGCTCCTGGCTGGACCCAGGATAAATGAGATGCTGGCACTGTAGATACCAGCCTCTCCCTGCAGTTCTTGTGTGCTAAGTACTCCTATCTCTTCATCTGAACCTCAGACTCAATTACTTCAGCAAATTGTACTAGGAAAGCTATGCAGATCTGTTAGAAAGCTTAAATAAGCAGGTAATACTAAATATGTTTGGCAAAACACATGAAGCAAATGTATTTGTGATGAAATTTCATTGATTTATCAATTTCTATAGAGACCATTAGAACAGAGATTTGCAAGAGACTGTGCATAAGGACCAATTTCTTGCAAGATCAGTGCTATAATATACCAAATATCTGTCAAGTATGTGATATGAGTGAATTTGTATGTTCTCACTGTTCAATTCACTTCCTACTTCCCAAATGCAAATTTCTGTGTATACTTATGAGAGTGGTATAGTCTCCATATCCCTGGTGGTATAGTCTCCATTTCTCTGGTGACTTCTTTAATGCCACGCAAAAAATGGTTCTTTTGTTTAATAATACTTTGACATGAATGCATCTCTAAGGGAAGGAAAAAATACTTTGTTTAATCTGTTTTTTATTAGTAACTCTTTGCATTCTGGGTCTAATTTAACTAATGACCTCCAGATACCTTTTCTCCAGAGAAAGACTTTTAATTGTCCTCTGTGCTATAGCTTCTCAGCCTGGCATTTTCATCTGAGGTGAGATCCCTCTGATTCTTTTTTTTTTTTAGCTTTTTCTTTGCAAGGGAAGCCAAAATTGTTGGTTATTTTTTCCTCATGGATTCTTTTTCAGATGGTCAGTATGGCTCAGCTAGGGCCCAGATAATCAGTTTGACCTGTCTTTTTCCCCAGAGTTCATGGGCAAACTTTACAAATACACCCCAAAATCCAAAAAAGCTTCTGCCGTTCCAGCCTCTGCCTTGCCCAACACAGAGCCACTCAACTGGGCACTCTTAATGTCGTGATATCTATAGACACACCTCTCCTCACACACAGAGGGCTTAACACATAGGGGCTATTAAAACTCTGCTTTTGGTAAATTCATAAAAGGAAGACTTACAACCAATATACTTTTCACATTCTCATTACCTACCTAGCACATCTACCTGGTGTTCATCATTAAAATCATCTATCTGTGGTTTGCACTATATCTGCTGCCCCAGCATTGCGAAGTACACACTAATTTCCTTGCAGATGGGGTTGCTTTTGCAAAGTTGCAGAAAAAGGTCTTGAGGCTGCCCCCCACTAAATCAATTCATTACACAACTGCCATTCAAAAGCTGTCCATGCTCCACGGAGCATATGAAGAAAACTTCTGCTGCCCTATACTGCCACAGGAGCTCACCCACAGCTGTAATTCTCATCTAGTTGGGAAGCTTGTTAAAATTCTCTAATTAAAAACCTCTATGGCCTTATTCAGGGCCATCTCACAGCCCTTGACCTTTTCCCCTCAGCTGGGACACATATAGGTGTGGCAGTCTTCTGTATCACAGCAGACAGGAAAAGCATTACAGTGTCCATCTCCTAGACTTCATCTTCCCACAAATACTTGTCTTTGATGCCTATTTTTGCTTTGGATAGACTACAGTAACACTATTTCATGAGATATAAAACTTCCGAATCACCTGTCTGCTCATCTGCAATTGCACTACTATTATTTTCTTTCAAAAAAATAAGAAATTCCAAGATTTGGAATCATTAATTGAGCAGGTAACGGATAAAAATAATGCATCCTCATTTGCTTACAATAACAATTTTAAAAGACACAAAATATAAATATTTCTGATATAGTCACATTAAATGGTTCTAATAAGCATGAATAATTTCCCCTTATTCCCTTCCCTTTAAGTGTTCCATATAAAAGATATTCATCCAACCCATTAAGAGGCACCAAATTTTTATCTGAATAACAGACTTGGTTTATCATAGCTGCTTCATAAACTCTTGGAAATGAGTTCTGCTTATGTCCTTCTAGGGCTCTGAAAATGGAATATGCAGAGTGGCATTAAGGACTGGGAAATCACACTGTTCCTTGTGTGCTGAAATCTAAAGGACAGTTATATTTAGATGACAAAAACTGCACAAGAAACATGGACTGCTACCAGATACAGTAAATTGATGTTCTTTTGAAAACTCATAGGACAACACGTTAGTATTCTTATGAGAGGAGAAACAAAATCCTGTAATTAAATATGAGATTCTCCAACAAGATTTGTGGGCCCTCTGAGAACAGATGGCATTTAATGCCACTATCAGAAATGATACTGCAAATTGGAAGAAAGGTGACAAGTTACCAGTTAGTCACTCACTACTTTGGCATGTTTGATTGCTCTTCATTCATTTGAGATCTGTTCACTGATTGTACTAATCCACTGAAAGGCAAAAGGTCTTGGAAAGGATTTACAAAGTCTACAAGGAAATCTTCATTTCCAGCTGTCCCTGAGAAGTGCATCTATCTGATGCACTATGTCTTGAGAACTTATGCCCACCAGTTTGCTTCACCTAAGGGCATGAAAGAGGAGGGCAAGGAATAACTAACTTGGTTTTAAGTTCCCTTGAGCCTTAGCTGCTCAAATAGTGTGTTCTTCCACCCAGAAATATAGTCTGATTGTAAAAGGAGGAATTAGACCATTTGCCAAGAAATTCTAGATGACAGGCAACTGAGTCCACCAGAGGCTGCAATGAGCCAACGAGACCCTCAGGCATGCTGCTGCCATGCATGTGCACATTCTTCACATGGGATGTGGTGCATTATGGACACACAGCAAGTCCCAAGTTTTAGGGAGCATAGCCCATCATGTACATCAGACAAAAATCCCTGTCCATGGGCAGAATCACATGGGTAACCCACAGCTTCCCAGGATTCCTGTATCTCCAACCAGGAAATTAGATCAGAGTGTGACAAGTGTCCACACCACGTGGTGCAGCCATGGTTTTATGTCTACCACAGCATTCTCATGGAGAAACCGGCTGCTCATGGCTTGGACGGCATATTCTTTTCTGGGTTTAAAAACTGGCTGTATGGCTGGGCCCAAGGAGTTGTGGTTACTGGAGTTAAATCCAGTTGGTGGCTGGTCACAAGTGGTGTTCCCCAGGGCTCGGTTTTGGGGCCACTCCTGTTTAACATCTTTATTGATGACCTAGATGAGGGGATCGAGTGCACCCTCAGTAAGTTTGCAAATGACACCAAGTTGGGTGGGAGTGTTGATCTGCCTGAGGGTGGGAAGGCTCTGCAGAGGGATCTGGACAGGCTGGAGTGATGGGCCAAGGCCACTTGTATGAGGTTCAATAAGGCTTAGTGCTGGGTCATGCACTTGGGTCACAACAACCCCATGCAATGCTACAAACTTGGGGAAGAGTGGTCAGAAAGGTGCCTGGTGGAAAAGGACCAGGGGGTGTTGGTCAACAGTCGGCTGAATATGAGCCAGCAGTGTGCCCAGGTGGCCAATGGTATCCTGGCTTGTATCAGAAATAGTGTGGCCAGCAGGTCTAGGGAGGGGATTGCCCCCCTGTACTCAGCACCTCGAATCCTGCATTCAGTTTTGGGCCCCTCACTACAAGAAAGACACTGGGGTGCTGGAACATGTCCAAAGGGCAAGAAAGCTGGTGAAGGGTCTAGAGCACAAGTTTTATGAGGAGTGGCTGAGGGAACTGGAGTTGTTCAGCCTGGAGAAAAGGAGGCTGAGGGGAGACCTTATAATTCTCTACTTGAAAGGAGGCTGTGGCAAGGTGGGTGTCAGTCTCTTTTTCTGAGTAACAAGTGATAGGATGAGAAGAAATAGCCTGCACCAGGGCAGGTTTTGTTTGGGTATTAGGAAAATCTTCTTTACTGAAAAGGTTGTCAAGCATTGGAACAGGCTGCCTGGGGAAGTCGTTGTGTCACTATCCCTGGAGGTATTTAAAAGACGTGTAGATGTGGCACCTAGGGACACGGTTTAGTGGTGGACTTGGCAGTGTTAGGTTTACAGTCAGACTTGATGATCCTAAAGATCTTTTCCAACCTAAATAACGCTATGATTCTATGATCTTTCCAGTTAGGTCTGGATGTCTCCATCACCAGTCTGGGTTCTAACACCGGTCTACAGGTCAGTGTCCCAAAATGCCACCTTTAGTTACATGTGCTGCACAGACATGTTCTTGTTCCTGTGAGATGGCAGATGGAAGGAAAGCAAATGCTTTCTATTTGTGGACAAATGAAGATCGTGGTAGTCCCATTTCAAAAAAAGGAGCAAATAAAAGGTAGATTCAGTTCCTGTAGGTCAAGTTATGGACTTTTATCAATAATGCTTTGTTTCTTTTAATCAGAGAGAGAATTTTGGCTCTTGAGTCTAGTTTGGGGTCTACCCATGGGGTTTTACAGAACTGATCCTGAATAGTTTCAAAATCATTCCCGAATGCAGCAGTGTTTCTGGAGTTTGAGGACTTAGAGATTAATTTGTGTACTCAATTCACTTCTGCTTCACCCCAGATCCACAAACTGTCACATCCATGTTCAGAGTAGGAGGCCTTGTGCAGTAGCTGCAAATCCCTGTTGAATAGTGACATGGTCTCTCTAATCCCTTAAGAAAATTAAAAGCAATTTGCAACTGAAAGTGACCGTTCCTATGGTGTTTCTAACCACGTTTGATTAAACACAAAACCAGAGTCTTCATCCATGAATGACATCAGTGGCAGCAATTCTTAACAACTTCATGTGTTTCCTCTGCTTCTAGGCTGTGTCATGGTAAATCTAGTACAAACAGGGAAGAGAAATGCTGCTCTAAGCCAAGCAGGGCTGCACCAGTCTCTTAGGAAACCACATGTGTGAGTGCAGTGCAAAGTGCTGCTGGAAGGAGACATTAGGGGGTCAAAGCACATGGGCCTCAGATAACGTTCATTCGTCCACCTTGTAGGAAGACAGACAGTTTGCAGTACACAGGTATAAAAGAGCTTTTGATTCAGTCAAGCCCATACACTGATATGGTGCCCTGCAGCGTGTCACTGCAACACCCCTGTTGTGATATGGGACATTCTTATTGCAAAAGGGCAAGAATCTAACCATGAAGGCATGTATTCAAGATTGGCTCAGCCCCAAAGTGAATCCAACAATGAAAAACTGCCTAGCGGTAAGGTTTATCTTAGGAAAATTTAATACTCATTTGAGGCAGAATCAAAGAGCCTGATCCTGGAGCTTTATCTGTGAGATTAGCTGCAAAGAGGCAGAGTGGAAGACCAGCAAGATGAATGGGAATTCAGCGGGCTTTGGATGAGACCCCATATGAGCAAAAGGCTGCAGAAGTGAGACTCAAAGCAGACCACTGGCCTTTGCCTGTATAGGAAAGTTAGCCAGGATCATTTTACTACTGATGCAGTTGCAGTGACACAGGACACTACGTGGACTTCTTTGCTGGACTGCAGGTTTCCATGTGATGAATTAGGGGCCTGAACACAGACATTCAGTTGGGGAACGAAATGGCAGGAGGGACTGATGGCCCTGGCACATGGCACGGAGCGTGCACTGTACCAAGAGGGGCTGTAAGATCTCACCCGCGCCCTCCAATCCCCTTGCAAATCCCTACTTGGGTTGAAGAGGTATAAATTACTGCCATAGTTTTACCGCTAAGTTTGTATACAAACCTCTACACAACACAAATTATTCTAGTTTTAGGATTTAGCTTTATAACCATTGAGAAATCTTAATTTGTCCATCAGTCACACCTCAAGATCTGAGTGCATGGGCACACAGCTGTCAAAAAGCTTCAAGAGGAAACATCAAAGGGAAGGGTTAAAAAGCAACCCTCCTTACCTTAATCTGTGTAGAGGCAGGGGAACCAATGGCCCCTTCCACAGCTCCTTGCATGGAGGAAATGTGCTCAGAGCTCTGCATGGATCCTGCATATCCTGCCTTGCAGCAAAGATACAACCCCAGGCAGCTCTTTTTCCTTCACATGACATCGCTGTGGAGCCTGCAGACAGGGTGCTCGCAGGGAAGGCTCAGGGGAGACAACGGTCCCCAGACGGGTGGCAGAGCAAGGAGGAGGGCTGGTGAGCATGAACACGCACAAAAGCAGCTGCGGGTAGGAGAGCAGGAGTGGACCAGGCTGGGGGACATGTGAGAGCGATGGGGAAGGACCACCACATCAGAAGGGGGTGGGAGGAGAGAGCTGCGAAGAGGGCAGAGAGGCCTCCCTCCGGGTGGTGGTGGAGGCAGGAGCGAGCCAGCAAGGGGGAGCTGGGCCTTCCCCAAGGGATTCCTCTCTCCTAGGCACTAAGGGAAAATTTAGGGAAATATGCAGATTAAACAAAGGAGCAAAGAGCTACAGTAACATGGAAAAGGAAGGTAGAAAGAAGAAAATTTCACTGAAACAGTTTTCATACAGTTCTTCACAGCTTTTTTGTTTAAAGTGAATAAAAGCAAAGCAGCCCCAGACACTTTAAGGTCACAGGGAGAGCCAGCAAATATGCAGCTCACCTGAGGTCTCTCTGGCCTTGGCAGCACTGCGAGTGTTTTATTTTCACATAGATAAACCATTCATGAACAATTTCTCCAACGCATTAAACGTAAACAAGCTTTTCTTTTGCATAGGCAAGTATTTCTTCCTACCCCTGCGATTTTGTCTCCTAAAACAAATATTTCTATGTGTGGAACCACTGAAAGAAAATAAGTCAGAGGCTTCCCATTAATTGCTGACTTTACCAGGACTTCTCCTGCAGTGTCTAGAGTCAGGGTCCCCTGCCATGTGTTTTATTTTGTGGCGTCTTTCCATTTTATGACTCTTGGAGCAACTGGTCGTGTTTATTGATCTTTCCACACAGCTGTTATTTTCCTGCAGGAGCACTGAGATGGATTTTCTGTGGCTTGATACGTGAGGCCCTGTGCGTCTCTGTTAAAGTGGGTTTGCTGATGCCAGTAACAGGAGTAGAGGAGGCAGCAGCTTTTTAAGACTCGGGATTTTGTGGGTGTAAAAGAAGCATAAAATGCTACACACTGGCTTCACTTTCACTGTAAAAAAATGTGCTTGTGCGATGAATTCCAAAATCCCGTGAACAGACTAGCCCAAACGAGACTAGCTGTGATACATAAGGACGGAGCGGAGGAATTGCGAGAGACCTGCGCTGGAAAAGGAGGGGTGAGAGGTGGGCAGCTGCCCAGAAGGGCGGTGGAGCAGCCACACAGAACAACTGCGGCCACACACGAGCAGCTCCCAGCACATCTCCTCATGTCCCAGACAGCACTGAATTCCCTTCAGCAACTTCTACCATTCCCTCACCCATCTTAACTAATTTTACTAGATCAGACATGAACAGGAATGACCTCATGTAGAACACAAGACCTGTCTCACGCAATAACAAAACCCGCAAGCGCTCATGACCCCGAAATAACCCCGAACTGGGGATAGCATCACTCGACCGTGGATTATGTTTCCCAGTTTTCCGAGGGCCGTAGCCACACGGGACTCCAGAGCTGAACAACCCCGTGGCTGCGGCCGAGGTTGAGGGCGGAGGGGGAAGGGGTGCCCGCCCGTGGAGCCTCTTCTCCAGCCAGGCTGCCCCGCAAGCCGCCGGAGCGCAGCCACTGCCACCCCCGGCACACGGCAGACACGCAGACCCGCTCGGCGGCTTGTGGATGTAAGAGGAGCAGGATGCTGGCCAGGGCTCGTAACTTAGGGAGGGAAGGGGGAAGGAGCAGGAAAGGAAACTCGTTAGGGAATGTATCTGCCTTACCTCTCTGCCGACTCCTCAGAAAGCGCAGCAGGCGCTTGCATGTACAAATCTTCCCCCCCCCCCCCCCCCCCCCAACCAGATAAGGATCTCAGCTCAGCACAAAGAAAAGCAGGGCTGCTCTCGTTCTCCCCCGAAACGCCCCAAGCCCCCTCCGAGCAGCCCAGGTTACCCTCCTTGAGGAGCCCCAGCCCTCCGCGGCTCCTCTGGGCGCCTGGGGGTCTCCGAAGGAGCCGCTGCACCCCGAGCCGTGCCGCTGCCTCCCCTGCGCTCGGGGGGAGGAACAGCTGGAAGGGTGTCAGCGCAACACGCTCCATAAATTTCCCCTCAGCCTTCTGCAGACCTAAGTCCTTGAGAAAAATGCCTAAATCCCGTCATTTGTTGACATAGTAACCACATTTAAGTTTTTTTGCCCCCCTCAGAAGACATCTGCATAAAACAGTTCATTATGAGAAAGATTTCTCCAGCCTGCAGCGGGCTGGTTTATGTGGTTTTATTTGTCTAAGGAAGAAATAAAGAGAGTGAATGTTTATACACTAGAGACTTCACACCCAGACCAAGGGGTTGTTTCATTACAGCAGTTAATATTAAGGACTTCCACAACTCTTTGAAGGATGTGTATTACCAAGTAAAAGGAAAAAATTCAGATAAACAGCCCATTTCTAATGCGCAAGTGAAGTAAAACTTCAGGAACATTTAAGGAGGACCCAAAATGTTTTGTATTTTTCTCGAACTTATTCACCTATGTTTATCAGTTTCCTCCAAAGATGCTTGAAACATCTTTAAAGCTCCCAATAAAGTTTATAAAGCCACAACAGATACTGGGAGAAATAGCAGAGGGTCAAAACCAAGTAAAGGCTGTGGAAGCCTTTGCTTCCCCAGCCCTATGGAGATGAGTCTTATGGAGATGAGCTCTTTAGTCTCCGGGCGGTGAAGAGGAGAGAGATAAAAGAGAATTGTGCTGCAGGGATCACGTGGGGTTTAATGGGTTTTAATGCATCCCCTCATCCAAACTGCTGCCACCGTACACAGATCTGCATTCAGATTTCTAACCCTTTTGCCGGTAATTTAGGCTATGAGAGCAGCCTGGCAGCATGTGCAAAACCATGCTGCCCTGCAGGGCTTTTTTGACCCCAGTTGCAAAAGGATGGGGGTGGGGGGTAAAGTAACAAAGGCCGAACCTTGGTACTTGGAGTTGAAAAGAGCTTTACAAACAGTATTTCAGTGTTTTAACTCAGTGTTGTATTATAAAAACTGCATTATTTACAAATATATTTAAGGGCCTACTTGTGTAATATTTACTATGGAAATCTTGTCTTTGAGCAGGGTTAAATGTGTGCTTAAGTTTGGAAACAGCAGAACAGCATAAAGAGTGAGAGATCTAGCAGTCTGGAAGCTATAACCTCTTTTCCTCCAACCCTGAGATTTATTACAAGTGACCATAACCTTCCCCTCAACACCCAGGCATCCTCATCCTCCTCACACCATACTTCCCACCCCCTCCACCCCCCAAAAAAAACCCAACCCAAACCAAACCAAAAAACAGATAAGTTCTTCTTACACAGCTTTTTTTCTGGAGTGTAGTTGAGAATCATTAGTTATTTCCTGAACTGTCATTTAAATGGGAAAATTATTGGAAAGAGAGAAAGAAAAGAGAAGGTCTAAATGTGCATTCACAACTCGTAATTTTGGAAGTCTTACCCTTTGGGGGGGTTTCATTGAACTTTTAAAGGGATAGATTCTGAAATATAGTTTCAGCATCAGTACATATTTCTCAAACTATCATCAGCTAATATCCTGACCTGATACCAAATATACAACTGCTATTTTAAATTTTGTAAATGTTTTAAGAAACCAATAGGTATTATGAAGCTTGTAAAGCTATGACACAAAACCATGCTGCTGTGCAATTTACACTTACTGGATATGTGAAGACAAAACATTTTCAGTAGATGAGGTTTAGTGAAGTTTTTAAAATATTTTAAAGCAACTCCAAAAGCGTGGACCACTAGCCCCCTGCCCTGGCTCCATGCATAATTCAGTGAAGCCCATGGAACAACTGAAATGCATTTATAGCTCTGGTGGCACCGAGGTGGTGCACGGGAACTACACTTCTGGCCAGGTCTTCTTTGGACTTGCTGTTGAGCTCAGGTTGACACTGCACCTGATCAGCTGGTAACTGTGAGGTACAGGCTCAAGGGGTGTCACCCTCATCTTTTCCTTGCATCCCCCGCCACAATCTGTGTTTGCCTTGCACTGTGCCTGCGCTGGGGCCACTGGGACTGCCGTTTCAGCAAGCTGATCCACTCGAAAACCAACCCACCAAAAGCCGTAATTTTCCATTTCATCAGCTGTTTAAGCTGACCTAGCTACAGTTGTGCAATTGCTGGATGCAGAGTCAGATGCAGGCAGATGGGTGGGCAGTGCTGTGGGACTGCAGAATAGCAGCTCCCACTTACACTAGGTTATATGTAATATTAAATTTCCTTCTAAACCTCGTTGTACCTGTGCTCTCTCAGCCAAATGGGATGATACCCTTCCCTTATCCTACAGATTGTAAGCCACTGAAATGCTATTGCGTTGCAGCCATGCACGTACCTGAGGAATATAGGTTGGTGTAGTACCAGTGATCCTCCACACATGGTATACAAATCAGTCATCACAAGCTCAAAATCTCAACTTTGAATAACATACTATCATCTAATAAATAATAAAATATATAAGAAATAAATGTACACTGTGCCTACCAAATACTCTGCTGTTAGCAAGAATCTCTCTCTGCTCTTCAGAAATTGAGTCCAGTTTCCATTAAATAAGCTATTAATTGGAAAAAAAACCAAACAAACAAAAAAAAACCCCCACCAAACACCAAAACCACAAAAAAACAACCAAACAAAAAAAGCTCCAAACCAACAACAGTGGTATACATCCTATAGATTATTTTTAGCGGGACTCTTGAAATACGTTTCTTGGTAAATATACACAATATAGTTTGTGCTGAGACTGGTTAGCTTAGTTTTTCTGAATCTGTTTTTGACCAAATAGAGATGATATCCTGCTTAGACTGTTTCCTCAGAAATTATATCATAATTAGGCTGTTGTACCGTACATAGATAACTTAGAATTGTAGCAATTGAGCAACATCACCAACAAGATTTCATTAGATAACAGAAAGTTGCACAAGTACACAGACTAGGGCTGCTATTGAAGATGAACCACTATACTGATGAGATGGCAGAAAAGTCCTGTGTCCTTTTGTAATGCTGTTTTTAAAAGTAAAGGAGTGAAGGAACAGGAGAAATGGGCTCAGACCCAGAGCTGCAAGCACAAAGCATTAGCAGCAGCTTAGTGCTATGTTTGCAAATGCTCTGGTTCCTGTAGAAACACCTAATCCTTCCTGAATTCTGGCCAGCATTTACGGTTAAGTGTAGACAGTAAAAGACTGTTCTCGATTACCTGCCGCTTATCTGTATGGTCCATTTTGTATGACAATGGATTTTCAGCTAGATTTTGAAAGCTTAATTATTCAGGCCACGTATTCGGCATCTATTTACATTGCTATGTGCACCAAGGACCTATTTGGTGGGGGCCGCACGGTGGGGAAGTTTGGGTACTGCCTTAGCCATAGGGACCAAAACAAAGCAGGGAGAACCGGGAACTACAGAGCCCTTAAGGCAAACAATGAACTTTTTATAGGCGTCCTTGAACCATCCTGTAGAATGTAATACTGACTTAACGTCCATCAATGAGACTCTCAAATATAATTTCAAAAGGGTCTGGACGGAATAGCAGATTGTCAGAGCTGGGGCTGAGAACTCTTCCATTTCAGGACTGACTCCTCGGCGCTCCAACCGTAAGTTGGGTTTTACAGAATCATTTCCTTAGCATCCTACCAGTCCAGCAGGACGCAGTCCAGAAAAGGACAGAAAGTGCTGAGACAAACTTAACAGATAAAACCCAGAATAAAAGTACACAGCAAACAAAGCAAGGTTTGGTCCACTCTTATAAAAGCTAAAGCTGAAATTCCTGTTCACTTTGAAGGGATGCCCCTTACACAAACCAGATCAATGAACCAAGCTCATTTTGTGGCTGTTTCACTTGCTTTCTAAACTTTGTACACGTGCCCCTGTTCAGTATGATGTTCTGGAAAGTATCTTGGCATGACCTTATTGAACTTTATTGAATCTGGGCCCTAGATACGACAGTGGTGGATATATCAGCTATAGCAAATAGATACACCATGCCTGAAGAGGCGGGTGCTCTATATTCAAGCTGGAGTGCAAGAGCAAAGTCTTTGCTGCCTGCAGCTTGTAATGACGAAGCTGTGCCACTCAGCAGCTGCCGCTGAAAGGGCTGTCCTCTGCCTATCTCTTTATGCTGCACCTGACATTTGTCTGACTCCACCATTGGCTGATTTATCTTACTCAGTGAGCAGAAAAATCTTAATTTTCTTCCTGTTCGATTGTTTTACTCTGTATTAACTCCCTGACCTGCTCACCACAGAGGCAAGACAAGCATCAGTGCTGCTCCAGGGGAAACGTCAGGAGTGCACCCAAGTGGGAAGGGGGAGAGGGGTTGCCTGCACTTTTTGTCAATAGTTATCTTTTAGCTCAGTTTAAATATACTGCCTGGCTGTATATTTAATATGAGCCAAAGGACTCTAGTAGGAGAAAAATCAGGAAAAAACAGCAGAAGAAGAAATTCTGTCTTTCCATCAGACCTTTGTACATTCATTTGAATTCCTGCCCTCTGATTTACTAAGTTACCTTGCGATTCTTGCCTGCTTTGCTTGCAAGCCTACACCAGCTCCACCCCCCCCCCCCCCCAGCCCTGGTACACTGACATCATCTTCCCTTTCCCTGGTGGCACTCGACCGCTGATGAAATCCACCTGCACAGAGGAGGAAGGAAACTCAGGGAGTGTCAAATATCAGTCTAAGTGCCAGCATTCCATAGCAGGCTGGTGCAGTCACCCCTGGCTTTGTTTCAGAAGGATTTGGGAAATGTCACTTCTTTTTGTATTCTATTTTGTAGCAAATACTTGTAGCCTGACATTCTGCCTCCTCCCTTGCTGGCTTTTGCTCTGTGCAGGTTGTTGTTGCCCCTCATGCTTCAAAGAGGGCTGAAGGCTTGTGGGAGCGATTTCAAATTACTTTCTAAATGTCCTGCTTACAGGGAGGTGTAATCTTTTAAGGAGGTAGTTTACCTTCTAAAAAGAAAAATCCTTTCAAAGGTCTCCCAATATTAGTGTTCAAGTCTCTTGCTCAGCTGGCCCAGCAAGTTGAAAGACCAGTTTGCATCCTTCCTTGCTTGACAGTTCTGAATTTCCTCCTCCAGCCTTGAACATTCTGGAAGAAAATATTCAGAGAGGCAGGACTTGCAAGCTGGATGCTTTCCCAAGTACAGCCTTCTTGTGACACAGCATCAGTCAATCAATCAGAACCAGAACACTGTTCTTCAAAAGCATGATATATCTGCATGTAGTCCAAGCTGTAATACCAACTCCACCAGTATCCTATGGAAAGAATTGTGCCAGAATCTGCTAGGTTTACTCGTGCTGGAGAGTCCCTCAAAAAAAGACTAACATGACTGCTGCTCAGGGGGAAGTTGTGATTTCACCTGACTGCTGAACCAAGTTAAAATCTGGCTGCCACAGTGTATTGGGTTTGTGTGGCCAGGTTTGGGTAGCAGCGGAGGCACAGGGTTGGCTTCTGCGAGAAGCTGCTAGAAGTTTTCCCTGTGTCCGATAGAGCCAATGCCAGATAGCTCCAAGATGGACCCACTGCTGGCCAAGGCCAAGACCATCAGCAGTGGTGGTAGTGCCTCTGTGGTAATGTATTTAAGAAGGGGGAAAAACCTGCTGTGAAAACAGCAGCGGAAAGAACAGCGAGAATATGTGAGACAAACAACTCTGCAGACACTGAGGTCAGTGAAGAAGGAGAGGGAGGAGGTGCTCCAGGCGTTGGAGCAGAGATTCCCCTGCAGCCCCTGGTGCAGCCCATGGTGAGTCAGGCTGTGCCCCTGCAGCCCATGGAGGTTAATGGTGGGGCAGATGTCCCCCTGCAGCCCGTGGGGGACCCCACACCAGAGCAGGTGGATGCCTGAAGGAGGCTGTGACCCTGTGGAAAACCCACACTGGAGCAGATTTGCTGGCAGGACTTGTGACCCCATGGGGGACCCACACTGGAGCAGTCTGTTCATGAAGGACTGCACCCCATGGAAGGGACCCATGCTGGAGCAGTTCATGAAGAACTGCAGCCTGTGGGAGGGACTTGTGTTGGAGAAGTTCGAGAAAGACTGTCTCCTGTGGGAGGGATCCCATGCTGGAGCAGGGGAGGAGTGTGAGGAGTCCTCCCCCTGAGGAGAAAGGAGCGGCAGAGACAACGTATGATGAACTGACCACAACCCCTATTCCCTGTCTTGTTGTGCAGCTCAGGGGGAGGAGGTAGAGAAAATTGGGAGTAAAGTTAAGTCCAGGAAGAAGGAAGGGGTGGGGGGAAGGTGTTTTTAAGATTTGGTTTTATTTCTCATTATCTTACTCTGATTTGATTGGTAATAAATTAAATTCATTTTTTTTCGCCAAGTCGAGTCTGTTTTGCCTGTGACGGTAATTGCTTAGTGATCTCTCCCTGATCTTATCTCGATCCACAAGCCTTTCGTTGTATTTTCTGTCTCCTGTCCAGCTGAGGAGGGGAGTGATAGAGTGGCTTTGGTGGGCACCTGGCATCCAGCCAGGGTCAACCCACCGCACACAGAAAGAAGGTCTTTGCTATCCTCCTCTCCAATTCCCCTTCCCTCCCACTCCCATTTCCAGCTGCACGTTCCTCCCTCTCCCTATTCAGTTGTTTTCCTGACTTAATTCTCTGCTGTTCTAGTGAGTTGAATCAGCTTATTTTGTAATTGGAGCAGTGCCAGAGCTGGCAAGAAGGCAAGCAGCAAGGGTACATGGCGAAGAAAAGTGGGAGGAAGAATGGGTGAAGAAGCTGGATTTCACGCTTTAGGCAATGCTCAAATATGAATGCAAAAATGCAACCTAATCTAGCGCCAGATTGCAGGGCAGGGCACAAAGGGTCTAAAAGCTACAGACACAATGAAGGTAGCAAATCATGCTGTGTCTATGTCTGTACAGGATGCTATAGTCTGAGACACTCCCAGTGAGTAGCTGTTTTCCCATCCTGGTTATATATAGGTTCAAGCCAACATGGGAGCAGAGAGTTGACCATTGCTTCCTCTCACATTCCTGGCAGTTTTCGCATGAGCCCACTGGTCCCCAGCACTCTCCAGTCATGCTGCACTGACTATTCGAGCAACCACAGGAGGAATGGGTGGTCTGCGGCTGTGGGAAGCATATCTAATTTGACTGTTTAAGTCTCCATTAAATAAGCCCTCTCCTCTACATGGCAAGCCTTGCTCTTTGGCAAAGCACATGGACAAGGCTGGCTCCTCAGACCCTTGGGAACACCCGTCAGGAGGGCAAACCCTGGCAGAGCCTGCAGCTTTGGTGAGCTCTATGGACCCCAGCTGGTGGATACTGTCACCATCCCCAGGGCTTTTCACATGACCTGCCTTATTTGGGATTTCCCATTAGCTGGGTTCTCCCATACTGGAGGGCTGATTAGCTCATCTTCCAGATACAGCGGTTTCATCCCAAAAGGATGACTGAGAAAAATAAACCCCAAGCACAGAGTTGGCCATTTCTCAGCTGTCATGTGGGAATGGAGAGAAAGCTTTTGAGCAGCCAGCTTAAAAGACCTAGTGGTATCAGTGCTGAGGTCCTGATAAGACGACTTCATATTTTTCCTGCCCCAAGGCTTTTTGAGCAATATGTATATAAAAGCTGAAGCTGAGCATATTTTAAAACTCATCAGTCCTATATGTAATCAGTGCCTTATTAGATTTCCAGCAATGCAAAGGGACTAATAGTTTGGAAGCTACTTGGAAGTAGCTTTTTCATTTTATGCTCACTAGTGTTTTTCCATGTTGCTCGTGTAACTAAATCAAGTGTTCTGATAACAGTGCTAAGAGCAGTGGAAAAGCCAACATATTAAATAAACTTGGCCACTTCTCATATTTTACATGCCGTCTCTTGCTCACAACCTGTGGGTTTAAATGCCTGGCAGCTGGAGCCAGGGCACTGAGCGGAGAGCCCTTGGCGCTGGAATTCAGTCTTTCTTGATTCAGCTGAATCTGAGTTTGTCGACTGTTGCTCTTATCTGTTCACCCAGGTAAGAAACACAGAGCTTTCTGCATGCTACTTCATACGCTGATCTGCAGTCCAGATCTTTGGAGGCCTATTGGGACCAAAGGAGAAGAGTAGTTTAGACCTACCCTGAGAAGTCTTTGAACCTCAGGGCTGCAGGAAAACTTCAGTACAACAGTGATGTACTGCAGCCATCCACTCCATCCACATACTGCTAGGATGCCAAGAAAATGAGGAGAGATTTTTTTTTTCTGGATTGCGAGGATCATATTATTCTGAACATATCTTGCTCGCTTATGGCTACTTTAGAGTTTACGCACAGGCTCCGTCACATCTTCTTTTTCACTCTCACCTGTCAGTTGGGGGTGAGGATTGAGGCCTCACCAATCCAAGTTGTCTGCCCCAGCAGCTTGGCAAGTCAAGGCAACATCAGTGGCCAGATAGGCCAGAGCAGGACCACAGCTCATCTGCTAGCACTTGAGGGCAGGAGCAGGTGTGGGGAACAAAGTGGTCTCTTGTTCAGAACAGAAACCTGTTTACTCTGACACTGGTGACACACTGTGGGTGTTGTATTTACTGGTCATACCTGTACTGACATCCTGCTGTGTGAGTGCACTCAGCAAGTACAAAATGAAATTAAATCAACTGTGTTATTTAGAAGACATTTACTCCTACGTAGAGGTACCTGATTACTTTGTTGATGAGTGCTGTGGAAATGTTAGCCTATTAAGGAAGGTGAAGCAGAGCCTCTTACAGAACATAAAAGTTTAGGGGGGTGACCCCTGCAGAGTTTGGTAACATCACCAAGGTGAAGACAGTGCTGCTGTCCTGCTCCTCTGGAAACTCACCCTCTGTAGCTCTGTAAGATCAGCAAAGCCAGCTCATCCTCCTGCTTGTGATCTGTGAAGCGTATCCCATCAGGGTTTTATCTTCTGTCACTCTGCGAGCATCTGACACTGCCTGCTTTTCCCTGCTCACAAAAATCACAGCTCTGCTCAGCCTTCGCAAAGCTCACTCCAGATTTTTGCTGGAATTGTTCTCTGAGCCACAGGGGCCCCAGTGACATTTTTACCCTGTTCTGCTAGGTAGCAGTCACGGCTCCTACAGTTGGTCACATCAGGCCACATGTTTAGTTGTCAGTGAGTCAAGTACAGTGGCTGTTGGATTATAATGAAGCTGATGCTACAACCGGCAGCCAAATGTCAGTTGACACAGGACTTCAGACTCCTAAAAGCATCCTTTTCTCCATTTGTAGGAGGGCAGTTTTCTGAACAAAGAGCTTAGCACATGCTTTTTATAAAGTCACAGGAAACTACACAGAAAACAGTGGGTTTGTAGGGAAGCATGTTACTGACACAGAGAGAAAAAGCATCTTTGTTTTAAAAGAAATTTTTTTAAAATCCTAAACGTAGTGCCATTTACTTTGGCTTCCTTGGCACAGCCCGGGGTGTTTACCAGCAGAGATGAAAATTTATACAGCCTAGGCCCCTTGGAGAAGTGACTGTGATGTAGATCAAACCACCCATAGTTTGCTTATGGCAATGGTTTCCCCAGAGATTTGTGTTTTGGTTTTAAGTAAACAAATACCAATACAAGTAGAAGGATGATGACTCAGGTAGAAGTACACAGATCTGTTATATATAGTGGACATTATATATGCTTAGGATTCCTCTGAGACTTTAAAAAGGCCAGTTTAAAAGGACTAAGTCATCACCCTCTGAGACTCTAACTTAAACAACTACAATAAAGTTAATTAAAATAGAAATACCTCTTCTTCCTTTGAACTAGGCCAAATGGCAGATTTCAAAATAAAATTTTATTACTTTGGATATAAATAGCCTGAATGTCATGCTGATATTTGCTGATTTCAGAAAACATGACACTTGGTTCTACCTAGAAAAGGAAAACGTGCAGCATTCGCCAGCTACCCTCTTTCCTCTTTGTACAAAACCCAAACCTCTGAGCTGGACTGGACTTCTAGGCCTTTCCATGGGATGAAGGATTTCTGACAATGCCTCCCTTTCAGACCTGTGCAAAACATGTCTCAGGCACAGAGTAACCCATTCTTGAAATGTGCTTCCTCACCTACCCTTACTCACAGGGCAGTGTACTTGGGCAAAACAGGAGACACAGAGCAACTCAAAGGAAAGGCAGTCATGGAGCTATTTGTTTTTGCAAATAATTTAGCATAAGACTCTTCCCCACTTTTTTACATCAGTGCATAGATATATGTTTCTGTTCTGCTTATGGACACCAACAAATACACTCATGCAAATGACAGCAACACAGTGACATACATTGGGATACACTTTTGCAAGCACAGCTGCCTCTCTAGAAACTGGACTTCAGCAGCAGTTCCTTAGGACATAACAGCAAAAGCACACTGAAACCTTGCTCTTCCTATCTACCCTAACCTTCTCCACACTTTCTATAGTGTATTCCCTCTGTAGTGCTGCAAGTGGATGGAAGTCACAGCTTCTTCCCCACCCTCCATCAGTGCTGCAAGCATCATTTGCACAATGAGCAAGGGAGCATTTGGGGTTCAGAGGACAGCTGTGTTTGCTCTCTTTCCTTTCCTTACATGTGCATGCATATAGTCACCTTTAGGCAAAGTATCCTCAAAATCTTCATGAACACACACTGAACTAAGATGTAAAGAAAGTGATATGAAAGACAAACAAGGCTTGCCATGGACAGATATATATGCCAATGCCACCCTCAGCCACAGGGAGACATCAACTCCCAAACACAGGTTTCCCTTCCTGAACTCTGGGAAGGGGCCCCTGGACAAATGAGGGCAAGCCTGGGTCAGTGAAAGGAGGATATACATGTAATGAAGCAGAACGTAAAAATCTGCTGAAGACAAAAGAAAGGCAGGCATGTCAATGGGGAGTGTCAGACACAGCCCTGAATCTGCTAGATACTATGATGGGAACAAAACATGTTCAGGACCCAGACGTGAGAGGGACACCATTAGCTGAATCCCAATTTTCCTTTGCAATCCAGCAAAATCCCAAACCACAGGGCACTGAGCCGCTCCAAGCACAGGGCTGGAAGAAACACCTCACTTGTCTTTGGGTCTGTGGTTTCTAGTTTGTGCTACGGTCCTGGATATAGAAGAGTTGCTCAAGACTGCCTAAGCCATTAGGAGAGGCTTTGGGCTTCCTCATGAACTCTCAGTTCCTACCCATTCCCACCTGGGTGTCACTCAGCACAAGGCTCTGGGAGGGGAGTCAGAAGACATAGGGGCAAGAGGGTGAGGATTAACATGTCTTTGGCATTTCTGGTAAATACAAGCCTGCCTAATTATGCTTGCAGGGATTAAAAATAGAAAACCTGCATCTAGATGGTGATGTGCTGAAAAACTATGACTGACTCAAAAGAGGGCTTTGAGCTGGAAACCACCTGGGAGATCAGAATCAAAATCTACAGTTGCCTTGCTACCTTCTCCAGAGTCTGGAGCTAGGCAGAAACTAGTCTTAACATTAGGAAGATAAGGTCTCAACATCAGGAAGATAAGTGTAGATAGTTAATTACTGTCTTACTGGCAACTTCCATATTATTTTCTATTCCACAAGACATTAATAGAGCTGAAGCAAACATGCCACTACAGCATCTCCTCTCTTTATAGTACTTTGTTGGGCAAAATTGTCATGCTTTCAGCAAATGGCAAAACCAGAGATTTAATGAGCCAAGAAAGGCAGAAGATGCAACATAGTTGCTGAGGAAGGTAAGTGACGCTGATACGACATTCACAGAAAAGCCTTTTGTCACTAACACAGATTCATTGGAAAGGCACAAGCAATGTCACATCTTGCAGAGTCAGATTGGTCTCATGCCCCTAGAGTCTGCATTCCTCATTGACCTGTATTTCCAGAATGGCCATCTTTGAGAATCAAGACATGAAAATTAAGGGGTAGGATAAATGGGAAACAGGCCTCTACTGACAACTTGAGAAGTGGGCTGCATGGTATTTTCCCCTCAGAATTCACCTGCCTGACCTGAGGTGGTCAGGTGATCAGAAATTTCCAAAGCACCTATGACTGCCTGACTGGGTCCTTCTTACGAAGTAGGATAGTTGGTACTTCCCCCAAATGATCATGCATACTAATGGAATGCTTCTTTAGTATCACATTATAAATCCAAACAGTTCATGCTTTAATTAGAAATGGTGGGTGATAACAGTCCTTTCATCTTTGCTTCACAGCATCTTTTAATCCTCACTAACAAAAAAAACTTGCTTTCCATTTTGTCATATTTCTGAAAGACTCATTGGAGACAGAAGTCAGAATTCATTAAAATGCTGAGCATGAAGCCAGCTCTTCACAAATAATAAGCAACAACAATAAATAATGAATGAGTTTAGCACTTGTGAGAAGTATCAGACTTAACTGTGCCAGAGAGTCAAATTCTCTATTTATCTTATCTAGAAAGCAAAGATAGTACCAGTAGTGGGCAGGTCAAGTACACCCCTGCTGCCCAGGAGTGGCAGCCAGGCTTGGAAAGGCTGCCTCTAAGCTCAGTGACACTGATATGACATACTGATACAGTCACTGGCCTGTCGCTCTGCTTTGTGGACATCTTTCTGTAGTGACCAATGACCCACCTCATCTGCTGAAGTACAATCCGTCATTGCATACTGCAGGCCTACATCCCAGGGGTGTGATGCTCATCGTGTGTCATCTCAAGCAAATGCCCCAAGAAACCCATGAAAAATCCAGCAGGAATTGGAAAAAATTAAACGGAAGGACCGAAAGGCCTTTCGTTTGCCCTGGAACCAGGCAAAGGTATGAAAAATGTTGTCACTCAGAGTGCTGATTTATTCAGAGCAGTGGCTCAAGCCAGCCAGTCCTGTAGCACCAGATTATTTTAATTATCCAGCTCTTTGGGGATTGTTTTAGATTTTACAGTCTTACTACTCCCACTGATGTAGGAAATCCTGAGGAAGGGGCACATGGGCTCTCTGTAATACAGTCTGTCTGATTCTCAGCCCCTGGAGCTGCAAATTTTGGGGAACACCTGCAAGGTCTCAGGCAGAAGAAGCTGCACTCTGGCCCTAGAAGTGAACTGGGAGCTGCCAGAGGGGACTGACTGCCCCTGCTGAGCAGACCAGCATGATGTCAAACCAGGCAGAAAGCAATCATATGAGGCACAGCCCTTCCAGGGCCTGGATAGATACAGGCTAAGCATCTCCTCAGTAGCCAAGAGCCAGAAATACTTGCATTCCTCACTTCTACTGGCAAACCATGATCTGACATAATATTGACACCTAATGATAATACACCATGGCTATTTGTGACCCTCCATAACCACTTTGGCTCTCTGTAACCACTTGAGTCTGGAACTCCTGCATCTGTGAGATGTGAAGGTGTTAGGTATTGGAAGTGTGAGGAAGGCAAAACAGCAAAACAGTGAGAAATCTGTGAAGCACACATTTTCCTTGACACAGAGTGTCCAGAATAAACACAAGACAGGACAAAGGTCCAGTGATTTGTGTTTGATGTGGCGCCAAGGAGGAATGCGAAGCGGGGTGCAGGCTGCGCGGTCCCATTCTTTCACTTCAAGGACAGATTTATCTCCTGTTCTACTCATTTCCCTCAAAATATGATTTGGCAGCAACCTTCCAACTCTGTATGTCATCCTCCCTTCTTTCCCACACAACCCAGCTGCACCCATCGTACCAACTCGACCTTGCTTCCCATCCTCCCTCTTTTTCCCACAAAAACCAGCTGTACCCCTTGGCACCATGAAATTAATTATGTCATTACTGACAGAATAATGATTTGACTACAGTCCCGCCCACTCACCATACTTACTAAGATAAATAGTACCCCAAGTTTGTACCTAACTTGGAGGGACGATAATCTGACACCAAATCGGAGGGACAGATCGACGGGTTTGTGCTCTCGTCCCCCCCCAGAAGGGACGCCTTTTGGTAAGACTCCCTCAGCTACGCTGAGTGTATACCTGGGAACTGTGTGTGTGTGATTGCAATCCTTTTTCTTTTGTGTAGTGCTATATAGCCAACCTGCAGTTTGTGCATTTATCGTAGGCAATCTTAAAGAATCTGTAGATGTTGCATGAAAATAAACCATACTATTCGTGAATCTGACTGCTTCTCTTGAATGCAACCAGACTTACAGTGTATGGGCTGTTTGGGCTGGGTCAGACCTATAGTGACGGCCACTAATCCGCACTATTTGTGAATCTGACGGCTTCTTTTGAACACAACCGGACCTACAGCATACAGGCTCTTCGGGCGTCCGGGTCAGACCTGTAGTTACAGCTCCAATTGGCATACCTGTTAAGAGATAAGTCCAGCCGCTCCTAGCCCCTCTAATCTCTGAGGACTGGCTAGAATGCAAGGGGATTTATCTCTTACCAATTTATTCTCACCCTAAACGCAACAGAAGGTATATGAGAAAACACAAACACCTTAAAACACTTTATGTCACTTGCCACATTTCCAGAGGGAAAGTGGCTACAAAGAAACACAACATTAAAGTCCTGCAGGGATTAGAGAAAGCTAACATGCAGAGCTGGCTTTCTTATTCTTTATTGAAGATGACTTAAATTAAGTAATCAATTAAAGATATTTTGGTTGGACATAGTAACCAAGCTATTAAAAGTAATAAAGGTCTTCTTGCCTCTGCTCAGGGTGGATGATATTCTAAATGTCTAATTTAAGTTCAGTGGAGTTGCCTGATCATACACAGTGCAGCAGTAGACTTCTGGGCAAATCATTACAACCACCTGCAAGGTACAGCGTGGAATCAGAACAAATTGTTTTTTCAGGCATCTGCTGGTCAAGGAGCTCTTCATCTGATCTTTATTACAGAGGAACAGATTGCCCACCTGCATGCTTAGCATTAGGTAATCAAGAATAACAAGCACTTTGCACCCCAGTACTCTGAGCTGTACTCGAGATCTGCTCAGAACAAGCTGGGAGGGATGAGAGATTAGCACCCTGCAGACATCTTCACTTTATGGACCATGAATAAATAGCAATATCGTTGGAAGTTCATGCCAGGAGATGGTCTTTTCCACATGCAACAGTATTTCAAATGGAGACAACTCTGCAGTTCAAGTCATCTGAACTGTCTCTGAGATGGCAGTGTGACATGGACAATGTAATTACTATAATTACAGAAGAAAACAAAATGGCAAATAAATCTTCTAAAACTTATATCTTACTGTTCTTCAGCCTCACCAATGTTATTTGTCTTTTTCTGTTTCTCAAGTGAGTGGAAAAAAATTATGGCCTAAGAGAGCCAGAACACATCAGTGTTAGGTCGCTGCTAAAGCTGTGAAGGTGGGAGCCTGGGAGGCGGGTCACAGAGTAGCACCGAGCCTGCAGATTGTGTCTCTGAGCTGCAGGCCGTTAACCAACGGACTGATCCCAAAGTGTGGCAGAGCTCAGCAGCCTCTCTGCGGCTCAGTGCCTCTTAGGCAAGAAACAGCAGGTTGCTGGACCACAGATCATCTGCATCAGGCATGCAGGAACACAGGACAGGAGAGGCTGAGGTGGAGCTACACATGCGTGGATCAGCAAAGTAGGAAAGCAGAGACAATTACGTGAGCCTCACACTTAGCACATTAGATTCAGCAAATCCTCTGAGGTGGCTTAACAGTCCTGCAAGTCCACAATAAAAGGCACAATAGAAAAAATGTGATGGCAAAATGTTTTATGCAAACTGACTGATGAAGAACATACCGAAAGACCAGGACTTCAATGCTGAAAGGAGCAGAAGTGGGATAATACTGATGTGGAAGGGAAACCCACCTCCCTGTACACCAGTACAAAGAGCAAGTACAGTCTAGCCATCTGTGAAAAACACAGACCATGGCACAAAAGTGGAGGAGAAAGTGTTAAAAGTACTGTTGTGAGGGTCTCTGATGGACTGCTAATTTTGGTGCTAAACTCTGGCTCACCTTAAGTGAATCTTTAATTCTGAAATTAGTTGACATTTATTGAGTCATCTCATGGTTATGTGAAGCAGGCTTCAAAGCTTACAGTGAACTGTCAAAGGCTTGGAGAAAAACCATTAAATCCAGTGTGTTCAAATCCACTGTTCTAAAAAAAACCCGTGCTAAGGGCACATTTAGCCATACGAAAAATTGAATTTGTTCTTTTAAGACAACGTGTACATTCAGTGTATGCAGTTTGAATTCTCCAGGCTAACTTTATGCACTTACAATCTTTTTTGAGACCCTGGAGAGATCCCCCAGGGATTAGACAGTGCAGAACAGGCAGCCCAGATCTCTCTTCGGGACTGTAGGAATCTAAATTATATGGACTCTGTATGATACACAGCTGTGCTAGCTTTACCCCTGAGATATTTGAAGAGCTCAGAGGGCCAAGGAGCTCTAAAGTGACCATGCTGCTCTCCTGATCCAGGGCTAACCAGGAGCTATTTCAGCCCTGGTGAACCTCAGTTCTCCATCATCTGCAATGATGGAAGATTGGGCAGTGATGCCACATTTCATCTGCAGCACAGCCTTTTGCTCCCCTACTGCTTGCCTGTCAGCTACATTTATTCATGATTGACCATCAGCTTCTTTCATTGTGTCTTTAGAACAGTTTTCTGGTTTATTGAGGCATTGTGATTCCGACATATCAAGGGGTTAAGTACTGAGCTCTGTGTTTCAAGTGTTTCTTTCACAGCGATTACTTTAAAATGCACTGCACTGACAGGTGTTTTTAAATTCCCTCCTTGGGTAAAATTTAAATGTTAGTTCAGAAACGGTGTGTACCTCCAGGCAGCTCAAAGTGATTGTTATTTTGTCTTGAAGCAAAACATCCTATCACTTTAAGTCGTGTGTGCACTGAACAAGGAATCATTTAATGGTACCTCAGTACTGGGTGAACTAGATATCTGTCTGAAGTCTACCTGGCTGGAGATACAAAAAATGTAAGGGGAGAAATCCCACATGCTGCCAGCACTACAGCACCTAAATGTGGAAAGCAACATCTAAACCTAAGGAGACGTCTCCCTGTCCTTCTCACACAGAAGGCAGGCTATTATGAAAACACAGTGGAAGGGAAAAACCTGATACCAGGTATCTGATGGAGTCACAGGTGCTAAACAGGAGCATAATGTAGCAGCTGGCAGAGGCAGCTATAGGATCAGCCAAGGCAACAGGGAAAAGGAATGGACCCAGACAAAGATACCACCACATGGCCAAGAACTATGTAGGGAGTGGGGCCCACTGGGAGGACACTGGGAGCTGGGGCGATGCCCTTCAGCCAAGCTCACACCCTGCTGGGAAGCTTTCCCTTCAAAGCTCAAAGGCAGGAGGGACAGCCTCCAAATATCCCAAAGCAGAAATCTTCAGACACCCAGGGAGCTCTGTACACCTTTCATTGACCAGCTAGTCCCTTTCTGCCTCTCCTCTCTCATCCCACTATCACAGCCTCTTTCTCTTTACACCTCTGTGAGTTTCTCTCTCTTCTGTACTGGCCCCCTCCATGTTATTCCTTCTTTCACCTACCTCTGTAGCTGTTTCAGCCCCCCTGAGTAAGGCAACATGGATGTTTTTTACTGCAAACTCATTGTGAGCTCTACCCTTTAGTACTGCCTGCCTTTCTCATGGTGTGAGCTTCATTTCGGATATCAATATCTGAGGCCCTCTGTCACTAGTGATAAAAAGACATTTCTAGGAGGAAATTCATTTTTATGATGTCTAGCAGACATCTATCTGCCTTTGGCCAGATGAGTCCTATCTTTAATGTCTATTCCTTTTCTAAATCCATGAGTCCAAGCAGGGCTGTCTGCCGTTCTCAGTTTGTACAGTGCCTAGCACAACAACAATCCTTCAAGTTTACTGTTTCATCAGTCTCACGATAAACATGATTAATAACACATTTCTGTTACACAGCAGTGTGTAGAACATCAACTAGACCTCCTTATTTTCAAAGCATTTTTGCAAAAACTTTAACCAGCTAACCCTTATGGTGGTTAGCTACCTTTCTCCCTAGTGGGGCCATTGCACAGAGATGAAGTGATGAAAAGATTCATGGGACCACAGAGAGAGAGCAAAAAGAAGGAGCCTGACTGTACATCGTAACGACTCTACAGCTTACAAGTCTCTGTTCCTAGTAACACTAATACATTTTACACAATGATTTTTCCATGCAAAATGCATAATCTATTCCTGATGCAAAAAACAGAATGGAAAAGAGTCACAGAGCCAGGATCCCCACTGTTTCTTCCCTTTCTCAGGGTTTCTGAAGTCTTCAGTCTTTTCTGCACAATGGCTTCAACACTGGGCAGAAGATCTGAAGAGTAATTCTCATTCCCATCTGATCTCAGGCCATGTCCTAGGATGTTGAATTGTGGGTTTGAATACCTTCAGGCTGACCTGGGCCTTCCTTCCTTGATGACTCTTCCAACCCCAGGTTGGAGGTTTAAGGTTTTTGAGGTCCAAGAAGGAAGCTGCTGTTTCTATTTTGTGTGGTGCAGCTAAGAAAAGTACGTAGTGCTATCTTCAACTACCTAATGGGAGACTGCAGAGAAGACAGAGTCAGATTCTTCTCAAAGGTGCACAATAGAAGGACAAGAAGCAATGGATACAAGGTATAACATGAGAAATTCTGACTTGATAGAAAATGGTTTTTACCGTGAACATTTGCTTTGCACAGAGAGATGGCAGAGCCTCCATCTTCAGAGACATTCAAAAGTTGACAGGACAAGGCCCTGAGCAACCTGCTGTCACAAGAGGTGCTTTGAGCAGGAGGTTGAACTAGACATCTCCAGATGTCCCAGAGGTCACTTCTAGCCTTTCTGATTCTATAGAAATACATAATCCCTACAGGAGGAAAGCTTCCCAGAAGACTCTCAAAGAGAAGTGTCATGGGGTGTGGGAGTATCCATGTTACACAGACAGTGTAGGACAGATACATTCACATTAACTTTAAGTGCTCAGAAGCCACACCAGACACTGGAAACCATTTAACTGTGGTACTGTAACACAGGCTAATTTGCATTGCTTCCTTTTAAAACCGGTGGTTCAGCTAGGGCCTCTTGGTTTTCCTTCTGGCAGCAAGTACAAACTATACCAATTCAGGGTGGTTTACAGTGTGAATTCAACTACTTAAAAACGACCCCACATTACTGATAAAAGGCTTCGTAAATGTAGAACTTCTAGGCTTGACAGTTTAAGCTCTCCTGCTTTTGAAAAGGTGCTGTATTTATAAAAAGGCTGAAACTAATTGTTTCTTGCCTCAGAGACAATATCAATTCTCTGCAGATTTTGAATTGGCTGAAAATTTTCTATGATCATTGCTAGAAACCCATTTTATCCTGCCTCCTCTGCTGAGCTTGCCACCTCTGTCCTCATGGAAAGCTACCTGAGAATCACAGGAGCTCACTGCTTCTGGGATAACATCAGAGAGATTTCTTTATGAGTATATTGTTCTCAGGTGCTAAGCAGACAGTTATGACCACTTTACAGTCCTAAAGGTACTTGCATTTCTTTACTGCCAAATACTAAAATAAGAATTGGAGAGGGCAGCAATGAAGAATTAATCTGTAGGGTTCTTTCTAGCTCTTATCACTAATTAAGTGTGCTTCCTTCAAATAACAAACACAGTTAGATTAGTGAGTTTAATCTATGTTGGCCTGCTTTATTTCGAAGAGTAATACTGCCTGTATAACTACTGTAATTTAGAAGAACAAAACTGCCATTAACTTCAATGGAAGGTAAAAACTAAACAGCTTTGAAAATACCACCTGTAACAAAGATAGACACAGCTCCTTTGCTGGTTTATTACTGAATTCAAAAAAGGGGAAAAAGCATATTTATGGTGGTGCAGGATCAGCACAGGTGATGTACTGTGCTGAGAGCAGGGTGTGGAACAGATAATGTGGCCGAGTAACAGCATCTGTGGCCAGTTTACTGATGAGCAGAAAAGGCAGAGGTCTCTTTTAGTAAAGTGGATAAGGAATGGGGCAAGGCTGGGCTGGACCAGGACTGAGAGAAGAGCTTTTATGTATAGTTGCTGGGCAGATGTCTCAAGACAGGTGTTTGTATTAATTAATTAGATTTACTCTGTAATAGTTTGGTATTTAGGCAGTTTTTTATATCAGGTATTTATGTATGTAACTTAAATAGGACATTATTTTTTTCTTTTTGCTAGGACTTTCAAATTGTCTAGGTACTAGATATCAGCCAGAAGTCTTCATGTCATTTGTTTGACATTTACTATAGGTTTTTACTTAGCTGAGAGAAGTTTGTTACGTGGTGAAGCAGTACAGTGAAGTACAGCAGTAAACAGTGAAATGTTTATAACATTCTAGATGATTGTATGATTGTATTAAAGTGATGAAGGTTGGACAATTGCAGGTAGCCATAAAAATTAGATTGATATTCTGTGAGTACTGCAATTTTTCTTACACTTCCAGACTGTGTGACATCAGGTTTTAATCAAATTTATTACTGATTATCAGATTCATAATTCATTTTTAAAAATTTGTTTCATTAATGAGTACTGAATTCATCCAACATACTACTGAAATTAGAAGACTCATAAATTTGGAAACAAAATAGTCTGGTTTTTTAACTAGAAAGGAACTGAGAGCTAAATTTCATTGTATTCATTACAGATACTCTCTACTAATTCCATGAACAAACTTACAGAATTGAATAATCTCCATAGGGAAGCTATCACCAATGCACCAGATATAGTTCAGAATGACCTTCTTTTGTGAAAAAACCTGCTACAAAAGTCCCTCCTGCAAAGCTTTTGTGAAAAGCTATGTAAAAAATGCAGTTATGTAGGCACTCTCCCTTTACCATGAGGTTCACAGATTCATTTTAGAATACACATCCTGCTAAGATTCAGACTCCAGGCACAACCTTAGCCAAGCTTGCGATTGTCTCTCTGCTCTGTGTATTTGTGTGCTTCTCATTGGATCTGTATCATAATTTTGCTTCAAGGAAGTTCTAACTAGTTTTAAGGGTATTTAACCTTTTTTCTTCAAATTAATATAACAAACTGCCAGAAAAAGTCTTCAGGCTGAGAGGCAAGATTTAATCTTGTTTGCATTATTTTATGCCAACGGAATTTTTCACTGTTTCTCACCCTCCAAATAATATTATTTGAATAACTTCTCAAGATTTATCTAAGGATCTTTAAAGTGGGATCGGTCCTGAACAGGAAACTGGATTATAAAAGGATCTCTCTATCCCTACCCTTCTTTTCAGCTTTGCTAAATGTGCAAGCTTTCCATGTGACCAGTTAGTCCAGGAACTAGCAAAGGAACCATTTCACAGATTCCTAAAAAGCTGTCCCTATGTGTTCTGAAAATAATGCACTTCCATGTGTCAGAATTATATTAGCATCCATTCACAGATAATTGGGTTAAAATGGGATTAGTAAATAAATCAGTGCTGTAAATACATCGGTGCTGTTTTGATAGGAAGCCAGTCATGGGACATAAAGTATTTATTTTCTATGCACTAAGCACACTGGTATTTTCTGTGCACAGTCCCTTGTTGATTAAGCCCAGAACATAAAGGGATTCACATTACTGATGCACAACATGAAGTTATAATAAAGACAATTTAGAGTAAAAAAAACCCTTAAGCCTGAGTTCACTCACCGTCAATCAGATATATAACAAACAACTGGGACAATATTGAAGCTTTATGAGAAAATATCAAATTTACAAAATTCTAGTCCATTTTGGCTTCAATCTGGGTGGTATTATCAACATAACTCAGAGCAGCCAGTACTTTGGCAGTACATGGCCAAAACCAATTTACAGAGAAAAATGGTTATCACAAGTAATTACCAGCTTCTTAAACCCTTGGAACAAGAGTTCCACCCACAAATTTGAAGATCTAACATATTTCCATGTAATTAAAGACTTATGCATATTCCTTCAGTGCAGACTGTAATTAATATCCCAAATTAAGCAGTGTTTAGATATGTATTACATGCAAGTGAGCTATCTGATAATCCGATTAGTTAAGCAGTGGTTTTCCTCTGTGGTTTACAGATCCCTGAGGATCAAGGGACTACTTCTAAAGAATTTGGGAAGGACAGCTGTGGGAGCATCTCATATTGCACCAAACCAATAAAATTCCAAGGCAATCACTGCAACAGGCTGCCTGACTGTCCCTGCCATGAGCTCTGCTGCCTTTCTGGTGTCAGAGCAGACAAGAAATTGGGGAGCTCTAGGGCAGGGCAGTTCAGCTCACTTTCCCAATCAGAAAGAAAATTCATTTTTCAATGGAAATGACTCCTAGATACAGCTCCAAAAAAACCCCCCAAAACAGTAGGAAGTGGAGTAAGAGAGAAAGAAAGGTGCAAGGAGGTTAGACTGTTTTAAAAAAGTCTATAGTTACCGAAGGTTAGATGTATTTAATGTGAAATTGCACCCACACTACTGTCAACAGGCATATATGTTCCCTACAGAAGACTCTGCACTGTTAGTGGAAAACACTGAGGCTTCCAAAAAACTTGAAACCCCTTTATACCAAGCCTTCTCTTGTTTCAGAAAACCTGTAGTATTAAAAAAAAATTAAGAAAATAAAGAGAACTAGCATAACTGATATAGTAGTAACATAGCAATTTTACTACAAAGCTGCAAAAATGCAAAATATGCCTTTGACTGCCATAAAAGTCATTAAGCCTCAGCATCTTCTTGGTGGTATACCTTTACTTTGCAAGATCAGATGTTCAGTTCTCAGCAAGAGTATCCTTCAAAGTAATCTAGCACTGCAGAAACTGAAAGCACATCAGAGATTCGACAGCCTTAAAGAGCAATCATTCTGCCAAGTAAGTCTCATCCCAGATCAGCAAACAGCACATATCACATTGTGTACCCAGCAAAAATCATGTGATGATGTCATAGGACTGAATATAACACCCCTACCCTTTACAAAATTTACTGTAAGCATTCAAAGAGGGAATATAGACCAAAAGGCAAATAAACAGCTTCTAAGATTTTGCAAGGCCTTGGTTTAAATATTAGAAGTCCGTATCTCATGGCATACTGGAGAGATAAAATGTCAAATTATTATTTCATCATTAAATCTCTGAAGGACCGCTTCTAACACAGTGCAAATTGTGAATGTTGAAATGGGAGTTTCAAACAACAATGGGAGTCTCAAGCATCTGTTTGAGATGCAAACTTTCCCTTCTGTACTCTTAAATCTTGGGCTTTAGTGCACATGCATCAGAGAGATGGGTGGAAATGCTCACCAATTTACACAGAGAATTTTGGGGAAGTATAGGCTGCCTTTGGGTAGGGTGTATTTTCTCAGTCAATAATAGCTTTTCACTTCCAGAAAATTTCAAGCTCTTGGGCCTCCTCTTGTACCCATAGGAAAACAACAGTGGTTTGGATGAAAACTAAAAAGCTTGTTTGCCACTCAAGTGACCTCCAGGCTAGGATGAGGTTGAGGGGGGTTGAGCTGCATCCTGTTTTTCATGTAGACAAAGAGGTTTAGAATGGAGTTGATCATCCTTTGATTTGTCTGCTTTATGCTGAATTTGGGTGACTGTAATATTCTTCATGGCTGAATAAGATCTGTGTTTGTTACCAACCTTGCCACAAATTTAAATCTGCACAGAGAGAAAGAATCAAACATGGGAAAGTCAGGGTTACACTGCAAATGAGCTGATGAGAAGGCCAGTGTCACTCTCTTTTCCTCCCACACATGACAAATCTCTCACTTTGTTCTCTGAACACTGGCTGACCCCTCCACTTTTTGCTCTTTAACATGTTCCTATTAGGGATACCCCTCATCTCTGAAATTTTAATTTGTTCTTTCATTTCAAACCGTGTTCTTCTTATACACTATGGCAGTGTCATACCCCATGGAAGGTCTGAAGTGCTAATTCAACACTGTTGAAAACAGATGGGTCTTAATTGTGGTGTACAGGAGGGGTTTTTTGCACCATAGCTTACACCAGCTTCCAGAATGCCTTTCATTGCCATTAGAACTGCTTAAAGACTCTTTATATTGCTAAAGTGAGGTTAAAAGTATTTTCTATAAAAGGTTATGAGCTCCTCTGTTTCCTTGCTGTCTCTCCATCCATTTCTAAAAGACATCTCATGCACACTCACTTTCTGGAGAAGACTGGGCTATATTCTCATTGAGCATAAGGAGTATTGAATTATGGTCATATGTTACACTCAGTCCACAACAGATTTCCCTCTGCATCACAGAATACAGACTGTGACATGGTAGCCTGTTTTCAGGTTAATATAACTAAGTGTGACTACAACATCACATAGCAGAGAATGTTTACAGGACACGTAGGATTTTTTTCTTGGTTTAGAGCTATTTGTGTCACACTGAGGATCCAGTAGTTGTAATAGTATTTCACTAACTTTTTCCATTTCTTATAACTTGTTATAAGAAAACTATGCATGTAGGTAAGTGATTTTTTGTTCATCCTTGCTATCTTACTTTTTAAAAAATCTGACCCTTTAGGTTCATCAGTAGGTATCTGTACAGATGATAACACATTTCTGAGGGGCAGAGTTGCTGTCCTACACTGCATTATACCAGTTGATTTGAGAGACTTTTAAAATAATCATTAGAGATTTATTCTGCCCTCTTCCTGTCCCACCTACAAGCTTACATTCTGAAAAACACCACTGTGAACTGCATAAATATACTGGACATGCTGGTATACGCTAAAAATTTGGTATGACTTATGTGGGCCTTACGTATTTCTGGAACTGATATCTTGCTGCCGCCATTCCTTGAGGGTCATAATACTAATACCATACAATAAAAATAGTTTTAGCTGTTTTCTGTGAAATGGCACCTGAAGTGTGTTCAGAATAAGTGCGTTCAGACTAAGTGCTTCTACTTGAGCATTACTGTACCCATAAAAAAGCAGTTACTTATGAAAAGAAGGTTTATATAGTGAACAGCTATTAAATCCAGTATTTCTGATACTGTAAATATAAAATTATTTTGTGCCTGTGGACAATCTGTGACCTGCTATAATTCAGGTTGCAGCTCTTCTTTTCCTTGGACGTCTTCCCTGTCCCTTCTCCCTTTCCCCTTCTGTTATCTTGAGCTGAGTTCAGTGAACTCTTCGGTGACATTATGATGTCATAATGGTGTAAACCATCTCTACCCTTGTTCTCTCCCATCGTTGTTGTGACATACCTGGATTTATGATAGCCATGTCTTGACCTACAAAACCAAGTCTGCTGAGAATCCTTCAGACAACCTATGGCAACATTGCACTGCTGTGCAGAAGATGGCTCTTAAGGGCAGGAAAGTCATTATTAAAAACTTGTGATTGCTGTGAAGCTGGACCTTGGCAGAAGTGAAAGTCTTAACCAAAATGACATTCTCCATCAGTTGGGAATTCTCTTAGTATCAAAAGCAAAATACTCTGGTGATGCATAGCTTATACCCCAAGCAGCCCAGTATCCCTGCTCCTTGTATCCTCTGCAAACATCTTTTTATAGAGGCCACTAGTCCCTATGGGCCATAAATACTCAAGGATTGTTTTACAAATGCGTTTCAAAGCAGTGGCAGGAATTTTGGTACTGAAGTATCATATGGTTTACTTTCAGAAATTATTTGCTGATCTTTTTTTATCGTATATATTTACAATAAATAGCTTTTAAAAATTCAATTTCCACAAAAAATGCCACATGCTGAATTGATCTGAGCTGGGGGAGGAGAAAATAGCCCAGGATTTTAAGTGGATTCCAGTTTCGCATTATCTACATTATTTAACAAACTTTTCTACATTAGTCTACACAGTCTTCTAGTGTGTGAATCCATTCAGCCCCCAACCACTGGAGCCAGATGAGCACTTTCCTGCTCCAGAGTGAGAAAAGGGAAGAAAGATAGTGGAGAATAGGATGGGAGAGATACTTTGATGCTCCAATGCATCATAAAAACATCAGCAGCTCTCTCAGGAAAATGGCATAAGGGATCTAGCCATAGAAAATAAAATAAAATAATAAATAAAAATCCAAACCCACCAAGCACAAACTTGAAAAGAATGGGAAGACAAGCCACTGCATATTAGGGGTGTGAATTGTCAGCCTATAAAAGTTTGGAGACTGATTTGGAGTTAAAAACCTTACTACAGCATTTACTAGAAAAAGTTAGTGGTTTTGTACACAGAGCTTACACATGACCTTGGAGCTCAGCAGTCTTTGGGACTCCAACGAACAGGCCCTAGACCAGACTATACAAATGTTACCCAGAAACTTAAGCACAGAAAGAGCTATAAAATAATCAGATGTTTTGGAGAGTTACAGTCTTTTAAAAAGCTGCCCAGAAATGCATCTATGGAATATTCAGATGAACTTATCCCAGAGTATCCTCTTAACATCCTCTGAAGACAGACAGGTTCAAATGGAACATGACCCAAGCAGAAATACACTGCATTTAAATGTGAAAAATCAACAATTATTTCCTTCCTTCCTTCCTTCCTTCCTTCCTTCCTTCCTTCCTTCCTTCCTTCCTTCCTTCCTTCCTTCCTTCCTTCCTGTGTGTCAGACTGAAAGATTTTCTCTGCTATCCTTGGAAAGGAGCCTGAAAAATTCTCCAGAAAGAATGTTCTTGATAATAATCCATATTTAATGAAACTGCATGGTGGTTATATAACCAGTGCTGATTTCACAGAGAATCTAATTTAGACTTCATAAAGTACATAGTGCTTATGTTGGAAAAGCTTGAACATGTTTTACTAGGTCTGAACAGATAGTGTTATTGGCAAGAGATAAATGCTTCAGACAATTTGGTGTTAATATTTCAAGTCTCTGCAGAAAAAAAGCAAATGTACTAAGAGAAGAAATACTGAACAAAATTAATCTTGGCTGCAATTTTACTCCTGATAGTGCTGAACAGTAGAATCATTCAATATTTTAATTACTCAATTCTGTACATTTGTTTCAGACAGTAAGTCAGTTGATATACATCACTAGTGGACTCATTTTGTAAAAGGACAAGCAGTACCAGATAAGCAACCAAGATAAGCATTTTATTGCATGTAACTAATGTTCTCCAGAGGTGGGCTAAATCCTCACCAACCAAGGAGATAGATGATTAGGACTTTAGAGAAGAAGAATAAAAGGAAATGTATGTACATAACTGCAAATATTTTGCAATATATTACATAGAAAAGTCATTGTTGGCTGTGAGCCAGCGCTCCTGAGACGGTGCATGCAGGCTGCTCTGTTGGTACACTTTGGAAATGAACTTTGCTTGTTCCAGATGGCTGGCTGGCTTGCAGAGCTGGTTTTAGAGACTTGCTGGTCAGATGAATATCTGAGATAGAGCCAGAATTTCTCATTTGTGGGGCTAGCTATAAACAATGAAAATAAGGGTCACACTGTGTGTAGCCAGATGTGTAGCAGAATGAGATGTGGTTAGGTCTAGGAAAGATCTATAATGAACACAGAACCAGCTGATGGGATCAGCCTAGCTTATTTCATGCCAGTTAGTAAGTCTTCCATCTAAAAGTGTCTGTTCTGGCTTTTCAGCACATGAACACTCCCAGTTTAAAGTGCTTTGATTTAGTGGGCAACTGTAAGAGGTACAAATCTAAACCAGGTCTCACACCGTACCAAAAGTTAAAGAGATTCCAGTATGTGTCCCTCTCACCTGGAAAAAACATAGCTAAGATTTAGTGTGGAGACAACTAAGTAGGGCTTGATGTGGATTTAGACATACATGTGGATTTTAGCTGAGTTGAGGATAACACACAGAAAACAATATCCATCTACATTCACAATCAAAACCATGTTGTAATGGCATTAGGGAAGTGTCACAGCAGGCAGTGCTGCAGCCTGTTATGTGCAGGTGGCAGAGAGGGCACTTATCTCTGGCTTTTGTTGGCATGGAGGTTATTTAGATTACATGTACAGAGCATAAGCCACACTTGACAGTAAGTTAAAGCCAAGTGGAACAAGAACAGAGGCGCTGCTGGCAGGCAGGGAAGCATAAGCAGACCCAGTGAAGTTTCATTTCATTACAGATATGCAGCCACAATCAGTAAGTCAGCCTGCAATTCAGATCTCCTGGAGGTTTTTTTGCAGAAGCTAAGTTCTCCCAAAGCTACATTATACCTAATTCCTGTCACCATCTCCACACCAGGGTTGTTGGGAAATTCTGTTGCAGCTGAGCAGCCACCTTCACCTCTGCGAATGGCAATGCAATGTATCTGGAGAATTTTGTAAGCCCCAGCATATCATCTTGAAACACAGAATACCAAGAGGGCACGATAAAAACTCAACATTGTTTAGACAGTGAGAAAGACTGAGAAATGACTTGACCATATTGCATAATGCTTTTAATGGAAGAAAATACCAAGGAGCAGCAAAGAAGAGAGTAAAAGCAACCTGTCCATCTCCTTAATGTGTAAGGATGAGAACAAACACTTTTACTTTATGGGTTTTTCTCCTGGAATGCCAAGACACTGTCAGAATCTTCTGGAAATGGGATCCTGTCTGTACTGCAAGGCTTCGTGCTATGCTTTCAGTTTTTGTCTGAATACAGACATTCGTACATAAATATATGAGTCACTAGCTTGAACAGATATCCATATGCTGCCGTGATGGTGTCATTTTTCATTGTCTTTAATAGCAGTATTTTTATTATTAAATAAAAAATACTTTGTGAAAAATAATTTGGTCTTATCAAGAACAATCAATAAAAGGTAAAAGGCTAATTTCCACACAGCTATTAATACTGTAGGCATATGTATCATTTTGTCTAACTATACAAATTTTCCATAGTCAAAGGTAATGCCTCTCCCAAAAATATATTTAAAAGCAGCTTCCAGGCAACACCTGGAAAATCACTATGCATATGAACTGCATATGCAGTTGTGCCTTCTTCTGTCAGATCCTCTCTGTAAAGCAAATATTTTTGCAGACTGCTATTTTACTTCTCGGTTACTCATATGTACTGGGGTATGGGGACAGGAAGACTTTGCATATGTTTAGTAGCAAAACATTGTTGATTCAGACTAATGCCTTGTCAGTCACAGAATAACAAGTTGCTCCAGGGATGCACTGGGTTTTTGCTGAATTTTTAATGAACAACAGAATAATTTATAATTGTCCTAAGCAGACTTAGGATGAAAATTACATTGAATTGAAAAAGCCACAAAAAAGAGCCTCAGAAGAATTGGAGGAAATGCCTTGCAGTAAGAGACTTAAAGGGATCAAATTATTTAGTTTATCAAAAAGTAGTTATACAGGAACTAGGGGAGTCTTTAATTTAGCAGCAAAAACATAAGAATCAATGTCTTAAAGTTGAAACGAGGCAAATGCAGAAATAAGTCCTATTTTGATGTCTAAAATGAGACATAGGCAAAATTTAATTGTGCAAGGCAAAAAAAAAATGAAGCTTCTGCATCTTCTTTAGCATTTCCACGCTAAGCTTTCTGCTCAGCCTGAAAGTTTTCCAGATGTCAGTGGTGGCTCATCTGTAGCTGCTGGATGCCTCAGAAATGTGAGACTTAGCTGTGGGGCTAATCCAGTGACTCACTGTTACTGAAAGGGAAGGTCTTCACCCTCTTCCCAGATACATGGTGGTCCTTTCCACCCCTTCCATTCCTTAGACCTGTCTGCCAGACAATTTAATTCATTTATTCAGCAGGGAGCTGTTTGGGGTGTCTCATCTCACCTCATGAATCAGTGAGTTTATGGGTTCACAGGCTGCCCAATGACTGGTAGGTTTGGCATAAAGTCAGCAGTGGAAGCAGGTGCCCTTCTGCCTCTCAGTGCTGTTCATCTGTTAGATCAGGTAACCTGTCTCCTGAAACCATTTTCACTTGAATTGTCCAAGACAGCTAATTGCATCCCCTGGCCAAGTAGAATTCACATTCATATCTTATATCTCCTGTACAAGCCTCATAACCACGAGGCTACAGAAGAGGGAGGTAGAAGAATCCTCCTAATGCAGCTGTGCTGCTGTGCCAGGACCTCAGGAGCCATGGGGCCTGGAAGGGAGCAGGCCTGAGGGTGTCTTGTTGCCAGATGCCAGAAGCCTGGGTCCCTCGCTTGGGATGGGCTATGACTTCCTTTGGACGCTCAAGGTATAAAAACCACAAATGATCAAGAGGGAAGAAAAAGGAACCCAAAATCCCTTCCTGAGGTAAGTGCTGTAGCTACTGGGCTGCCAAGTCATGCTCCTTCTTGCTCGGTCTCCTTCTGGCCCCAGGTCTTAGGTGCATACAGAGGCTGCAGTATCAGGGTTTCCTATCAGAATGAAATTTCAGGACTGTAAAACTAAGGGGCTGCATGCCTCAGCTTAACACTAGTAACAGCGCAGTTGCGCTGACTATAAAACTGCTCGGACACGTCTAAGCCACTTTAAAATGTGCTCACGCAGGTACTGGTAGCAGACCTCCTGCCAGCACAGTGCTCAGGGCATGCTCATTTATCTTGCTGAGACACACTCTCTGCTGTGCTCCTGAGACATGCTCCTCCTCGCACACAGTAGATGTTCTTCGTGTCCCTCCAAGACCTCTCTGCGCCAGGCCTGCATCTTTCCAAGTATTAAGCTAAGCTCATAATCTCTACTGGGAGAACAGACAGATAGAGTGGGCAGGAGGTGGGCTTGTTATGCTTGAATATAGTGCTTCTTATTTATCTGATTTCTATACACCCACAAATCTGGATGAAGTTGTGACTGCTAAAAAAATGGAAGTTGCGCTTCCAAATTTTAGGGTTCTTTATTTTTTTCTAAATTTCTTGAAAATCTATAGCATTTTTCACTTCACTGCCTAGCACTTTTCCTCAAACGCTAGAGTAATCAGGCACGGCATTCAAGAGTTACACACGTTACAAAGGCAGGTAGATGAAAAATGCCACCCAACAGGGCTCTGCAGATTCACTGCATTTGGCTGGAGAATTTCTCTCTGCTACACTGAGCAGGAAGACAAGAGGCTTTGTTTGTCAGGCTGGATCTGGAAAGGCCATTCGGGCTCTGAGAAGAATCCCATCAAAGTCATTGCTCCTGCTCTGCTCCAGAGCTATGATACTAGCAGGATCAGAGGGCTCCTGGGCTCAAATCTGCAATCCTGGCACGTGAATTCTTGCTGCATTATCCTGTTCTTTCTCACCTGTCACCAGAGATTATTGTCCTGCTTATACTCCTGCAGAGCTGATCTCAGCTGCAATACATACTTCTCATTGTCACTCCCCCTTTTTAAAAGAGAATCTTAAAGGCAGCAATGGTTTATATTGAACAGGATATTTTTTTACATTGGAATACTTCTTAAAACTGAAGGATGCAACACATTGGGAGATATACTTTTACTGTGAGGGGAACAAAAACTTGGACCTAAGAATATTGCCAGGTTTGATTTAGCCTCAATTTTTATTTTCATATTTCCTATCAATCTCATTCTTCTCTTTAATCTTTTGTTAAATCTGTTAACATGAACTGAAGACTGTTTGTACAGAAGCCTTTTCCTTGAAAATCATGCCTATCTTAGGGTTTTTACTGGAGGCAAAGATAATAAAAACAACACACAAAAATGCTGAGGGAGAATATTTTCGAAGTGGGAGGGAAGCATATTTCCTTGGTATTTTTCAAAGTGTTCCAACATATGAGACTATTTATGACAATGTAAACAAAAAAGCCAATCTTCCTTGTGAAGAATGCAGAATCATCCTTGATTAATTAAACTCCTACCGTGAGCTCATAAATGTCAGGATGTTGAATTGCTGTATGTTAATGGAGACTGATTGGTTTTATTATTTTTTCCAGGGGAGTAAAGTAAGGTTTCTGAAATTCACAGCAGCAGCAAGTTACATACATGGTGGAAAGAAATCATATTCAAAATGAAGCAAGTTGTTAGTCACTACCTCCCAAGCCCTGCTTTGCCAGGACACACAGCTATGAAGATGAGAGAGGGACGCTGTGGACTCAGAGCTGGGTGTTCATGCCTCTCTCTGTGAGGCTGTGATGGGAAGGGCTTCGGTCCCTTCCCACACCACAAAGCCATGGTTGTCCACAGGAAGATGCCCTGCAAGAGTTGTCTGGGACAAGGGTCCAGCCCATGACCAAGCAGGAGGACCTCTTAATCCAAAACCAGCACACTCAGGAAAAAGGGCAAACTTTCCTCAAAATAGTACAGATGAGAGGGCAGACATATTTACAGGACAAACACGGGCACACATGAACAAAACTCTGACTGAGGGATTTGGTTTATGCAGATGCATGTGCTGGGATACCATAAGGCTTAACCTTAGTGGTTTGCCATGCCCGAAAAGTTCTCATGTTCCTAAGAAGCCGAAAGACAATGCTGAGACACAATGATTTCTTCTACCTTTTCAGCCATAGGGAAGACATTTGCAATTTCAGATGGCACCTCTTCTAGCAGGGAACACTGCTGGAAGCGAGAGAAGCTCAGTTCTCAGAAAATAAGTAGAAGCAATTTTAACTAGACTTATTGCCTATTCCCTGAACCACAGGTTTATCTGTACATAGGAAGGAACTAGCGTTGGCAGAACCCCTGGAGGAATGCGTTAGGCCATCATAACAAATGTGTCTGAGGAAGCGTGTGTGAACCAAGCCCCTTCCCTGCCCTGGCAGAACCAGCCCCGGTGGCACGTTGCCAACAGTGTGCTGGCAGGGTAGAAGGCAGCGGGCTCACCACACCTCAGAGGATCGCTGCAGGACTCCAAGTGATTATGCTGGAACAGAGAAAAGCCAAAGCCCAGCTCCTCCCTCCTGTGCAGCTTAACAGCACTTGAATTAAACTGAGGGAAGTTACTCTTGTTGAACCAGTGCGGCAAGTGTTATTCATGGAGCACACTGGTAGTGTCATGCTGGTATCAGCATCGTGAGCACCTCTGCATTGATGAACAGTGTTTCCAGGGACACTTACTCAGAAGATGGCTCCCTTGGTCCCCTTCCCTCCACTTATGACCCTGGTGCATATAGCTGTAACAGCTAGCTGTGCTTTTTGCATTAGCTCTTCCACAATGTCAGGATTCAATTATCAGAGCTACAAGACCTCCTCTACAAATGACCATATCTACTGAATTTAATAGGGAGAGTCAAGTGAGATTTTTCACTTAATTCACCCAATTCACCAGAGCTGATCCCAAACAGCTTTTTGGACAGGTTAATTTTATCTGGAGTGCTTCACCAGTCCAGTTCACTGTTAAGGCCAGAGAGACCTGTGTTAGCTCAGTGATTAGACAGCCCTGGAGCAGAAATGAGCAGCTAGGGAGGCAGGAAAGGACCTCTTCTTTCATCAGGCAGTGACAAGTTTTGAGAGTTCAGAGTGCTCTTGGAACAACAATGCAAAGCCCAAAGAGTCAGCACTGTAAAGAAATCATATTTAAGTTCCTGCGTGGTACTAGTGCTGTGAGAACAATGTGGCACATAAATGCTACACATCTGAGTACTGCTCCATCCAACACAAAAATGAAACTAAAGCTTAGCTGATACCAGGCTACATAATTTCTGATACTGATCCTTATGAAACATTGCATTGACTCATTTTATAAACAGAATTGATTGACTCTGTGTAGCTTTCATACACATTATTAGGGTACTTTTTGTAACACTATATCGTTATAACTGCAAGCAGGACTGGTAGGTAGCCTGCAAAATTCCCACAAAAGTAAAAACAAAACTCCTAAAAATATCAAAAAGTTATGTAACTGCAAAACTCCTAAAAAAATCCAAACCAAACTTCATAAAAAATAACAGAAAACTTACATAACTAGTACACAATTACCTCCATAGAGTTCACTGTCAATCTAAAGAAGTGAGAATTTAAACAAAGAAGTGTATACTTAGAAATGCCGTAGGTGAGTAGTATCATTTCTCTTTCAAGGGAAGATGATTACGGCTGCATAAAGGATGAAGTATGAAAAATGCATTGGAATGCCTGTTAAAAGAGGCTGTCAGAAAGTGTGGTGTGTTGGATTATGTTCACTCAAGGACTGTCAAGGGCAAGAACTTTAATGGCATAAAAGCACTGAGAAAAAAAAGCAGAAGTTCTGGGTGTTGAGAGCAAAATACTCTTACCAGGGTGTCTGTTAGCAACAGGCAGAGCTCAAAAGGTTTGGACAGCCTCTCCAAAATATGACTGCATAAGGAGTACCATAGCTTAATCTCTGAATATTCTTCCAAAATACATTTCAAACCATCATTTATACTCCTGATGCTTTTCTATTGTTGATTACTCTCCATATATGCAAATTCAAATACATTAGGATGATTAAAATGCACATGATTAATGATTGAACCATAGCTCCCTGATGGATGAAACCTTCATTGTAAAACCGAGTGAAAAGCACAGCTCAAAACAATACTCCTAGAGCTTAGGTACTATGGCACTTTTTGAGTGAAAGTGAGTATTTGTGTTTTCTCTGCTTGCTGCTATAATGTGCCAGAAGAAACTCTCATCTGTAGCATACTCATATTTCAGTGCCTCAGCTGGAACTATGAAAAGCTGGCTTACAAGTTTAATAGCAGGTGAGAGAAGTATCATCACCTGTAAGACCTTGAATAGCCTTTCAACCCTGTTTCTAAATTGAAAACAAACCTCTGATTTTATGATTCATTAAAAGTAATTAAATTAACTAACTGCATTAAAACTAATTTTCTTCCATGTAGTTTGCTCCACAAAAATCTTGTTTTCTCTTATTTTCTAACATTTTCAAAATCTACATTTTTCCATGGAAAGTTATTTCAAAAAAAGTTTAACTCTATTTTAAGATTATAACTGAGTTTACTTCCTGGTGAAAGTCATTGTCTCACATTTGTGGAATATTAATTTTGAAGAGGCAGGAACCCAAAATGTGGACTCTGTTTCTCTGCAATATATAGCTAATTTATGTCAATGGCCATTATTTTATTTTTCCACTTAAGCAGGCTATAATAATAATACTCAAGGCAAGTCTGTCATCTTGGGGACAAGTTTTCAGTTATCTGCAGAAAGAACAGATAGACAATCACCTCTTGATCTTGCAGCTATGCTAGACTTTTTCCACTAAAACTTTCCAGAGTTTCTGCCAAAAGCAATTGTGCAGTTGAAAGTGAAGAGGATTTATCCACTTTTACTTGGGCAATAGAATTTTTGCCACTTTTCACAGCCTGGGAAACAAAACGTGAGTTTATCTACCTTATCTACCTTTTCATGTACTGCTAAGATACCAGTTTCCCAGTATAGCCTCACCAACACTAGCAATGGTGAAGTGGACCACACACCTCTTTAGCAATTGTCTTTGTGAATATTGTGTTTTCTAACCTGCCATTTTATATACCACATCAGTAATTAAGCTGCAAGTGGACCACTTGTAGTATCTGGAATATTCAATAAGGAAACAGTCTAAGGTGGACAGAGTTACCGCATTCCAAGTTCCTTTTGTAGTCATAGAGGATGTACTTTTTCAACTCTTTAGTCAACACTAAACCCGTTATTTTGTCTGCAGCATTGCTTAGCATTTCTTTACAATCAAGGTGTCCCTGGGGGCAATTCATGTGTAGATCCTGTCCTGCTCTTCAAACTCATAAAGAATGAAGTTCGAACATACCAAAGCCTTGAGCAACTGCATGAAAGGTCAAAGTTTTCCAATAAAACCTAAAACCTTTCATAGAAAAAGAAAGAAATTCTATATTTTTATTATAAATGATCCTTGACTGTCTAGGTTTAGAGACAGGCTGAGGAGCTGCTTTATAGTGGGGTCTTCTGTGAGTCACCCTGATGGATGGGTTATACGTATTTACTGCAGTACTGGTATCCTCTTCAGTGTATGATGACATGGCATATTATTCTATCCTGTCCTGACAGGCATATGAGCATGTCCTTGCAAGAGTAAATCTATGGATACAATGGGATTATTCACATGTTTAGAGGTAGATGCATGCCAAAGTCTTTTGCTCCATCAGGGCCATATATTTTTCCTCTCTTTCATAGGAACACAGTGGGTAGTTTTGTCTGTGGTGGGATTTCAAACATATTGTTTTAAGCTTTGGGTCCTTTTCTTGCACTTTCAAACTACAAAGGGCCAGTTATAAAGATTTATCAAAGTTATGAATACTTAAAGACAGGGTTCTTGAATAGATAATACCCTCACACTGGTCCATTCACTCAATAAGAAAAGTCAACCAGAACACCCAGAAGAAATGACAGTGGACATGAGATGTTAGTGGAATGAAGAATTTAGAACTCGGAGACAGACAACAGGAAAATTAAAATATTTCCTCAGTTTGGAAGTTTTGGTGTCTGGTGTAAACACTTTTCCATCCACTCTCAGTAACCTTTAACAGATGTGCTACAAACTAGTCTTTTTTCACCTCCTGTGCATGATATAGATGTCCAGATTTCTAACAGTTACAATACGTCAGTGCCTGAGGACATATCATTGTTCTCCAGAAAAATTAGGAAACCTGATTGTCACAGCATCTGAAGCTCTTCTAACCTGTCTGCTGCCCCTACCAGCCCATGCCCAGCTGATTGCTGGCATCCTGCTGGAGGTTATCCCCCCCATAGCTGCTGGCAGATACCCTTATGTGATCACTCCCTGTCCTGTCTCCATCAGAATGAGTTGAATTACTTAAACTATTTAATCCAACTCATTTTACTGGCAATGGGCTAGGGAGTGTTCACACAAGCAACAACAAGCAGGTGGAAGTGGAAATCTCTTTAGCCAGTAGAGATGTTCTAGGAAGAGCCCTTGACTGCAACCTAAAGTACTAATCCAAAGTAATACTTGTAAATGTTTTTATCTTTAATGGTCAGCATTGTCCTTATCTGGGAATTATTATTATCCCTATCACCACAGTATCCAAGTCCCTCCTAGCTATTTACATCCAAAGCACTGAGAGCCTCTCTTCTGCCAGCTTTCCTCCAGGCATCCTGCCCATCCACCGTTCCTGCCCTTCGTGTTACTGTGAGCAAGACCCACATGGCCAATGGTAAATACCTCCACAAGAATGCTCTGCAAACTAAGGAGGATGAGAGCTCCAGGATACAAGCTGTATTTGTTTTAGGGAGAGCATAACAGAAAATGTAATTGATTCACCTAATTACAACATCCCTCACCCTTGTTTGCTGACTTACACTGTATCAGCCAGGAACTAGTAACACTGGGTACATCTTGTAATGCTGACACTCTTCTCCAAGCTATTTTCTATGTATTCTTAGTTTTTCAAAGATTTAGTGGATTCAAACGGGATTTATAGGAGTCCATTTGCAATTAAGGGAGGAAAAGAAGTGCCTTGATGAGGAATCCAACCCCATCACTAATGAGTGTTTCTTCTGAAAGCCTGTGAGCCTTCTCAGGCAGAGCTGCCTTTGGGAGAGTGATTAACATCCTTTGAGGGACTCAGATCTTGAAACCACATGTTCTAGGAGATAAGTTTCTCCTCATGTTCTGACACAATTCTGATGATTTTTTTTTTTTTTTTTTTTCAGAGAAAGAGAGTTTTAAACTATATGGCTGCCACCATCTAACCTTATGGCTTCAAACATACATAAAAATTACCCGGAATTTCTTGCAAATGGTACTTCACAGGTTTTGGATTCTTTTAACTTAAGGTTTCATAAGAAACAGAGCAGTAAATAATTTTTAGATGAAAACTGGGTGTCATTCAAATCTGGTAATCTGTTTTCCTGGGGCTGACATTAACATGCTCTGTTCTTGAATATGTTCCTCTCATTCACTGTGTTGTTTTCAGTGCATTATAAAAGCACTTTTACACTCTGGATTAAATTTAGAGGAAATGAACACTGTTCTTCAGTGTGAAATGTATGTGTTTGGTTGTTTAGGACTGTCTGTACTGTGAAAGGAAGCTTCCATGTACAATGCATATCAGTAAATTCATGCTTTGTGAACTGGGTATTATTACAGCCCAGGTATTAAAGAGCTTGTCTTCTGTAAAAAAATGGAGTTCTGAGATTTCAAAGAATATGGAGTTTCCTGCACCTAGTTAGATTTCTTCTATTGTATTTTATGTGACATTTCCATTAAAAGAATAGTAATGACAGTGTCTTTGCTACCATTGACTGATTATCAGGGAAGAAAATGAAAGGAAAAAACCCCCATATATGAAATGTCAGACACCACTAAGAGGTATGCAAATGCTATCCTTTCTGTAGAAAGTACTGCAAAGTATGTAAAATAGACCAAACTTATAGTTAAGACATCCTCTTAGCCCAAAATAATTTCTTTCAAATCATTGTTCTTTTTTATCCTATGGTACACTATGCTAAATTACTACTTCTTCCTCTATATTACCAGTTCTCAGAAATATCTTTGCCCATTGTAGTATCCATTTCTCCCTTATTTTAATTCCTCAGATACTCATGCAGTCACATTCCCATAACCTTTTTACTAGGAAGACTCCTGTACTCCTGTTGACATCAAAAAGGAACAACACTGAAATACAAAGTTTTGCTAGCTCCTTCTTTAAAAGTTTCCTTATCATTTTAGTTTACTATCACCTTTTGGTTTGTATTTTTATGTGCACTGCCAGAAATGTACCACAGTAAAGCTGAGAGACTACTACCAACGCACTGCATTACAAGCAAATCTTCTTCATCACTTTATCCACATGATCAAAGTGTCCCTGCCCAAGGCAGGGAGATTGGAACTAGATGATCTTTAAGGTCCCTTCCAACACAAACTGTTCTATGATTCTGTGATCTGATGTTACTTTGAGAAAAGGAATAAAGAAAATAAAATAGCAATGAACAGTATGAAAGTACTAATTAATAAAAGCAAATGACCTCAGTAAAAACTTCTTTAGCCCACAGCATTGACTCTTCATGGGTCTGGATGCAAATTATCTTCAGAACAGCACAGACCATCTTTCTTAGTGTCAAAGCTCATTTTCCAGCTCATCACATGAATAGCTGTGAGAGGATATATGACCTCCTTATAATACTTCTGCCTGTATTGGCCTTTCAACAGAGCAATAAACTCATTCACTAGCAAGGAGGAGGAAAACAAGCCTGATGACTCTCTCTCTTTTCAGAGAAGTAATTAAAAAATGTTCAGACTCTTCATCAGTTTATGCAGCCAGAGCAGTTGTTGGACATCTTCCAAAGTACCTGGAAATGACATTACTTCCTCAGGGGCTACAGTCTCATTCCAAAACATGTATCATCAGCATCAAACTGCATTTTGAGACTGCTTGGCAACAAATATAACAGGTATTTCAGACAAATATTTTTCAAACACTAAGCAACTGAGATGCCACAAATATTGAGCCAGGTCTTTCACTGCTTTCAAGAACCTAATTTTGCTCTTTATTAACTCAGAAAAACAAGGGCTCTACTTCTGCAAGTGTCTTTCTTACAGGTTTATTTTGTTTGGATGTACTTTATTAAAAAACCCTGATCTTAATGGTATTTTTTCTGTATCTGACATGAGTGCTGTATTTTCCAAACTGGTAAGGATTTGATGCATTACAGGAAAGTAATTAACAACTCCTGTGACTCTACAAGTATACCACACACTTCTTCCTGTAATAAGAAGCTTGAATTAATTTTTTTGTATTTGTTGAAGACCATTAATGAATATGACTCTTTACAACATTTCCATGAAAGGTGTAACAGAACAAGAAGAGGTCCATTCTCTGTAAACAGACATTAGTTCATAAATGTTTTCAGCAAAGAGAACAGTTTGTCCATTCTTCTCTTGAGAAGTGGGTTGGAATTGTCACTGCTAATCTAATCCCAACAATTTAGCTCAACTGTCTTGCATCACAAAATATATCTGAAAATTCACACTGTACCAAGCTGCCTGATTTCTCTCTATATTTGAGCTGGAAAATCAACAGAGGAAGCCACACTCAGGGAACTAGCTGGGACTTCTAGACCTCATGAAGCCCATGTGCAGGAAGGGATGAGGACAAAGAGCAGGACAACTTCAAGAAGCTCCATAAAGCTTGGAAAAACTAAAATGACATTTGAAAAATATACCTAAGTAGAGCATCATTTCAACTCAAGACATCTGACCCAACTGTGGACACAGAACTTCATGGATCTTGTGCAAAGTCTTTGCAACCTCCCCTTATACAGTAGTGGCCTCCAAGGATACATTTGTTCTAGTACAGCAAACAGTGGCAGAGTCTGGTCTCTTGCCATGAAGGTGAGTGGCATGGTTTGACCATATCCACATTACTAAGCTTCCCTAGCTTCCCACAAGAGGCCTCACCCACGCTGCCTGGGTGCAGAGCAAGTGCTGGTTGGTCTGTGCCTGACCCATGTCGGTGAGCATCCTAGCAAGCTGGCAATAAAGACAACTGTGACCCTGTGTGTGAGCCCATGACCTCTCCCTGCTTAAACCTAATATAGACATAGCCTGTGTGTAAGTTTACTCTGAGGTACTTCTGTGTATACTTTCATTTACTTCACTGGAATTACCCAGGCAAATAAACTCATATAGAGGCATAAAAGTTTTTAGGATTATGACCTATGTGCATTTTATAAACTGATGGTAGATTACAAGCAGTTAGCTTCCAGTGCCTCACAGTGTGTGGAAGACATTGTGCATTTTGGTTTTTGTCAGTCCTCTTGCAGCTTGCCAGAGTTTTCAACTCTAACATTTTTTATTTGTCATTTAAACTTGGGAATGAATTAAAAGGAGTTAGGAGGAGGAAAGAATTCTTTGCTGAAGAAAATGTAAATGGAAAAAATCATATAAAAAGAAAGAGATAAAGGATATCTAAATAGAGATGTAAGAGGAGAGAAAAAACATCTGGGAGGCTCACTATACAGGGACTTCAATCCACTTTAAATTGTCAGGCAATCAATCACACTGCATAAAATTTATGAGGTTGGTGATTCCTTTCTATATAACCACCCAACAGCATAATTCATTAGTACAGTGTCAGTACCCTCCCCAACTATTATCTGATTCACTCCATAGTCTATCTGAAATGTAATATCTGAGTTCAATTTGCACAAACCCTGCAAAAAGTTATTAATCCATTTTTACTTACACATTAACATGGTAAAGCTGTGTTTTCTTGTTATGTTCTGTTTCTACAGCTCTTGTAGCAAAATAGTTTGCTGTGACCATTACTCTAATACTTGTGCTATGGTTGGACTTAGAAATTCCTATCCAGATTGGGCTCAGTGTTGTTAGTAAACAAACAGAAGGCAAGAGTCCCTAAACTATAAAAAGTTTACAAGCCAAGAAGACGTGCCAGGCAAAGGGAAGAAAGAAGAAGCACCACACTAATTTTAAAATTAGTATCCAACTTTAAATAATATGAAGAAATAACTTCCCTGTCAGTTACAAACAAAATCAATTTCAACATCTAAGTCCCAGACCTAACTACTTATGCAGCCATGGAATTAGTCCAAACAACGGTATTGAAGTGAATATTATGGACTTGTGCAGAAATCACATTTCAGACTGTGCTTTATAGGAAACCCAGTTTTCAGAGTTATGATCAGGAATTAGGGAAGAGAATATAATACCCCTGAGTGGCAAAAATCATGCATATGCTGTACATCTTCTCCCCACAGTTGAGCTCTGGCATGTTACTGCTGGTCACGCAGCATCAGCTGTGCTTCCCTGCAGGTCACAGGAAAGGTAGCACTGTAAAACAGAATATACTCCATATTCCCTCAGTCCTTCCATACACAGACACACTGAATCCTCAGCACTGAAGCACTAGGTGAGAGCTGGGTTCAGGGAGGGCAAAGCAGGGAGCCTGAGCCATACACTGCCTCCCCCTGCACCACTGTGCTCCTGAGGATGGGAAGCACAGAGGCCCCAGCACCACTGTCGGACTCCCTCCTGGATCCCAGGTAACAGCAGAGGGGAAGGGAGTGACAGGAGACAACAAAAAGAAGCTCTGCCAGATGGTTTATGGTACAAACCTCCCTCTTCTTTCATCTCCCAGATCTACAGTGCTGCTGGGAATGGAGGGGGCAGGGAAGAAGATGAGGCTGTGGGTGGTAGACTCACCCAAAAGAGACTGGAAACCACTGATGCAATGAATTCTTCTTAGTTACAAAGCATAAAAAGAAAGATTATCTTCAGAAATCACTAAGCAAATAAATTTTGAATAGAGAAGAAATACAATAAATTCACAGACAATTCAACAGTAAGGGGAAAATTTTTTCAGATTTTTTTCTCATCAATTGTTCAGTACAGGGACTTCTGCAAATAGCATTTACTAGTTATCTTTGGTCCACAAGATCAATCACACAACCTTTGTCTTTTTCTAAAACTGACTCTACAAATTCTCTTAATTTGCAAGTAATTTGAAAAATCTTAATTTTCTATTATTAAAGCAAGCCCAATGTCCCTGTAACTATTCTTTTTAAACTACGAGGGCAGATGCTTCCTGTCAGAGGAATAATTTCAGTTCAAACATCTTGCTGTTGTTTCTATATTTCATTTTATGACAGAAGTGAAAAGCAACTGTGCTCATTTGAAAGCTCTCATCTGAATTCAGGTTACAGAGAAGGTGGGGGTCTCTGCGTTAAATTATACGTTCTTATCACTTTAAGGTAGGTCTTCATACCCACTGAAGTGAGAAATGGGCTACTTTCCCACCTAGATAGGGATGGTTGTGTAGTTGTGCATGCACAAACATGCACAGTGTTATGTCTCAGTTTTGTGTATTTTCCAAAAAGTACATCTACAGTAGCACAGGCTCCCTCTCACTGTGCTCTGCATCAGCCGTGTGCTGGCCCCAGCATAAGGGAGCCACTGCTGCTCCTGCCTTCAGCCTTCTTCAAGTTGAAGCCTGAAGTCCTGCCTGCAATAACAGAGCAGCACATAAACAGAGGAACAAATCATTAAGCAGATTTTTCTCCTGAAAAATACATTTTGAAAAAAAGCTGAAAGGCTTCACATTTTCTGCAGTTAAAGCCTCAAACAGGAAGATTTAAAAATCCTGGGCAACAGTTCTGGTGCAAAGGAGCCAGTTTGCCTGGTGGCAGGTCAGTCTGGTCCAAATCCCCGTTGGTGAGTGAGGTCAGAGGAGACATCAAACCCCACTCACCAGGCAAGCAACCTCATGGAGCTACTCAGCCCTGCTTATCTGTATCCCAAGAGCTGTGGGAAGCTCTTATGCCCATTCCCTGCCATTGGAGCCATTGTTTCTAGCAAGCTGGACAAAACACTTGTTGAGGCAGATGTACCAGGCTGTCACACGCTGTATTTCCTCACGGTTTGTCATCCAAGCAGCTGTGGAGCACTTTGTTTGTGGGTTAAAATTAGGAGTTGTACACTCAAGTGCTAGGGCTTTTTTAAACACTGTTTCTGTTTCCAGGGAGGTAAACAAGAAATACTCTCTTCAGTGTCTCAGCTTGTTGCAACTGTCATGAGCGACATGTAGCAAAAACCTGGGCTAGCACATGGCAAATACAGAAATCTCTTTTCAGATTTGAAGAGACAAAAATGTTTACTGCTCTGTTTTTGTGAATAAATAACAGAATCAAGAGGTCGATAAACAATTTCTGAAGGAGTCATGCAATGTTCCTGAAAGTGCCATGGTTAAGTGTGTTTCAGTGCCATTTTTCTTCTAGTCAAATGGTTTATTTATTAAAAGGCACCACAGCTACACTGGTCACACATTTACCAGTGTCATGCACTGACCAAACTCCTTTACTGAGGTGTGTTTCATCCTTTCAGCACCACCAATAAACCCTAGTATATTTTTTCCGTACCTGTTCACAGAAATCACCCCAATTAAGTCTTCACTTTCATAGGCACTACTTGGGAAATGACTGTACGACTATGTCAAAGCAAGCTCCTTGAGTTTTAATCAGCTTCCCAGGCACAGGCTGGCAGGATGCTGCATGTCTATTTTGTGTATTTCTACAAATGCAGAAATGCAGAAATTTCTACAAATGCAGAAAAATTGTGGGCAGCAGCACCCTGAAATAATAAAGCGCATGGGTAAGATTATGCTGTAGCTGGATGTTTGACATGTCACCAAGCGCTGAACTTTCTGACAGCCTCTAAGCTGTGAATCAGTGCCAGTTGGGAGACTGTTCTCAGAAGTATCCGTGCTACCTTCCTCTGTTCCTCCTCTCCTCACTGTGACCCTCTTTGAGCTAGACAAGTGCTAGGCTAGGTGAGTCTTTGCTAATCCATGGCAGACCTTCAGTGCACACATAGGAGTGAGACAGAAGACAGCAGAGTTCTCCTGTGTCCTCTTACAGTCCCTTGTCCCCACTCCTGCTGGCCACAGCTGCCTGTGCCAATCTGCATTCTACCAGCCATCAAAGTACTCTGCATGGATGGCAGTCTGAACTCTGTGCTTTTAGGCAGCCTGTACTTTCACAAATCCCAGCCCGAATTATTTCTATGGCACATGCACAAACATTTCAACAGAGCAGAGAAATAAATCTATTTTTTCTTGTCTCAGAGAGCTCCAAATCCACTTGGCCACCCTTCCTCACTTAGGACTAGGCTTCAGACTTCAGTGAACAGTCCTCTCTACTAACAAATTTGTTCATGTATGCCTGGCATAGTTAAAATTATCCTGAAGTAGGAGAATTTCTTATTTTGTGGACAATCCCCTAGGTTCCTCTAGGATCAATAGATGGATTCTCTTTCAAAAAATGTAACACAGAAGAAGAATGCAGTTCCCTACAGCATGCAGCAGTGTCAGAAAAGTGTTAACTCCAAAGGGCATCTGTCTGATCAGTGCTCAATGCCACTTGTCACAGCATTCTTGGAGCAAAGGCCTTACAGACCAGCTCTGTACAAAACTCTGCCCTGCATCCCTGAGACACAGAGGCTGGCAGGAACGTACTTAAAACAGACTGCTTCAGATCCTGGCAGCCATAGGGCTGTGCCAGTGCAGAGTTCAGTGCTGGCTACAACGCCCACCCTAAGCAGGTTGGCAGCTTCTTGCCGAGCACTTTACTGGCACATCAACCTGAGCAGCATCAACCAAGCTCACTCTCTTATGTTGCTTTGGATTCAGGGCCATTTATACAGGTTACAGTCACAGCAGCCACTGCAATGTATACGTACATTTAGGGGCTGTCAATGTCCAAAGTTAGTGGGTGGTATTCCTCCCTTCCATACACCTCTGTGGGGAACCACCTCTGAGCATGAGGGTTACAGTAACAAGTTACCCCTCTTAAGATGTAGTCTTCTCTTCAAAAATCATTTTGGCTTTCTGAATCATCCTTTCATTGGATGACTCTGACTCAGAGCAGGGTAGTGTGAAATGTATCCCCTAAAATGCACTTTTTTTTTTTCCTGAGGATAAGATGGAGAGTCCAGTCCCACAAAAACAGACTGAATTTTTTTTTCTTGAACTACTGATAAATGTTCAGAGGAAGGATCTGACTGAATGCCCTGGAAACTGAAGTAATCAGCTTTTCTGTATAAACTGAGCTGCTAGCATCACACTAGAATGAGTTTTAGTAATCAAGTGATAGCTTGCAGCTAAATATGACTTGATTAGATATATAATCTGATCCAGATGAATCTGGGAGCTCTCCTACTGTTTTATTCATGCAATTCCTACATGCAGGCATTGGGTCACTGATTCTGTATTCTGATTCAAAAATCCACAATAAAGACACAGCTTGTAAAGATTTAGTTACAGAGGCCAGGTGTTAATCTTGATATTACAGGCTGATTTTCAGAAATTATTTGAAAAGCATAACATATGCATATGGGATAACTCTGATGAATGAATCTCTAAGCACTGTGACAATTTTCCAGAGAAACAGTTCCAGAAGGGATCTGACTCATCCACCCTGCTTGGTGCTATGGAAATATTTTTTAGATGTAGAGACGTAGCACAGCCCAGTTAGGAAATGGTCCAGGCAGTCACTCTAATTGCTTCACATGAGAATGTATGACCATCTAGCCCTGAAGTTAGGCTAGTCCGAATAAAAAAATCTCAGGGTCAAAGTCTGCCAGCCACCTTGCATGCACCACCTACTTACAGGGAAAAGTGCAAATCAGGATGAGTTAATGCGACAAAATCTTACCATAAGTTAACTTCTGATGTACTAAAATGTTCTAGTGTAAACAAAAGTCTGCCAGGAACTCTGGCAAGGGCTATGCAGAGGCTATTTCTAAATGCAATAATCAGTAGTAGAGATCTATAGTTTGACATTCCTGAAATCTGATGCTTGAATTTGTTTCCAAAACTTGTGCTGCTAGAAGTTCAGCCCTGGTTCAAAGGAAAAGGACTTTTTAATCACCCTATGTAGGGTTGTCTAAGATCCTTTTCTTTGCCTCCCACATGATATATTCCTTGACACCATGTGCAGATCCTACTTGGATGGAGACAATAAAACCAAACAAAGCATAAAATCTTGAGTTCACAAGCATCTTTCCAGTATTATCCTGAACTTTGTGAGACATTATCACAAAACGGCTGCTCTGACACTGCAGGTATATCTCTGGAGTAAAAGACCGAAAACATGTCTCCTGTGTCTCTTAAGTACCCAACACAGATTAGACATTTCCTTGGAAATCAGAATATGTGAGTCAAATTCTGTCTTTGTACACAGTACCATAGTCAAAGAAGTCATGGAAAAACAAAGAAGTAAGCAAGTTCTTTAATCAAGTTTAAAGTATGCATTGTTTATTAGAAAATTTAAAATAGTAATGTAGTAATCAATAGCTATGTTAGTTTCTGCCATTCGTGTAAATGAATGAAGACCTTACCCAGTCTTAGTTCTACTGGCATAAATCACTGATGCTCACTGGTGAAAAAAATGCCTTTTACACAAGTGTAACCTTGCCAGAAGACTTGAGGGTGCTTCAGCCTTCCAAATGGCACCAGCTGGAACAGTGTGTGTGCTCCGAGTCACGTGCCATACCCACCTAGCAGTGCTGTCCCATTTCCCCTTCCCCATGTGTTCTCCATACTGAAGCTCCTGTGTTTTTAAACTGTGATTTAATGCAGGTTATATAAGAATAGTGGTACGGGGCAAGAGGAAGATTTACTTAGTTCAGTATCCTGTCTCTGGCCAAAAGTGAATGTCTAGCAAATACTATAAAAAACCCCAGCAAGCACATGGTGGTAATTCATTGGAATGCTTCCCAGCCTTCAGGGGCTTCATGAGCCAGAAGTTGTGTCCTCATATGTAATAGCTCTTCATGGTTTTCTCTTGAATTTTGGTAAACTTGAAACATCTGGAACATCCTATGGCAGAACTACTCCACAGTTTAAATTCATACTGGGTAATGAACCACCTCCTCTTCTTTATTCTTAACCTACCATATAAGCAAGAGATTCCTAACCATCCTCTTCATGGCACTTATTATTTTATAGATTTCTGTTGTATTTTCCCTTTGTTTGTTTTTTGCAGACTGAAGAATCCTAACTTATTTTCTCCTTGCATGGAAGCCACTGCATAATTTTGATCATTCTTGTGATTTGCTTCTAGATCTTTTCCAAAGGCACTGTAGTTGTTGAGTTGAGGAGAGCAAACTTCTGCACAGTGTTCAAGGTGCAGGTGAAGTATGGATTTGTTTATACAGTGGCATCACAATGTTTTGTTCTTTACTCCTTTCTTAATGATTCTTAGCATTTTATTTAGGTTTTTTTGTTTGTTTTCTTCTTGGTTTTTTGTTTTTTTTTAATTGGTACTGAACATCAAGCTGACATTTTCACAGAACTATGTACTACAGTCCCAAGAACTTGAGCAAAGGACAGTTTTACAATGACTGTGTAGTAGTGACCACAGTGAGGTGCTGGAGGGTCTACAGTTTCTGTGGGTCTCTCAAGTACAAATGCATACTTTCCATTCAGCAATGACATATACATGACTGTAGTACATGTGGGATGTTACATAAAGTGGAGAAGAATCTGAACAGACACATATTTGAAAATCATGTCACATATATCTACCATATATGGCAGCTTGTACATACTTTATTCTTCTTAAAACACAAAAATAGCAATAGACGTTTGGAAAAGCTACTTCATGTAACTTTCCAAGTTCCACAGATAATCCAGATTTCTGGTTTTACAAGAAAACCTTTTCCTTTTGTCAAACATGTTGCTATGTAGCAAATTCAAATATATTCTAAAACAGATTTTCAAGGCAAGAAAATTTTTGGATTATAAAATATCACAATTCTACACACAGTCTGTTTTTTTATTTCCTTAGAAGAAGAAAAATACTTTCCAAAGCAGCCAGGGAAACATTCTTGTGTAGAATGACTGCATGCAGCTATAACAAATATAGTGATGGATTTATTCTTAATAGATTGAGTGGACTCTGTGGTAGTCTGTTATCCATCATTACCAAACACTTAAAATCAAGAAGCAGTCTAAGATTTTAAATGGATCTTCAAACTCCTCCATAAAAGCACCTGAACACACCAGATGATTACTTACCTGATTATATTACAATGGAGGAGATAGGACACAAGTGATTAAACACCAAAGTGCTTTTAAACACAATGCAGTTAACGTGTCATTCCAATAAATGTTTGGCTGACTACAACATTTCAAAGCAAAGGACACAGTCTTCTGGTTTTGTGGATCACAGGCTCTCTTTGATGTCCCACAGCTATTCTTGCAGGGCAGCTCAGGAATTGTTCTATTTTAATCCATTCTGATTAATGCCACAAAATGAGTTTTCCTGACACTGGTAATTTTGCTTTGCTGAGGAGTGATTGAAGAGGATGGACTTTCATCCCAGCATAGCAAATCACTAGCAGCCTGCTGCAACAAAGAGTTAACCATCTTCTTCAGCAAATGAGATGAAACTGTAACTTGTTTTCTTTTAATTAACTCCTCACTAGATTGCTCCAGGTCCTCCTGGCACCCCTCAGCTCCTAGACAATAGCAGTGCTTCCAGCTAGGGTAGGATTTTGGAGTACTCAAGTTTCCTGGGAGTAGCCATGCTCTGCGTGAGTCAGGTCACAGTTTTCTCACGCTGTCTGAGAACACTGTTGGAGAGACTGATTGTGGGCACAAGGCAAGCTGAACATATCTGAGGCCCTTTAGACAGACTCAGCATGCTGGTGAGTCAGGATGACCAGCAAAGATAACATATCAGCAACTCCACTGTTTGTAATGAATTCCTTCCTCTGGGTTTACTTTCCTCTGATTACTCTCTTGGTTTTCTGAGTTTAGCATTACTGCCTTCGGACTCCTGGTTCTATTATTTAGTTTATGTCCCCGTGTGGGCTTGGTTGCTCTTTTCCGCACTGTGTACTCCTAGACAGTGGGGCAAACCACAAGGCTTATGAATGAGCCTTTAATGCGCAAGGCTGCCCTGTTAGTATCTTCATACATGACCGTATAGGACCATTGCGGTGGTGCCAGGAGTTGGATCCTGAGAGGATACTGCTCAGGACTCCAGCACAGGCTGTTCCTGGGTAGGTGTTATACACATGGGGTCACTGTACACATCCAGAGCCTTCAGTACACATTATAGAGAGGAGGTTAATGCAGACAGTGCAAATGCTTCCTGGCGGGGGCAGACTCTAGCCTACATCAAACAAAAATGCAGGAGAGATTTTCAGGAAAAAAGTGAAGCTAGGTTCTGAAGTATGATCTGTGTGCTCCTAGAAAATTTACAAAAAGCATAGAAAATATGCTTATATGGATTTAAACTTATAGGTTCTTCTATAAGTAGGTAAAGTGTGCCTGTATCATGTCTGGTTGGGTCTGCCCTTCAGTGCAGTGAAGGGACTGAACAGGCAGTCTGTTTGGACAAGTGATAAATCAGGTTTTGGACAAGATTTTTCATTAGTTTATAGTGGTGAGAACTTATCTCTCTCTCTCCCTCTGAAGTGATGCTGATAAAAATGAAAACAAAACCAGATGTCCAAATGAAAGGATAATGTAGGTCTTGTTCAGATAAGAAAATGTACAGCTCATTATACATAAGGAGAAGGTGTTCAGCTAGTGTGGTGAATTCTTCCCACAAAACAGATATAAACCAGGTGTCTAAATCTGCTTCTGGAGATGCATTTCTCTTCGTATTGACTAGAAGGAGCACCTAGAAGATCAGCTTATACTTTGTGTCTAATTCATTTCAGAGCTCTCCATTTAGGTGAGATCCCTCCAACTGAGCATAACACAGAGTCCAGTTAAGTCAATGTTAATTTTTCCTGGGCTCTAGAACATCAAATAAAACCATCATAACAGCTAAAATCTTATTCTCACCTACAAAATGTGCACTTCCAGAGAATCAATGTGCAATTATCACTGGTTTCAAACATTTCACTGTTGATAATCGGTGCAAAACACATAGTCTGGTGTAACATGTTACACTTCTATTAATCTGACAAAGACTGCTTCATTCTAGTTAGTACCTTTCTCACAACATACGCTAAAATCACACCTGCAAATTAGGCTAAGTATCCTAAATAGAAAACAGGATAATGTGAAAAGAGGTGAAGACTATAAACTTGATATCATTGGCAACATCAAGATTATATGATTTAAAAATGTTGTAATAGTTCTTATATTCAACTTGCTCCCATAAAATAGGAAAAATGAATGTTGTCTTAATTATGCTCTCTTTGAGATGCCAACACATAAATATTAATCTCTATTAGCTTAAACAACAGTTGAGGCAGTGATTAGAAAAGGATTAGAAAAGAGCATCAGTCTCTTCTAAAGGCAGTGAAAAGCCAGGCAGAAGCCTGGTTCTCAAGCACATCCAGTAGCCCTCCACACGTGTTAACACCCTGTCCTGGAAAACCGGTGGATTTGCCTCACTCCAGATGAAACATGTCTTGTCAGTCAAATGGCCCTGTCAGTTAAATCTTCACCACAAGATGTCTGTTTAGTAGAGTGTGAAAAATAAATTTGTTCTACATGGGTATGGCAAAACACACTAGTGAACAAGCACATGAGGAACATTCTTTCAAATCATCTACTGAAAATCTTCTGAGATGTGCCTAGCTTGACAATGGGAGTGGTAGTCACATTCATCGAGGAAGATGTTTTAAAGTTTAAAGATTTAAATCAAATATTCAATCATTTATCATCTGTGTTTCTGTAACACAGATGGCTTAAAAAAAATAAGCCAATTTATCAGACAGAAATGAAACTTTAATTAGATAATCTAATTCTACATTGCCAGTATTAATTTATAAAAACTCTAATATGAACTGATACATGGGTTGCTTGAATCAGACTGCAGGATTCAAGAGCTGGAATCAGTCCAGCACTTTGAAGTCTGATGGTTTGAAGGCCTAGTTTTATTTTTGACTGTTTCTTAATTTTATTTTGGGTTGTTTCTTGCCCTTCCCAGTTTTGGGAATAATGATGAATTATCTAATACCTTTTAACTTTCTGCTCAACAGCTCAGTCAGGGGCAACAAATGAAAAGACACTGAGGTAAGATACGTAATCAGCAGAGAATCATAGGAAAAATATAATTTGGGAGGGATCTATGGAGATCTCTCTTTCAACTTCTTACTCAAAGCTGAACTAACTCAAGTAGTAAATTGTTTTCCTCAGGGTCTTGTCCACTCAAATGCTGAAAAGCTCTAAGGAGGAAAAATCCAAAGTCTTTCTTCACACCACCTATTACAGTCCTTCAAATCTCTCACAGTGAATTTTTTTTCTGTATATCCAGGCAAAATTTACCTTGCTACAACTTTCTGCTATGGCATCTTGTCTTTCCATTGTGTACCTCTAAGAGGAGCCTCTCTCTGTCTTCTCCATACCTCCCCTCTAGGTAGTGGGAGGCAGCAGCTAGAGCCCCCTTATCCTTCTCACCTCCATGTTAGGAGAACCCATTTTATTCAGTGATCCTTTCTATGCCATATGCACCAGCTCCCTGACCATCTGAGTGGTCCTTCTGCAGACTCTCTACAGTTTCTTGACATCCCTTTTGTACTGGAAGCCCCAAAATCAGACACCATACTCCATATAGTAGCCTCATGAGCACTGAGTAGAGGGGAATGATCACATCCTTCAGTCTACTGGCCACAGTTCTGTTAATAGAGCTTCAACAAGTGTTTAACCATCATCGCTGGAATGGCCCACTGCTGACTCAGTAATGACAGCTTTATTAATATTAAGATATCAAATATGTCAATTTTCATTTCAGTTTTCCAGAATTGCATAGCACCAGCATCACCTGCCTTCCATCTTCATAGTTACCACCATGACCTTTATGCTTTGTATCACCAGTGAGTAGCCTTCTGGTCTTGTCTGGAAGGGGATGCAGGCAAGACAAGCTTCATCAGTTACCACTGCAGTGTCCAGGGATTAAACTTTCTCTGATTCTCTGGCACTCTTTGATCCTAAGAGCACTTCCTTGTCCTTTTTAACATTATCAGTGTTACTATCACACAGCCATGAGCATAGCACTCTCCATCTTTTCAACTCTAACTCAAGATCAGCTTCTGAAGATGGAAGGTTATCTTCAGCAGAATAAACAACACTCTTCTTTTTTTTGGTGGTTTTTTATATGGCTTACTGTAAAGTTAAAGCTACAGAACATCTTCATTCTGAAAGTATATAACCAGTGCTGAGCATATGAGACACAAAGGATAACTCTGTGCTGTAGATGTATCCAGACTAAAAATTGATATGTTCCAATAAGCATCTTGTTCAGGTAAAACATCATAGAGAAGACTATAAAATTAATCATCAGAGATTGCTGTGCAGGCAGCTCTGCAAAGCCCACAAAGAGCTTGCTACAGCTGAAAACTGTGGCCCCAGTGTTCAGCCATCTATTATCCCAAGTATAGCTTGATGCAGCCAGGCTGTATGACCTTAGTTTAGTTTCATTGGCAAAATTGTTGTTAAGGTTTTAAAAAGTACATGAGCTCAAGATTAAAGAAAAGGAAAAATGCAAGATGAAAACACAGGCAGAGATGTAATTGTTGAATAATAATTGGTAATAGCAACTCAAGCATTTGAGAGGAAAAATAGTGAACCAGTATAAAACCCTAACGAAAGAAAGCAGAGCACTGGCAGATGGCAACTCAGCAACAGTAAGGACCAGCCTGTTCCAAGGAGCAAGGCTAACTCTTCCCCACTTGACTGATGACTGGCTGGCCAATAAATACTTAATTGATACTCTCAAGCAGTGTATATGCTGCTTGTAAAATGTCTTTGTGCATGGTAAAAATACCTGAACAAACACAATTGCAGTATGGCTGTCTTGAATAGCTTGAGACTGATATTAAGAAGCTCCAGAAACAAATGTTCTCATTCACAAAATAAATAAATAAATAAATTTTTAAATCACTACCAAACCCAGGTGTTTACTATTCATCTGGGCTATTAGCAAGAAAAGCATGTGCCAATAATGCCAGTGTCCACAGCATCTTCTCAGACATTTTCACGGGGGGTTTTTTGGGTTTTTTTAAGGCTTGGTGGGTGGTTGGGAGTTCTGGGTTTTTTCTCACTACCTTTTCCCACAGTTTATCTGTGTGCCAAGAGGACTTTCTTAAATCTGCTAGGTGACCAAGAGAGTGTGGTGGATACTTTCAGACATGAACTTACAAGGCCATGCCAGAGCAATACCTTATCACGACACATGTAAGGCTACTCTACAGTCAGAACATATGCCTAAACCAGGCTCCCTGATCACTCAGTATTGAGAGATCTCCTAGCGATATGGTTGCCACTTGCTCATACTGGAGCGCTAATGCAGCCTTGCTGCCAAGAGTTGAGACAACTTAACTCTGTTTGCAATACAGAGTTCATGGCTAAGCAACCACAAAATGTTTTTATAGCTCAATTCAGCATGTAATCTCAGAGACGACTTGCTGTTTCTGACCTTTACTTGCAGAAACATGTTGGCATGGGAAGGCATGACCAGCTCAGCACTTCCTCAGGGAGTCTAGTTTTGGTGGTGATAGGTGTTTCTGTTTCATATATTCTTCACCATTAGAGGAATCAAATAGGAAGAGGAGGATTTTCCTTTAATCATGTAAATACTAATTAGCAAATTGTCATCTTAATTCTGGAAGACCACTTTCAACAATGAGTTTTGGGATTTTTTATAATGGCTTAATGGGGAATCAGTTCTCCTACTGCAAAATGTTGTAAATTGTTTAGCTGTTGTGGGGTTTAACCTCAAAAGCACATATGTTTCTTGTGGGAATGAATTTCCTTACAGTTTTAACATCAGTTTAGCTTTATAATGTGCTATGGGCACTATCTAGATGAAAACTGTGAATGAAGGCATGTATTCGAATGTTATTGTCCCAATGAAATGCAATATTTTGGGGATTGAAACGGGGCATAGTTTCAGTAGCAGTAAACAACAGTTTTTAGCAAGATATTTAATAACTTTCCCAAAAGAAAAGCAAGCATGTAACCTGGCATTTTGCTAGGTCAAAGCTAATAATCCTCTACTGTTATTCCAAGTGCTGCCAGTTCATTAAAGAGCACAAGTTATCATTCACTTGATTTTCATGCAGTTACCTGGTCATAAAATTATTTTTTGATTTACAGAGAAACAAGTTTGCTGCTTCATATATAACTCCTATAGATGTGAAACAGAAGATTTACCTGACAAATGAGTTAGCTAGATTGCACTCAGTGTCTCCAGCACAGTATTCACTGTTTTCTTAATTCCTGTCATAAGCTGCAGCATTTTCCTGACAGACAGCTGGTGTGTTCCCACTTCCAAAATAAGAGGCAGCAAGACAAGAGCTGACACATACTGAAGCTACACTCAGTCTCTAGTGATGTAGAAAACTCCAGTTTCGTGTTCTCTGCCCACACTACCTTCAGGTGGGCTTTAAGGACAAGTTCATAAGGCAGAGTTCATGCCTACAGTAAACATGCAGTGAGTGACCAAGCACAATAAAATGTATTAACATCAAGGCTAAATGAAACAGCAGAACACTGTGGAGCTTTTTAATGTCCAAAACAGCAGTGTGTGACTGCCTAGCTAACTATCCTTGAAAATAAAGTCAAAGATAAGTACTTTTTCCTTTGCTGACCAAGAAATGTGTTTAGAGGATCTGTGTTTCCCTTTCAACAGCTGTTGGCAAAACAAGTAGTCTTGTGGCAGGTGACACACTAAATGTCAAAATCTTCCACTTGGGGCCAAACTAGAATGACTTGCACCAGTCTCCTCAGCAGCCCCAGTTCCAGGTGGGAGCGGTGCCAGCAGGCAGCATGCCATTCCTGGTCACTCAACACCAGGCCAGTTTGCAGCTGATCCAGTACCCTGCCCCGTAAATTGTCCTTTCCCCTGTCTGATTGCTGCACGCACTGCTAAGTGAAAACATAAGGAAAATAAGCAAATCAGTAGATAGAAATTATTTGAGAAAGATGAGAAAACAGAGGGTTCCCAAAAAGAATCAGTTCCCATCTTTCTAATCATGTCAGCCAAAACACTAACTCAGAAAGAGTGGTGAAGCAACTGTACAAGAATGAGTAGTTTCAGTTCCACTGGGTCTGAGCAAACAGATTTCTTGTTTTGGCTTCACAATGGTACGAGGCCTTTGAGTTTCACTTTGAGATCAGCATTCAAAGCAAGCCAGAAGCTCAGAATGAAACTCAGCTGGAATCAATGACTTTTTCTGGGAATCCACAACACACTTGGTATTACTCAACACATATCCTAATTGAGCAATCTTTCTCCAGAGAAGGGAGAGAAGTTTTATCCAGTCTTGTTTTCAAGCAACATTTCAGACCATGCTCTCACTTAATTGTACCAAGACAATTTTCTTTGGAGAATCTTGGGTAAATTCAGGTTTTGATTTCCATCAGGCTGTATTTCAGTCCTTGTAACCATCACTAGAGCATCACTAGAAAACCAAGGGCAACAAGAATCTAATGCTAGAGAACTGGGTTTTCAACCACATTATATGAATTGATTGTACACTTTTCAATACCTTCTTCTTTATAGACTGTTTCCCCTCTCGATATTTTACATATTTTGTTTCTCAAAATCTGCAATTCACTCTTTGGATTTACATCTTTAGGGGAGAGAGCTGTATGTTGTTTCAGCTTAATGACAGTGAAATATCAGTTGAGTTGAGTGAAATATAAAATGTGATTTTTTTTTTTTTTATAAAAAGGACATTCGGTTGTAGATATTTTTTGAAGGTAGATATCCACTATGTCAAAACGCAACAGTATGAGCATATATTTCATTCAGTAGATCAAATAGCCAACAAAACTCAGTACATATCCTAGAAATATTCTAGTTTTGTGCCTGACTTTGAAATTGCTTACAATATTCTCATTTCAAAGTTTTATTCAAGATCCAGGAACAGATTTGGGGACTTTGAAATTTTTAATTAGTTTTGTGTAGACAATCAGTAAAGATAATATATTTATATAAGACCAGTTTGTCACCTTTATCTAGATTCTTAACATACTACAGATGCCTTGCACAACTCAGTATAGCACTTACTTACGTGCTATAGGAGAAAGAGACTCACTTCAAAATTATAAATATTTTATCTCTATTTAGAACTGTGTCAGGCAAAGGGAAAAGGAACCAAACAGAAGATAATTCAAATCATCTCAGAATAGTCCCTTCTGACACTTTCTGGAGCATCCTGCATTTGTACAGCTCTTACCCAGGTTCCATACTCTACAGTTGCTCAATCTATCCTACGGTATGCCTCAATGCCTTAATATTTTTGATCAGGACTCACAGAAGGAAGTTGATTCTGCAGCCAAACAGCCAATGGAAAATATCAATATATCTATGATATTCCTTTTAAAATAAGGCGGTTGTTCAAGCAAACAGTTCACACAAGATAGTCTCTGGTACTGAAATTTTTCAAGCCCTTGCCTGAATACCACTCAAATTAAACCAAACATTCCATAATGCCTATCTCCAAGCTAGGTACGACAAAGGGAGACACACTTTTAAAATATTTGCATCCCAAATATTTTCCTAATTTTCTTACTGCTACAACATTACAAGCAGCAATGCTGTGTTATTATCATTAAAGCTGTTCTGAACATAGGCAACAATAGATCATAAATGACATTCATTTTTTCCCTTCAATGTTGAATCTCAGTGGAGACAGTTACATCAGTTTGGTGATACCTGAACCTTCACCAAACCTCAAGCTGGCCTTAGGAGCAGAGTTGAAGAGAAAAACCCCAAAATTTCATATTTTGAAAATAGTAAATAATTTCTTTCTTCTTAACTGTATTATTCCCCTATTTCCTCAAAGGGCTGACTAGTTATTCATATCATCATCAATAACGTTGTGCATCTGCTTAGAAATTATCATACTTTGGGAATACAAATCTTACATAAGAAATTTTGCCTATGTGATTTAAAATGAATTCATAATGTTGACATATTGCTAATTATTTATGATTAGTGCTTTTTTGTTTATCTCATTAGGTTCTACAGTTGCATTACACACATATTTCTGTGCATTTTCTGAAATACTTTGTTGCTTTTATTCAGTATTGGCCATTTGACAAAATATGCAAATTTAACCTTGCTAATTGTATTGAATTTACCTTAAATAAGAAAAACTGTCTTAGCTCTGTTCTTTGTGGTACCTCTAGTATAACTATTGATTTGCAGTAAAATAGCATGTGTTTCAATTCCAGATCCTATCAACCTTCACCTCAAATACATGGTAATATTGATCCTCCTTTGTGGTTGTTTTGCCCACTGCTTTCTACCACAATCTCTAGTTTTGTCTCTGAAGGTCATTTTCAGAACCATTTTCCTAATGAGATAAATTCAATATAGTTGTCTGACAATTCAAAGATAATTTAAAAGAATAGGTTTTCAGAGCAGGAGAATGTCACTGCAAATGTGAAGACCACTGAGTGACATTTAGGGCCTGCTTCAAGTGCTCAGCTCCTCTAAATCTAAGCCTTTAAGTATATTGGTAGGGCAAAGTGGAGATGAGTCTCACTCCACCACACGAAAATCCTAGGGAGTTTGCAGTCCGCAGCAACACGGGTACATAGATAGGAACTAAAAACTGTACTGGGTTAGGCCTCCAAAGGGTTCTCATTAAAGAGCTTCATTTTGATCCTGTAGATTTTTTATAGCTTTAGTTGTGTTTTTACCTGATTACGGAACAACAACAAAAAAATGTTACTTCTCTCCATCAGTGGCAAACTCATTACTGTGCTCTAAAGTGACAGTAACAGTGTAACCGTTACTAATAACAGGCGACTGTTACTAATAACCTGTGTTGTTCCAGAGACCTTTATCCTGTGGGTGTTTTGAGAGCTGACATGCGAAGACCCTGGCAAGAATCTGATCAGAGAAAACTGGCGTTCAGCTACACTAAGTTTGCAGCTGTCTCTATGCTAGCATCAAAGCATTGCTTTAACAAGGGAAAAAAGGACAACAGGCCTGGGTGGCAGGGTGTACTCTTTCTAGCCCCTGCAAGCAGAGAGCCTGCAATGAAAAGAGCTATTATGGGACACTTTCAAGCCAGCATTTATAATGTAACTCTGCTAACTGAGTCATGTCCTCTTTTCCATACAGAAGAACATTTTAAAAGCAACTTCACCCAAAATGCCAAAAAAATTTGTAGTCTGTTTACTGCTCTGGTTATTGGTCTCTAACGATGCCAAAGGGCACAGACACGTTTCCTAACTACCGAGGATGGCATGTATTACGAGCCACTTACACAAAGTGCAACTTTTGCTGAGAATGTCAGGGTGAAAGGCCACAGTCCCGTCCAACCATGTGTTGTGCTGGAAAAATGCATCATCTTTTTTCTTTCCAATATTGAATACTGCTCTAGTACTACTGCTGTGTGGGCAGATACACTGTGTCTTCACAAACTTGTCCTGCACCTCTTGGGGAAAATTTGATCACTCGGACTGAATGGTTCAACGCAGCAGCACTTTTCTTTACTAAAACCTTTCTTGCTGGCTTGTCAGCTCAGCTACTTGAGCAAAGTCTTTAATAAGTAACCTCTGTGCCACAGCCGGTTGCTAAGTCTCACCTGGAGAAGCAGGGTCTGTTTTGTTGGGTTTTGTTCAAAGGACAGTGGGCAAATAGCTCTTTTCCTCGCTCTTCCAAGACCAGGGACCCAGAAAGAAGCAATGGATCAGTGCTGGCAGTAGCGTGGTAAGGATGGGGTCTATTGGATGTACCAGAGTTTGCTATGTGCAGTACTGGTAGCAAATTTCAGTTCCTTTACTACCTGCAAGCAAACCTCTTCTTGTGTAAGGCACACAGTCTCCAGTGACTCTCAGCAACAATAAAATGCCTCTGATTTTAGGGAAATGCCCAAACCAGTTCATCTGTGGTCTAGAACATCCATATAATATCCCAAAGAGTTTATAGGACTATTAGGTAACACTGATTGTGATAAAATTGTGAATACCTATACATGACGAAACATCTCAGTTCAATTCCTAAGGTTTCTACTATGCATAACCTTTGTGAAAGCAATAAAACAAGAATTTCGGCAACCCAACAATGTGTTTTCTTGTCTTCCAGCCTAAGCAAATATATGGCCACTGCTCGCCACAGACCAGACCTGAAGACCAATCCGAAGTCTGTCTCCTAGAAATGTCTGCTTTCTTGCATGGATTTACCAAACATTCCTCAAATTCCCTCTGCTGACTTATGCATTGAGCTGTCCCCACATGTACTTTGTTAGTTGTCTGAAGCTTGGAGGGCTGCTGTGATAGGGAGCTGTGGAAAACCACCAGAATTACAGTTCCAAATGTGACTGAAAAAATATGGCAGAGATAGTAGTAGGAGATAACTGGCTACCCAGTGAAGGAATGGTGTGTTCATGCTGGAACACTATGTAGAATTTCTTTGCTTCTGTTATTTAGCGATAAATGTGTGTGCCACAACAATGATCTTCACAAGTGGATGTTACTGCACTTAGTTTAGTGCTTCAATTCACTCAGCAGACATGAGCTGGAGCTCAGTGATGTGCTATTGCTAATAGACAGCTTCTGGGCTAGAGACAACATTAGAACTTATTTGGTGCATCTAAAAGAACTATAGATTCATGCACATACGAACACTTCTGCACTTCAAGTCCAAACCTAAACTACTCGGTGCAGCGGTTTCTCCTCTAATAAGCAGAATAACATTATTTTCCCACACCAACAAATGCATCTTTATTGGTAAATTCTTCTAAAGTTCTCTGATTTTTAGCCAGTAAAAGCAAAAAAGCTTCAACCATTTGATGTAGAAACTTTCAAAACTCATGTTTATATTTCTCTTTCAATATTGTTTTTCTTTAGAACCCTATCTACATTTAAATTTTAAAGGGACAAAAGCAAACCAAACAGAAGACTTCTTTAATTTGATGTCAACTGAACTACTGTTTTGTAAATTAAATGATACTTACAAGAAGTAGCAGAAGTTTCCTGAGTTTCTCATTTGACTTGAAAGCCAAAAATTCAATTTCTTACACAATTGAACCTGTAAGGATTTCATCATTCTTGAAGAAAACTCAATGATGGTCCCCGATATGTCTGCAGACACAATATCTCTAATATTTAACACTCTATTTCCTGAAATAAATTATGAACCATGAATTTAAAAGGTGGACTTTACAAACATCTTAACTATATATGTTAGGAGATACATTTAATCTGGATTTATTCATTGCTATACTGCAAATAACTCATTTTCTGAACAACAATTGAGACCTTACATAAAATATATGTTAAACTGAAAGCATTTTTTGCAATCCAGGTGATGGATTGCAAAACGTTTTATGGCATAGCTGCTGGAAACAATAGATTTCCACAATTTTTCCTTACATATATAATTTATAAGCATATGTAAGAAAAATTATAATTTCCAATCACACTAGTTTCATCCTATTCCACAAATAGACTGATTATTTTCTGGCTAAAACTTTAACACGTGTCTGATGAAACCTGCACTATTAATGCAATGAAGATAAATTATTATCTCCTCTGCATTTCATCAACAGAGTTTTTCACTGGAAATAATTATCTACAAGAACATAATAATTTTGTGTTGGGGTGGATATGATCAACTGTAGGCTAAGTTCAAGTTTTATTATTATTCTATTTATTTAGGGATAGTAAAATTTACAGTACACAGAATTTTTATCATAAAACTGATAGATTATATTTTCAGTATCAAACTAAACTCTGCAACTACAGCTATTTTTCTCAAAGCCTATGCTTAAACTGAAGGCCAAGTCTAATCAAAAGATCTTAACTAATATGACCATGTATTTGAGGGCCCTGTTAAGCATGGAAGAATCTCGTTAATTAGCTTTGGAGAGTCTAATGAATTTAATTTAAAGTAAACTCAGACAGGGTACATAGGTGCAAAATGTCATTCTCCTGCAGATGCACATCAAGAAGTTACAAGCACTGTCAAATAAACCAGCCTGTGGCTGCCAGTTTCTGATGAAAACAAAATCATCACATCGCACCATGTTTTAACAGTAAACTTCTAAAATGAAAGACCCTCAACTTCCCCACTGTAAGATCATATCATAGTCAAGTTTTAGGTCTACACATGCACACAAGGGCACTTTTCCTCCTCTACCTGGCTGACAGGGACTCCAGCATCATCTGTCCAGGGAGAGGACAGAAAGGGGATCTTCCTTCTGTCCATGTACTCCAATTACTCCTGTACCTCATCATCCTCTACAGACTGTTCCTTTCCCTCACTTCTGCTGATATGTACCTATTTCTGGCCCTCTTTTTCACCAAAAAAACTTCTCCATTTCAGACTAGCTCCGCATCCTTCTCTCTCCCTTTGATTATATTCCCACACTACACCTCCAGACTCTCTGCTTACTCATCCTCACTCAGGCCACTGCTAACTCCTCACATACCCTCTCTCCCCAGTCTCCCTGTATTCTCTTAATCCTCTCCTCAGGCTTTCCCTTGCCCCATCCACACTCTTGTATATCTCTGATATGGTTTATTTGCACCTACAGATATACCTACAGAATACCTATTCAGTCACTTAAGCATCTAGGCAGGCAGGTAGGCAGGCAGACTCCACTCTTTTTAAAAGAAGTGAGACAGCCACCTCTTTTAGTAGGCACATTGGTATAACAAGGGCAGTAGAAGCCAGCATCACAGTGTCTCCAGAAGTACTCTGATAGTTTGCACATGACAGAAAAATGAAAAGAAGATTTTAATGGGAGTGCAAAGTAGCACAGAGCAAGTCAAACCTTGAACACAAGGAAGAGTATGATATACGAGCTCAACTCTGTATCACATTTGTGAAATCATCTTCTGCCAGCTACTAAGGGCCAGAGGAATAGGGGTCCAGTCATCCAGATGCTCCACAGATTCCAGTGACCCAGGTTATCCAAATAAATCTTTTTAACAGATAAAGGATTACACTGACTTGACATGATTCAGTGTCATTCTTCAGTTGTTCTTGTAGGAATGCTGGCATAAAGTGGAAGCTTGCCAACATAAAGAAGGATGACAGCAGGAGTTACTGTCGGCAGCAGGTCACATCCAAAGCAGAATCCAACATACTGCAGGAAATTGCTGCAGATAATGAGAAAGAGTGTCCAACAGAAGTTGGGAAACTTTGCACTAGTGTTGTTTTCAAAGTAGGTCACAAGTTTCGCATCTCAGGGGAGGCAGCTCATGCATATAACAAGATGCATACATTTTTAATCAGAACATGATCCATGGAAATATTTTGAGAAACAGAAACCTCTCTACTTCTCCACATTTGAAGAACATTAATAGGAGGCCTGTCAAAAAAGACAATTCTTGTGATCCACATCTTGAACTTTCTCTGGAAAACTGTGTGGACAAGAAACTTAGAAAACTGATAGCCGGTGACATTCTTACCAATGGGCAATCCATTGGGTGCTGCTGCTGGCACTTTCTCCAAGTCACTGTGCAAAACAAAGCACTGGACAACCCAAATGTATGTCTTAGATCTACTGCTACTACAATGACACCAATCAGCACACAGATATCCATTAGGTTGTGACAAGCAGAATTGAAGACCTGGAGAGATAACGTAAAATAAAGTAGCCCAAAGCAAAAAGAGTCTCATAAATTCTACATTTCTAGATCATTTATGAACAATTTGGCTGCAAAAATGTCTGGTAGATTTCAAGGACAACTTGCATGTGGTACAATCCCAGTGCCAGGCACAATGGCCTGTGCTCAGATCAGAGAGGCTTCAGCAAGCACTTCTCATAAAGGTAAGAAAAACATAATCACAGGGAACAGAATGAGATAATGTTTAGACAATGTTTTCAAAGCCTAATTCAATTGAACCTCTGAATGAGCATCTGGAAATGGGAAGGAGAAGGCAATTTCACAAGGTCCTTTGAGGACAGGAAATCTCTGATCATAAGCAGCATATTACATCTGTTCACCATCGCTGTGGATTAGGGTGAAAGGAGAACAAATAGTGCAGACAGTAGAGTTACTCTGGCTTTGAATTTGCAATGTCACCTCTACAGCAACTGTTAATATTGCCACCTGAAAAATGCACATGTATCCTACTGTCAGCATTAGTAGGAGTTCATATTTTCACAGTGTAATCAGAAGTTTGATGGAAAATATAAGGATTGAGCTACTGTTGTTTTAAGAGGTTGTCTAAAAGCAACAGAAGTACAAACTCTGTAGGGAGGTCTCATAAGATAAATACAGTCCTTTAATTGCAGGGAACAATTTCACGAAAAGAAGTAGAAATGTAATCCAGTTAATTTAATGAGAAGCTAAATATTTTCAGAGTGTTTTAAAAGTGTGCTAGTACTTCTAAAGCCAGTTATACAGATTTATCACTTCCTAGTATGTGCTAAATATAGGGATCAGAAACAGGTCTTCAGAACTTCAGGAAGTACCAAAATCCTGACCTTTAGGAACACAAAAACCTCAGTCCATGGCTCTGCAGAAATTAACAGTTATGCTGGGTTACAGCACTAGATTGGCAGAACATTTGTTCCATTGATCCTTGTTCTTCTTCAGGGTTTTGTGTTGATTCTTAGGCTGAAGCCTTTTGTGCTGGTAAATAGCTTCAGGAAAAGAGAAAGTATTCAACAAAGGCATTTAGCTTTTGAAGGAGCCTTTTCATTAGGTTATTTCTGAAAACAAAGGGAAGATAATGATACTGCTGGTGTTCACAGGATATCATGCTACTTTCTTCCTTCTGTCTTTCTATTGTTTCAACTTGACTTGATTTTACAAAATGTGGCACCAAGGAGAAAATAAAACCTGTGACCAATACAATTATCCGATCCTAGAATTATTCAAACTAATTGGATTCATATTTTGTTTTCTTCCAAAAGCAGCAGGGGAAATGTTGTTATTGTTCGGATGTTTTCTAATTAATGTCTGCGAAGTATAATGCTGGGAACAAGACGCTTCAGAAACCTGTGACTCATCAGCTTTTCTTTGAAAAGCTAAACATGAGCAGAACTCCATGAAGAATTTATTTATATTGTTAATGTCAGAAAAAAGTATTTCAGAGATTCTGAAACAAATCCAAGTTTCATATCTAGCAGTGTAACGCATACAGATCTAATCGAGGAGCCAAAGGCAGCCAAAGGAAAAAACCAAAAAGAGCGCTTTCTGGGCATCCGACACTACCGGCGGTGGAGCGCTTTCCCCACCACGACCTCTAGCGATGCGCCAGCTCATTGCAGCTTAAGGCTTTGCCAGAGTACAGTTAGCAATAGCCTGAGAATTTAGATTTGCACATATGTTTAGCATTTTGCATGTAAACAATTACTTTACCTGCACTAGATTAAGGACGCTTAGGAAGTGAGTGGGTATTTGACTGGAGAGTTTGATGCAGCCTGGTACAAAGCGAGAGGTCATTCACAAGCCCTCCATCAGATGAGTTTTCAACTCCCACACAATGACCAGGGTCATTCTGAACTGTGCATTTGATTTGTGCCTATCCCCACCCTGGATAAGATGACACTTAAATACGGTTGAGAGAGCACATTTGAATTAATGATCTGTCTTAAAGGATCATTTGTAACTTGATTTGAAACAGCTATTTTTATAGTGTGGTGAGAAAGAAAGGTTTATATATTTATGTCTGTTTAATTTCCAGTTTCCTCCACGCTTTCTGGCTTTATTAAAAAACAAATGCAGAAACATCAGAACACCTCTAAAGTAAAATGTGTGCTTATTCTTGACATTGGAAAACAAATTTCTGCAGAACATCTGTTCACAAAGAGAGTCCAAAACAGTTCCTGAAGAGAAATATTCCAGAGAGGTTATGCTAAGCCACTAGATCCTACAGTCCTAGCCATAGCAAAACTTTTTTTGAGATTTATTGCTTTTAGTAGTTTGGTGCTTCTGTAGTCATATTCCTTACTGCACCAGTAGAGGCCACACCATTGCAATGTTTAAGGATTCTGCTGCACCGCTGGGCTGCAGCAATTCCCACCCCAATGAGTCCAAATCACCTGCACTACAGTGATAGTTCAGTGGTCCACTTCACAAATACTGAATCAACATATCATATAGACCGCTGTATTAAGGACAGATGAAAATGGAGCTGGCTTACCTTTATAAGTCAGACTGTATTTCTGTGAGAGGAGCTGAGTCATCCCCACTTTGGTGGGAATCTCATGTCATAATTAGTTCCTAGAACTGCACCCCTCCAGAAACAGGCCCTAAGTCTTGTTAAAGGAAATCTGTATTTCAGGACTTCATAAAACATAATACTAGATCATTCTACAGCAAGTAATATTCAGTAAGGTCTCAAAGCACATTTACATAGAGTATGAACACACCTGGTAGCAAAATGTCTTCTTACCAGGAGTCAAGTAAGCTGTCCCTTGATCTTTGCTAATTTTCTCCACACTTTTCTATGCAATCTGTGCTGCAATTGCATTCAAGTGTCAGCTAGTTCTAAAGATCATAGAGGAAAAAAAAAAAACCACTAGTATCTTCCTTACAAAGATAAAATTCTGGACCTATTAAACTCATGAGGAGTTGCTACTGACTTTGATAGTTCTAGGATTTCAATAATAAAATCTGCTAAGTTGATTGCATGTAGGTTCCAAATGTATTTTTCAAGTACTCTGAAAATAAACTGCAGAAAAAGTGCTTTACCATGATTTCACATACAGGTGTTATTTGTATAGACATTATGATGAAGCTCAGTATAGGAAAAATTGCATCAAATAACAAAGGGAATTTCCTAAAAACAAAGACCATGGGATAGTTTCTTGAAAGAAAAAAAATAAATCCCCGACACTAAGCCATTTAAAATCACTCACAGAAAAATCTCCCACTCCCCAGCATAGTCAAGATCTTTCTTGTCTCTAAACTAAATGAATTTGATGGTGTCTTGGATAGCAAGGCTGAAACATGATGATGCAGTCTGACTTTCACAAGAGCTCTCTTTGTGATCTAGTGGAGCTCTGCTAATGGTAACACAGGCACCAGCCTTGCAAGCCCCTGAACTTCCAGTCTCAAGTAAAACAAATCTTGGTCACTGGGGACTAAATATATCCAACAGCTATCAGACAAGCAGGTCAGTAGCTTGTTCAGATCAAGCCTTATTTTAGCTCAGGCAATTCCTTTCCCAGCATGTAAAAAAATGTAGAAGTCATTACAGAATATAAGTGGGAAACAGACTTGTAAAGGCTTTGCTTACTAAATAACTTATGTTTAAACTGAACAAGAATTATTGGTTTATAAATCCTTTGGGGCAGAGATTCTTCGTATCTGCATGATAATACCTAATGCAGCTCCATTATGAACATATGTTGTGGATGTAAAACACACTATAATGGTAACTAAATATTAAAACAGATCTCCATGCATAGATACGTCAGAAAGCACCATATGCTACCAAGGTCAGCATTTTGCCTCAAAAGTTATTGCCCCCTGCTATTGGTTTTACTCTGCTTCATCAGAACTCAGTCTGCAGCTCTGAATCAAGAGGGGCGTGCAGTAGCGTATCTGTCCCTCTACCTACACAAGCATACATGTCCTGCCCAATTGGTAGGTATATTTCATTGCAATATTGTAATATTCAAGTTTTACCATGTTTAGGCTGCAAACCAAATAATGCTGAAAGTAGACCAGGCGAGTTCCCATTTGCTTTCTTCTCCCATATTCAACAGGTAATTGTTGTAAGTTTAAAACACAAAATGTGTTCTACAAACAGGGAGTTTTAAGGTAGGAGATGACCCAGCCCCCTATAGCAAAACAGCATCATCCCTGCTTACTTCTGATGCTACCATCAATACAAACGTCTTATATGCATGCATTTCGCCAAGGGGAAAAACAAGACTTTCAAAGCTGTGGACTGCTCTTGTAGTTTACTGGAGTAACAACAGCACCAGGGAATGGTCCATTAACCTCACTGGGTTGCACTGACATAGCTACATTAAAAACAACAAAGGTCTTCAGTGCAGATTGTGCTGTAGGTTTCTACATCTTCCTGTCTCATTACTAGCTCTGTAACTTCTGCTTCTTTTTAAGGTCTGAATTCACAGCTTTTTAAATGTTCCGTTACAGTCAGGGCCAGAATCACAGATGGTCTAACTGGGACATCCTAAAGCTGGAGAAGACCATCCCTTTATCTGGAAGAAAAGAGTGGCCAAGGGATACATTTCTAATCCCTTAGGAAGCCTTGTAAACACGTGTGCTTAAACCAGCTTCAGCACAAAGGATTTCAAATTGCATTGCAGTTACCATGTAACTTAAGAGGCTGGATCTGTGCTGCTCGTCTGACCATGCTGTCAGTAAATCAAGGAATGCTGTGGTCATAATAATTTTAAGAGGATATATCTGCACATCCATTCTGATTCTTTGGACTAGACATTATCTCGAGGCTTCTGAAATAAATCTTCCTTTCTGCTTGCCTAAAAGAATACAGCAGCTCTTTTGTTATCTGCCTGCATCTGTGGTTTTGTTTGGGAAACAGATCCAGCTTGACTTGACATTGAATTAGATCTAAAAAGAGTGATCCAAAGCCTGGAAAGCTTCTGCCTGAATTTATAAGGCTTTAGATTAGACCCCAAATGTCCAGAGCATTGTATCCTTTCACCAGCTGAGATATTCAACCCTGTGCACATCAGGGGCCATATAAATTAATGACTGTCAGAGGGCACCTTTCCCAGGTTAACAGGCCAGTTCAGGATCAAACTTTCCCTCACTTTGGCTTTAGCCATTTTAAAGGAATAAAAATTATGAAAATTATCTGAAGTCAGAATTTTCTTTTACAGGGTTAGACTCATTCTGACTCCCAGTCATGGTCGCTTTGTTTTCCAAAGTCACATAACAGTAGAATAGCAGTGGGAGTTTGGATGTGATGAGCTCAGTACATTTCTTGGAACCTGCTCTTTACAAAGCATATGTATTTGAGAACGGAAAAGCTGCCAAGATACTGTAAGAGATACCAACCACATGGGCATCTAACCAATACTGGACATGAGGTAATATTTGGAAAACTGGGATAAATTGTTTCATTCTTGCTCAGCTTTGCACTATCCCTGGCTAGGACAAGAAATTACAATGCTTTGCAAACGCATCTTGCTAATACAACTGTTTAGATAAGTATCTGTCTTTCTGGATGTGTGAGAAAACTGGGCCACATTTCTGAGCTTTTTGAAATCCACGTTAATGATGATCACATGCTGTGCAGTATATATCTGACCAACAGACAACTTTAAGTCTTTTTGTGTTTGTAATAACTCTACTTGCCTGGTGAAAACCTATTGAGGAGTGTGCTATGTCCTCCAATAGTATCTTTCAGCTAGTAACATTTGCATTACTTTAGGTTGTAGAAAATAATTTTTTGTAAGGATGAGCTTTCATGTGTCTGGGTAGACTTTAAAGTGAATTTCTTCAGCAATGTTTGATATTACTACTTTCTGCTTAGAGTATTAAAACATATGAGAACAGAAGTACTGAGAAATCCTAATACAAACATCAGAAAAGGTCAGGCTTTCACAGCAAACTTCCATAATTCATTATGGATTCACTACACATGGACACACTGCAGTAAATTGTCCTGCTGACAAAACTGCAAAGAACAGTGAATGGAACAAACTGAACTGCTCACAACACAAGGACAGCAATGAAATCTCTAATTGGACAAAATTAATTCCTCAGAAGAGTTCAGCCTGCAATCTTGGATTCCGAGTTTTACAGCTGAAAGAAGTCAATTACAATATTCCAATGTTACTTGAGCTATACATGATTCTTTATGTCTAAAGTCTTCAAAATTATGGATTCAGTAAGTTATAAACAGTTCCCCCCATTTAAAGCAAGTTATCTTGCAATGTATGCAGTGCAACTTACAGGAGGAGGCAGTGACAGCTTTCAAAAGCAGATGAATACTTTTCTGCACCCTGGCTAAAGCCAGGCCTTTGTCTTGTTGCTTTAATGGTTTTACTCTGTTGTTTCTTTACTTCAATGTGGTATAAATTATTCCCTCTTGCTGGTGAGCTTTGGGTGTAGAACTGGGTAGAATCTCAAAGTCTGGAAATCATTTACTAAACCTACATCTTTTCAGACTGGCTAAACATCAGCACAAACAAGAATGTTAGTCTCCGTCATGACTAATGTTCATTAGTAACATTTTAAAGCTCAGAAACACAGCAGCTCAGATTACCCATCAGCTTAGACAACCAGTCCTTCAGTTACTGAACAAATGAACTGCACATTGCTCACAGGTATAATGGTTATTCTCCTTCTCCTTTATAAATATGATATTTGACAATATCTAACCTGGGATCTGGGAACGTTTCCCACCTCTTGCATACAGGTCCATTCTCTGGCTGAGTACTGCATGTTTGTTGAGATAAGACTCAAATGTATACCATCACCCCTCCAGACCCTAAACTATTAGACTACTTCCACTGGAAAAATATGAATAGGTGTTCAACATGCTTCTCTGTGAAGATGACTGAGGGCTTTTAGGATACCTGTAAAACATGCCAGGCCCATAACAATGACTCTGTCTAGTAAGAGAGGGCTAAGCATGCACACAGGCCTTCCTGGCCTTCCTCCAGAAGTGAAAATACCATGTGTTTCTTAACCTAGAAACTCGGTCCTTATGGATCTCCCTTAATGAGACTCTTCAGTCATTAAAGCCTGCAATCAGTGACCACTTCAAAGCCGTTCTCTGGAAGAATACTGAAAGAAAATTGCAAAGACATTTTATATCTTGTCAAAAAACCAGTAGATATTCCAAGGACTCAGTAACTGAAGGCAATGATATATGAGTTTCAGCATGGTTAATGTTTTCTGTAATTCAGGGACAAACTCTGGTTCAAAATCCTTCAAGGTAATGGGCACTGGACCCACTGAGTCCTCTGGTTTCTTCAGAATACAGAGATTCATTGTGTTGAGGAGTCACTAGTTAATGGTTATAATAGTGTACAATAATTGCGTGTTACTGGAATAGCTAATCTGAGTTTGTAGAAGACAAACAACTCCTGCAAACAGTTGAGCCTGTCATTGCTTTCTAATATAGTGATAAAGGTCAAAATTGCAACTTCAGTGTTGAACCAAAGAAAGTATTAAACCCCATATACTTTAATACTCTTTAACAAAGCAAAGTCTGCAGGCTACATACAGGCACATTACTGATCTCCCAAAACACAACTTGTAGGAGCCCTGTGCTGTCACCAGGGGAAGGAAGTGGCAGCCATAGTGTTAAATGCTGATACAAAACCTTTGCTTTCAGAGAGAGGTCAAATTTTGGCACCCAGATGAAAGAGAACATTTTCATAAGTGGTTGTTTATGTAATTTTTGGTCTGTGTAAATCTCCTGCTAATGTATTAGGACCTTAAAGAGGTTTAAATGGCGAAAGCCTCTCAGCTTATCTTTGAGCTTACCTGGAGTTACAGTGTTCATCCAGAGCTCGGTTATATTACTGCCTGAAGGGTGTCAAGACCAAGTTGGATGAGGCTTTAAGCAACCTGATCTAGTGGAAGGTGTCCCTGCCCATGGCAGGGGGTTGGAACTAGATGATCTTTAAGGTCCCTTCCAACCCAAACCATTTTATGGTTCTCTGAAGACAGGTAAAGCTAACAAGAAGTCTGTCATACTGCATATACCCTGGGCTATGCACAGCTCACTGTTTCATTCATTTTATCTACTGATTTATAAACTTTAAATGGAAAACTTTTCGCTCACTCAATTTGCCTCTTTTAAACATTTTTTTTTTCTTCCCAGCACCATTTTACTGGAAGATGTGTGCATGTGAGCAGGTGCAGCAGAGACTCTCCCTGCTGGAGGGCCCAGGCAGCACTAGTGGAAGGTGTACAGCCCCCCTTAGCTCTGTCCAGTCTGGAAATGAGCCGATAGATAATGACGGAGAGGTGAAACATCTCACCTTAAGACTGGGAAATAAGGAAAAGAAGAGAGAACAAGTTTATATTGGAGAACACTTGCTAAATATTCTTTCTCATTTGTAGGTATGTTCAGTGCTACCCGCAGCCACCTGCAACCAGCTGGGTGTGAGGGGCAGAGCCTGCAAAGCTGGCACAAGCCAAGCCTGGGGCTGGCCAGTGTAGGCCAGCATGTTGCTGGATAATGTTCAGAGGCACTAATTAATGAAATTCTGTATGGATTCAAAAAATGGGACTTTGAGTATATTTTGAGAAATATGTTGGACCCCTGCTTTGGTTAGGCTCCTCATTCAGCTTGGGTGCTGGAAATCAGAGCCAATGCAGAGATGTAGTGACCAGGGTAATCCAGCATAACATCCTTACAGAGCTACTTGCTGATCACTGTAGGATGTAAATGTCTCTTCATGAACATTAGGAAAATACCCACTGCCATCATCAATATGGTTCTCTGAAAACCTCCTTTGAAAAGTGCTGGGTGTTAGGATGTTAATTTGATCACATCTAAATCAGAGACAGATGGGGCTGCTTAGCCATAGAGGACAGAGGGAGGGATACTTAAAAGCATAAAAGGAAATAAATGACACGGTCTTTGCAGAGAGTTAGCTGTCTGCCACCTCCACCCCTGAACCCAAAGCACCTACCTAAGGAAGCTGTTCTACCCCTCCTCTCTGATCACAGAGGACCCCACAGCCAGTAGGAGGGACACATTTCCATGTGAAGGTAGTGAGACCTGAGGAGCTGCATGAAGTATCCTGTATTTCCTAACCCTCAGGATGAGTAACAGCAGTAGAACCAGTGTATTCTGACCCATGATCACATGGATAAACTGGCCAGTTTCCTTGGGAAAGAGGTTAATGTTGCACTATGGAGCCTCAATAACTGTCAGAAGCTCACTAAGGTGAAGGATTATTTTTCTCCAGTTGTAAATAAAGATTTTTAAACTATATTTTTCTGTCTGTCTCTCAGAGAGAAGGTGTTGCCAGGGAACATTTTTTGTGAAAAGCACTGTTAGCTACAGTGAAGCAGTCAAAGACATTGCTAAACATTCCCCACTGCTGAGACCAGTTTTGCAAACACCCACTGGGATTTACAAGTCTGATTAGAAGTTGCTGGCCTTATAAGAAATGTGAATAGGGTACAGCTCAGGAAACATTTCTACCACATTTTCTGGCCACACTGGGAGTTAAATGATGTATGTAATACGTGTTTTCTCAACTGCCCACCCCCCAGCCCTTGGAGGTCCCTGTCCCTGCTGCAGGGGTTGCTGAAGTTCTTCTAAAGCAGCAGGTGAATCATTGTGATTTACAGTATGGCATATTAAGATAAATTGACACATATTTCTTTAATACCCCAGTTTGTGATTCACAAGAGCTCTTATCAAAAGTTAAAAATGAAACTGTCATCAGTCAGAACACTTTCAATGCCAGTTAATGTCATACAACCCTTGCTTCTGCAAAAAATTGGGCTAACTTCAAAAAGGAGAGGGGCGGCTGGACACAGTTCAACGGTCAGTTTGTATAAACATCACACCAGAGTGCTCTCTTTAGAGGAACTCTGGGTCTCACTCATCCCTGCACCATCTCACTCTCATTTCTCACATGTCTTCTGTTGTGTCTGAACTAAAGCAGAAGGCACTTTAGGCCAAGGGACCATGTCTTTTTATATTCTGTAAAACACCTAGGATGCTTTTAGTTGCACCAAGACAACTGATATTGTATAAAGAGGAATGAATTATCACTGTTGTGAAAGGAGACTTCTACATGCTGCCCTAAGTTTGCAACTGCTCCTTTTATAATAGTAATAGTGAAAAGAGCTTCAGATACTCTTAAATAAGGCATGATGTGTCTAAGTGAGTTATAATACCCCAGTACCCCCAGTACTACTATGATTATGAAGCACTAAACATCTGCACTGGAACAGAAACTGAATCCCATTGCCAAAACACATAGCTGCTCTATCATTTCATAATGTGTTGTCACCAAATTCAGTGCTTCACATAAAGTAAGTTTATTCTTTTTGGTCAGAATCTAAAATTTCACTTCTACAAGACAACTCTTAAACTTCCCCATACATACACCTCTTTGTTTTGGTGCTGTGTCATCATATTTTCCAGTTTCCATACTGCTCAAATCAAAACTTCTTTGTCTTCAACAAGGACCTTACAATTTCCACTTGCAGTTTACTGTGTTTCTAGGAATTCTCTCCAATGACAGCTTTCAGTTCCCATGCATTTGCTCTTTTCCTCCTATTTCTTACCCAGATTCATCTTACTACCACCTCTGACCTCCTTTCCTAATATCTCATCAAGCCAGTAAAGGATGACTAAAGGTAGAGTTAATATTAACTAGTAAATGCACACATTCTGAGTTTAATATTTGAAATAGCGCACATCCATCTGTATGTCTCTGCAGCTGTATTGTTTGCATCTCTCTTAACAGATCTCCTGCACATTACTTACCTGCTTGAATTTTAAACTATTTGGAGGAAAAATTAGCACTTGTCATTTGGGAAAGCAAATGTGATCAAGCAAAAGTTTCACTTCACATTTTGCATTTGATATCAGCTTCTTGTATGGTTGTATTTATGCATTTAGGCAGTGGTTCCTTGATAGCGTATCTAAGCACCACCAACATGGATATAAATATATATATATATATAAAATGCATACAGTCCAACATGAGAATGTGCCTGCAGTTCAGACAGATTAAACACACTATACAGGAGAGAGTTTAAGCTGCATAAAGGTTTCATCCATTTGTGAAGGCTTTATGCTGGCTGTGGGAGGGCAGATGTTCCTTGATCTAGCATAGAAATGGAAACGTACAGAAGATTATACCTGACTGGGCATAAAACCCGACAGTACAGAATAGATCCATCAGTGGTTTTGAACACATTTGAATCAGCAGTGAGTTTATGCTGAATCAAAGCTTGGCTTCAGATGGCCATGGCATTTCTGATGAAACATGAGGCTCCCTGAAGGCAGATTTACCATACCGCCAAACCATGATGTTCAAGCCACTGACACATGCCCTCTTCCAGTTCTAGTTCTGTCAAATTAGGTTGTTAGGTCCTCTAATGTCCAGACCCTTCCCAGCACATCTCCCTGATGAAGGATATGGACCAAAAACTCCCAAGCAAAACTTTGGGTTGTCCCTGGAACTGATTGATCATCACCTCTGCCAAGAGCGCAACTGGAGGAGACAAGTGTTGTCACAGTGGGAGGACTTTAACCCCTGCCCATGTAGTTCAGCACAACATACATGAACACTAACACCGCTGACTGATGCCAGTGGAGCTGAAGGGACTCAGGCCAGCTATATTTGCCAAAGGCACAGCAGATATTCAAGTATTTCTAATAATTGCAAGAAAATAGAAAGATTTAAGGCCAATGGAGAATCCTGAAGTCCTTAGATACATCTCATAAGCACTGACAGATGTATAGCCAGTCCCACTGGTGTTCTGCTCTGCTTTCCAGAGCAAGACGCCCTACAAAAGGAACAGCACAATACGGTAACGGATTTCCTTCCTTTCTCTTTCTATTCTTAAACTTTAACCAATAAAGATGTTCTGGCTCAGAATATGGTAAGCACTGGAGAAGGAACATATTTTTATACCCATAAAAAGCCATTGTCTTGTTTTAAATTATATTTAAATGATCTTTTTTCATTTCTAACAAATAAGCATAGAAATCAGTTTCAGTATCCAGTCAAACAGAACCAACTCTTAGGATTTTCGTCACCAACCACTTATTGATGGAGAAATGAGCACAAAGGGAATGCTTCCCAGAAACTGCTTACAGAACTGAACAGTGTTTGCGTGAAGGAGTCAGAGAATTTAAAATCTCCAGTAAGGTAGTTAAAAGTAAGAGGTGGTACACTTTAAAACAGCAATGGCAAAATTTATCCAGTGATTTACCACAAATAGTTTGCCCAGCTGTAACCAGTACTGCCTTATAAATCAAGAGACATTTCCTTATGGGAATTACACCACAGTTTAGCAGATTTCACTTTATTCTGTCCCCCTCTCTCTCCTGTCTCTCAGTTTAGCCACTGTCAGGAAAAAGAAGCTGAAAAGTGTTGTCACAACAAGCCATTTGAATGAATAGCATACAGAAAAGAGTGAGAGAAAGTGGTGATCAACAGCTGGTATCAAATATAAAAGAACTAGAGCTCGTACCGCCCAGAAGAAAAACAAATAAATGGCTAGAAACAGCCTCTAGTAAAAATACCCATCTTGAACTTCCCATGTCTTCAGTGCAAAGACAAAGGTACAATGTACACGGGCAGAGCTGACCCAGAGCAGTTTCGATTTTATCGTGCTGCTCTGAGTGTTGTTCATTTGCTACATCGCAAATAATGGTCCCTTTTTGTCACCACAAGAACAATAACAGTGACACCAAAATACTTCTCATGCCATTCAGTGCAAGTCACTGCAGTGATTTTTTCCTGGCCTCTACTTAATTATTCTGTCCCGATTGCAGCAATATTTTCGTGGTTTCCGTGGTTCTTCTCCCTTGTTCCGAGTTGCACAATTACCTTGTTTACAGCTTATTTCTTCTCGCTGGAAACAAACTACTCTGATGAGGCACTCCAGCCCTTTCGTATTCAAGAGAATCCCAGATGAAGCTCACAGAGAAGGAGATGTTTGCTACCATCTGCTGGTGAACTGGAGTTGGGGCTCAAACAAGCATCACAGACTTGATTTTCAGCATTAGCTGACCCCACAGCAAGAATTTGCTGATCCATCTGAGTCGCATTCATTTAAGGGTATGGTAGGAGGCTGAGAAAATACTGATATTTTTGTTGTGTGGCAAGAATCCAGCAAAGGTGGGCATGTTATGTTGTAAGAAAAATAATCCAGGAGAGATGGAGAAAAGGATTTCAGCCCTCTAAAGATTAGCAAATCTCTGCTAGCAAGACCTTTGAGGAGACATGTGGGAGCTACAGAACTCCCAGAAGTATCATGACAGGAAGAAAACCATGGCTCATGGTAATAAAGCTCAGATTGTTACTAGAAATAATAATAAGTCATCACCTCAAAAAGTACTTGCTTCTATGGCAGTAGCTCCCAAATCCGTCATCATAATCCCAAAGGCAGTTGTGTCAGTGTGCAGTGGGTTCAGGGTTGTTGAGAGAAGTATTTGGTGTCAAAGACTATTACTGGACTGTGAATATTGTGAAGAGTGAAGGGAATTTGTCAACCTCTCTTTTGGGTACATCAAGAAGTGACAAAATCAACTATCAAATATACAAGATGCAGTATGTCTGCACTCACGAGCAGGGAGAAAAAAGAGACATCTCATACATGCTTGTGAGCCTTGAACATGCTTGTGAGCCTTGAATTCTTGGAAGCTGGTGTATATATTGGGGTGATTTATAAAAGCAAGGTGAAAAAAGCATTTCAAATCAAGACTGAGAGCAATAACTGTTTCTGGATGTTTTTTCAGGGAACTTAGACTTGGAAGCATTTAGCAGCTCTATATTTAACAGTTAGAAATGAAGTGGTTACTGTTCAAGGAGAAATGTAGTGTTCTATAAGCTGAAAACAATGTTCAAATAAAGAACAAGCTGAAATTCTTCCCCACAGTGCTGAGCCTCCTCAGGTCCATCACCTCCCCAGCTTTAACAGGACCTGGGGAGCAGAGCAGCTCCTTGGACCAATGCAAGACCTTCCTAGATTCAGCCCTAGAGTAATCCATTGCAGCACATGCCACACTCACGCTGTCCTTGTCCTGCACTCACTTCTCTCTCAGGTGCCATCACATGAGGATGACATTCGTCATCACCGCACTGTCCTTCTGCTCATGGTCTGGTCCTTTGCTAGTGTGCACTAAATCTATGGATCATCCTGTTTCTGTTTGTACTGTATTTACCACTGCGGTTTTTGGGGGTGTATTTAGGTACTACCACAACAAAGTAATAACAGACTGTTCACTAATGTGTACTTATTCTTGCTGAACAGGGCAGGTGACTGTAGCTCTATGTAAGTCTAACTGAGGTTTCTAAAACAGCAGCAGGGAAGGTTATTCTGAGCCAGAAAAGCTCCATGCTGCCACCCACTTCCCATACCTCCCACCCTGCCTCCCCATCGGCCCTTCGCCAGCAGAAGCACTGTATTCAACTCCCTGCTGAAAGAAAACAAACACTAAGCTCCCAATTTTTCTGGCTCCCTTATCACAGATATTGTTCCCTTCGTAGGATTCAAACATTGTTCCCACATCCTTAGGGAGGAGTTTATATCATTATTTCTTAACAGCCTTTCAGATGACAGGTTCCTGCCCCAACGGCTGTAACTGCCAGGGAGAGAGAGCCATTGTGCAGCTTTTGAAAGTTGGCAACAACACATCTGGGTCAGGCTCCAACTGCCTGCAAAGCCACCCCCAGCTCATTTATCTATCCGTGTCAAGGAGATAAAGCGCAGCATCAGTTGGCAAGAAAGCCCCAAGTTAGATTGATCCCCATCAAGTGAATTTCCTGGCCTTGAATAGAGAGCCACAAACCAGCAGTTTTTGCTGCTTGTCCCCATACAGTTCAGACAAGATTCAACAAAACCAAAACACTAACGGTAAGATAAAATGAATAGAGTTCAAGTGTAGCTAATCCTCAATGAGACAGTGCATTCTGTAACCAAATCTGCTTGTACCCGGTGAATTTGAATTGCATTCACCTAGGCAGCATGTCATCTATTCATGGGTTAGGAAATGAGTGGTAGGAGTTTGTTGGTATATCAACAGCTGCATGATCTTGTTATCGGTTCTCAAGCCGGGTGTAGGACACAAAGAGGCACAACATGAGACTCCCCAAACATTAGCAGCAAGTGATTGAAAATGCAACAGTAATTCACATGAGTAAAACCTGAAAACACCTTTGAAGACGGACTCTGTCCAAGCTGATATGGTTCGCAGTCTGATCTGTGTAATCCATGCGTATCTCAGAGTACTCGGCTCTCTGCACTGCTAACCAGCTCCACGCCTGTTGACAGATCGAGAAGTACCAGCAGTTTGTTCTTTAAAGAGCAGGGAAATGAGAGGAGGCAGACTGACACAGAGAGGTGAGGGAGAGCAGCCCAGTCCCCTCCTTCAGGCTTTATAATAAGGATGCTTCTGGTTTACAATAAAGATGCTTCTTGCTTTGGTTTTCAAGCATTGGTGCCTATGTGAAAAGGCATGTTCAACTCTGAGCCCTTCGCACTTGTCAACAGTCTTTTCAGCTGTCACTTCCCTTTAGTTGTCCTGTATTGATATCCTCCCCCACTTCTAATTAAACTAGTTTTTACAAAACAATGTTTTGACAAAAGCAATGAGGTTTATGCCCTACAGACTCTGAAATGTCTGCACCAGGAGTCCTGTCTTTCTTCCACTAAAATATCATATAAATGAATATTTTACATATAATTAGAGTAGATTTTGGCCAGAATATTTTTCACCAATACTTCTTATAAGAAATTAATTTCTAACAGAAATTAAAGCTGCATAGTATAGGGCAGAAAGATAACAATCTTGCACTATTCCTCCTGGCCCCAAGACATCAGCTACAGAGCTGCCACATCCTCCTGGCCCCATCACACTGTGCAAGACTTATTTGCTGGTTGTGCTGTGATATGTGGAAAAGCAGAACATCTCAGCGTTATCTACAGGCTGGGCCACTTACTCTTGAAAGAAAAAGACTTAGCAGTCTGAAAGTAGATGACTCTGTCCTTTCTCCTCCAGCAGCAATGTGACCTCTTTCAGCTTCAAAGGATTTAAATTACCTTGCAGTACCAGTGCTGTTCTGGCTGATATATGGACATAAGCAAGGTAAGTTTGTAGGGAAACAGTATCTTTCATTAGCCTCCTATTGTCAAAATGGAAGGCTTGTGTGCCTGAAACCTTGTTGGATTTTCCAACTGTAAGAGTTGGTCAAGAAAAAATATTACCTCCCTCCACAAAACTTTCCTTATATTAACTTAGCATTACTTATGTAAGCTCTACTGCAGAGCCATCTCTTCTGCTGGCTTGGCATTCCATCTTGGTTTTCCACAAAATTGTGCCCACTTTCTCACATTTATTTACTCAATTCATCAATAAATCTACTACATTTCAGGAAGTTCTACTGTACTGTAGTTTCTTTTAGTTTTTACTTTTAAGCATTTGCTCATGTTTGCACATTGCACATATCAAATAATTTAAATTATGCAAATAATAGAAGAGCTGGAGAACTGGAGAAGTGTGCCAGGATGCACGTCTCAGTACTTGCCAGTTTGTTCCAGAGGGATTTACTACAATGCACTTACATCTAACAGCACTCAGCAATGTGATAAACGAGCACTGAAATGCAGCACCTAGCTGGGTTATATTCGCATCCATGTTTGCTGTACCAAGAACTCATGAGACAGGATCAGGTAGGAACAATGCAGCATGGTGTGATCCAGCATCCTTTTCCATTTCAATCACCTCTTCTAAAGGTAGAGTTGTAAGTCCTTACAACTCTGATACGAAGGCAGAAAAATCTTTAACACATCATTAGCAAACATAAGTAAGGCCATTTTGTTGTGTTGAAATTATCTTTTCATTACCATTTAATGAATACACATTTGGGAAGGTAAGTTTTCCTAGTAAAGAGGGAAACTGAAGCAATATCACCACAAATTCTCCCACAGACAGGGTGTCCAGTAAAATTAATTTCATGTGAATTTTACTCCAAACGCACTTTGCCCAGGTGTTTTTATTTAGTGTATGATGCTACAAATAGCACAGATCTGGACTGGGGCCACACTGTACCAGGCCCTTTAAAGACCCTCTAATAACTGCTTCTGGGCAGTGTCTACCTCAAAAGTCAAGAGAAAAGACAGGTCCAAGACTGACAAAATGATACAGCAATGATATATGACAACTACTTATGCAGCATAATGAATCATGAACAGCTAAAGCAAGAGCAATTACCCTGCTCTGCCACTGTATCTAGTTATTCCTAATTGTCTCACATCTGAAAGTCATAGTAACAGACAGAGGTGAGCTTCCTACAATAATTACTCTGTAAGTCACAGACTCTAAATGAAGTTTTTAAAGCAACAGTTCAGAAGACAGTGACTGTGTTCTCAAACTGCATTGTAGTGAAAGCTACATTGTAATGAAAGTACACTCACTAGGAGAGAAAGAAAAGGCAATGGACCTCATCCTGACAATGCTGGTCTCTTCCAGATGAGATGGGAACATTTGTCTCAAGGAAATTAAGATCTGAACTGAATTGCTGAATGGGAGAAGGAGCTGATATGAAGAGCATCTCTGGCTTCCGCTGATTTTTATCACAACCGCATGCCAAGAAAATTACACATCTAAGGTTTTTTTGCTTCAAGTCCCTTATCATAAGGACTATGAAATAGAAATTATTCTTCTAATTTATTGTACTTTAGTACAGTTCACAAATCCTTGCAACCCCTAAATGATCTAGGAAGCTTGGAAGCTTTTCCCAAACAGTATTCCTTCCTTACAGAAATGAGTAGCCTGTGTTTATTCACCTCTCTGGATTTGCTGTTAATATAAATACAGTGGCATTTCCAGACCAGAATGAGAAAAGTGACCTTGAATTTGGCTATTTTGAATATCAGATGAGAAATGCTTTAAAAGACAACGAATAAGCTGTTCTCTAGAACCAGATCCATTTAGTCTGTCTAACTTCAACCAGTCATGCATGCCACTTTGCAGTGCAGTTCCCTTAAAACATTATTAGTCCCCTTAAAATTTTGTAAACATGGCCTATGCTTGGGAAAACTGTTCAGATACTCATTTTCTTGTGCAATCAACCTTTTTGCATGATGCATATCTGAGCTTACCTTCCACGTGACGGAGGGGCAGGCTGCCAAGGTGAAGGTAACTTTCTCTGTCACTACATTGAAGGTGACACGAAACATGGTTTGTATTCCAGTGGCCTCAGACACAGAGTAGAAATCTTCAGTGACGGTCACACTGCTCACTTGTGTACATGCTGCCGGGCTCCTGTCACACTGAGCTATACGTTCAGTAAACCCATAACATTATGATCGAAGCCGAAGCCTGAAACAGCTGTAAGGGTCCAGTTTTTCCCAGCAGCCGTGCTTCTGTGTGTCAGAACTAATCAGATTAGCTGGTTTTACTTGTCTGAGTTGGGACTAACAGGTTCGTAGAACAGTTTGGGTGGGGGAAGGGAGCAGTAAATAAATCAAATTAGGGCATTTACTAAGCAGCTGAGATTTCCTTCTTGCTTGCCTTTGTCTCTCTACAGGACTCACACAGAGCCAGGACAATGCACAACAAAAACGAAGCTTTGTTTTAGAGTAGCTCTTTGTATAGGAGAATTTCTCTAACTTTGCCTTGATTTGATTCATTTTTGGTTGCCAGTGATCACCAAGAGGAGAGCTCTCCCACAGTGGCCTGGATGTCATGCAGATAAACAAGTCTCAGACAGAGAAGGCATGTATTGTGCTTTTTTCATCCCACACTACCCGCCAAGGCAACACACTGGCTGTGCCAAGAGATCAGTCACACGACCTGCTCTACACAGTACTAGATAACAAGATTCACAGATGGTCTAATCCTGAGACTAGGGCAAAAGGGTCAGAGGGACAGGACAGGACAGGACAGGAAAGGTACTACTTCATGATCCTCAGTCCACTTCAGAGTACTTTTTCCATCTCTGTTACTAACTGGGGTGGATTTATGCTCACGGGAAGGAAAATTCAAAAGACGAAAGAATAAAGGTAATCAAGTAGTATAATAGCCACCATTAGCAGTGGTTGACTGGGCACGTGGACTGTGCTACTTGATGTGGGAGATGCTGCACGTGGAAGACACTTCCCTCATGAATACAGCAGATGCAGACAGCTCTGATTGATGCCATCATGTAATATTACCAGCATGCAAAGAACAGAATTAGTTTGGGTAACTTGTCTCTGATCTATATTTATGTTTCCAAAAATAGGTCTCTAGTTCAGTAGTCACCTAATTTCCTCCCCTACCAATGGAGCAAGATAGGTGGAATCAACTGCCCTCTGAAACTGCTTCTTTCTCACCACTGGCCAAAGAGAGGGAGGGTATGTATTGACATTTCAGAAACCTGATGTGACTTGAGATTGATACCTCCCTTGAAAACTTCTATTGAGAGTTAAGACCGAGTTCAAAGATGCATTGACTTTCTCCTGCCTGCTCTCTGGGTCTGGTCTGTGACTCTAGGCAGATGTTTGCTACCCAATAAGGAGGCTGTCAAAATGTCCCGAGTATGTTTCATTCTACTGGCCAGTAACTGTACCATGAGTAACACATTCACAATGTTGGAAAGAGGCCAGACTGAAACTCTTTTATTCTTGCCAATGAATACCTACTCATACAAAAGTTGCACTGACATTGGACAGATTGGACATGCAACAACTCACCAAGGGGAGTAGTACATTGACAATCTGACTCTGTAAGAATTCATTTATTCTAATAATCTGATTCTTGTGGCCCAGAAGAAGCCATGCACCATGCAAAAGCTAGGGAATGCCCCAAACATTTTGATGATGGCATATGGCTGGATTCCTATACGTTAGTGCTTGCACTGGCAGAACTGAAGCCACAGTGTTTAAAGGGCACAAAAGCCACATCACAAACCCATTATTCAAAATCCTAACAAAGCAACCCCATAGCTCAACTCCAGTACCAGGATCCCTTCCAAGAAGGTCAACAAACCAACCAGCCAGTGTTCAATTACCTTCAACCTGAATAAGATGAAAAAGGGGAATTTTGTAGGAAGCCCACTCTGAACACAGGCATACAGCCTGATGCACACCTTTAAAGGACAGAATGATATGTGCTGTCACTTAAGCCACCACTGACTGGGCAGACAGAAATAATCTGTTTGCTGGGATTAGGTGGTAAGGGGGCTTTGTTATTTTCATAAAGAGAACATAAGATTCAGCTCCCTGTAAATAATATATTGATAGTAACCTATCTGTGTTATTTCTGAAGAGACTCATGCACAGTGAAAGGTATTTCTTTTTCTCCACATTGACTTCGATAGTCTGCTTTCATTTACTTGTCTATTTAGATTCTTTTAGGACTATTCAAATACCAGTTGATGAAGTGGAGGCAAAATAATATGAAGTATCTTCTTGCTTTAGTTTTATAAAGGCTACATTTTATCTTCTCTTTAGAGTGCAGGTTTACTGAGAACTTGAAGTAGAAAGTTTCCTTTGTGAGAAAATACATAATTCCAAGACGGTTTCCCTGTAAACTGTCTTCCAAGTGCCAACAATGCTGTTGTTCCTATGAGATGTAGTTGCCACAGAAAGTCAGGCTCAGGTTGAGACAGGTCCTCTGGTAGTTTGTGCCACACTGATAGAGAGCTCTGGGGATGAAAATCCACAGCATGAAGGCAAGTGAGCTCAGACTGATATGTTCTTAGTGCCCACTGTGTTGCTGAGCACAGAGATTGGTGGTTGTTTCTGTTTTTAATCGAAGCAACAGCCTCATAATTCCAGAAAATGACAATAATCAGGGTTCGAAGTCATTACAGGTGCATAGCTTGTTGTAACTAATTCCAACTTCCCAAGAAAAAGAGCACAGGGCATGCTAAACTGTTTCTGGAAGAAGAAATTTCTGTGAGATACTGCTACAAAGAAAAAGCAAAATTATTTACATTTATATAATATTATCCACAAATTACTTCTGGGAGTAGTCTCACTGTGTAAATAAATAGGATTTGGGTCATAATAAGACAAATGTATTTTATTCTGGAACTGTTAAATTTAGAAAGGGTTTTTGACACATAACTCATTACTTATAATACCTGTAATTTTCCCACTGTCTTACCTTGGATCTCAATCATACAGATTAAATCTGAGACCAAGACTGCCTTCTGTTTCCATCTTCGCACAGCAAAGCATTTAGCACAAGGTCATCACCTCTGAAAAGGGCTACTGGATGTTATCATAGTAAGAAAAACAAAGAGTCCAACATATGAAACCTCCAAACTAAATATCCAGCCAATGCTGTATACCTTTTCCTCCTCTCCACGCTATCCTTCAGCTTCTCCCTGCTCCTTTCTTTCCTCCTACTTTATGATTTATACCTACTTTTCATGTCTTGTTACCATTTGAATTGTAAGCTTCTCAGGGCAATATTTGATTTATTCTACGTACAGCCTTAAACTTATGCCTGAGTACTAGCAGAGTCTTTTGAGCGCAAATGCATTATGAATTAAGACACTCAACATTAAGAAAAGTAGTGCTGAGATCAGTCAGCCTGAACTACTATCTAAAAGTATTTAGAAAAGTTATTCCTCAGACATCTTTTCTCCTCCTGTTAACCCAAAGACATACATAACAGACATGTTTAAAACAAATATTCTTTTAACATGCTGAATACACTGACTTAGCAAATTGTATAGGACATCACAGCTGGGAGCTTAGTGACAAATGCTGTTTCATGGCATACTCAGAAATAACCACTATTGATCATTACTTCCCTTTCCTTTGCTTACAACCCATATGTGTCAGTGTGCATCCTGTTCTTCCATGACACCCCACACTTCTCTTCCTTCCTGAAGAAATGAGCAGATCCAGAAGAACTTCCTAACACAGCAACAATTGTAAGCATACTTTTTGAGATCCATTCAGAGAGTCAGAGTTTCTGTCAGTCTTAGCATACAACAAAGTTTAACTGAGACACTGATGTTTTGTGCTAGTACCTGCTCTTCCCATAGATAGATGTGGGTTTTATTCTGTGAAATACATGGAGGATTGTGTCTTGATAGTGTCTTACAGACAAGCAGTGTGACTGTCCTCCACAGTCAATGTTATAATAGTAAAGCAAGCTGTGAATAGCAGTGGACAGACTTAATTAAGGTCTTGTCCCAAACACCGATTCAAAACCACACACACACACACTCACACAGAATGCACCACCTACAAACCACCATCACAAATTTTCAGGCTGCTGTCAGATGAAAGAAAGTGTAAATGGCAGACAGGCAAAAGCAACATAACCTGTTTTCTGTTGGTGTAAGGTTATTCTGTCAAATATAAAGGGCAAGTCATAGAGGGAAGACTATTTATAAATCCTAATACCTCATTTTATGAATCTGATCATGAGATACCTGTATAGGGCTAACAACAAATAATTGCACATTTTCATATCACCTCAGAAAATACATAACAGATGACCGATGCATTTTGATTGCCAGTCAGCTTGGGTAAGTAGAATTTCAGGCTTCATATATCCTTATAGACATTAGCATTAGCTCTCTCAAGTGTTTTGCAGGTCTGTTAGGCTAACATCTCCCAGCTAACCTAATGGAAAATGGCAGCTTCCACACTCCCTGTGCTTTGAAAATATGTGGTTAAACCTGTCTCAATGAATTTCCCATCTCTTTGGATTTGGTTAGTATTTGTTAGTATATGTTTAAGGCATGATGCCTGAAATCTCTCCCTGAAGCATCTTAAACCCTGTAAAGTCAGTTTTGATTGCTACAATACAGTGGATCAGAAAAAGATGCAAACTCTAAATCAGAATTTTCTCTGCGGCTCAGAGCTGGATTTTGCAAGAAAGACTGTGTCCCTGCTCCATTATCCTAGTGCTTGCCCTTGCTGTACCAGGAATTCCTGCTTTGAAGAAAAGGCTTTTTGAATTCAATAGCTCCTTCTGGTGGTCTGAAAGAAAATGCTTGGTTACAGTCGACTCAGTAATACAGGATTAACACACAATTCATTCAGTAAGCATGCATATCAGTAACAGCTAGAAGTTATGCCATGAGTAAAACAAATGTTAAAGTTATGATTCAAGAAATATGCCATGCCAACTATATTCTACATGACTGTCATAAAGGAGGCAAGGTTTCTAGGAAATCCTTCCTTCCTCCTATTCCATTACAGTATTGCTGTGAATTTTCTTCCATATGGTAACTAAGGAAACATGAAGAAAGGTGATGGAATGAAAAGTGGCAGAAGTCACAAATTCTGGTCTACTGGCCCAGCAAATTTAAGAGAAGTCCTTAATGAAGTATTTGGCAAGGCACATCTCAGAACCAGTGGTTCTGATTTTGAAGGAATGATCAATATATAAGAGAGGGATTTGATCCAAACCTTGCTGAAGGCAGAGGGACATCCTCTAGCAATAGGAATGTGTTTTTGGTCAGGCTCAAGGAAACCCCTTCAAGGAAGAAGAACACATTAAAAAATCTCTGATCAACAGTCCTTGAGATGCTGAAGAGCTTTTGTTTTTTCTTTTTATCCTCAGATTGTCTCATGTTATGACAGATACTATCCTCTTTTTTTTATCACCTCTTAAAGAGCAACAACCACACAGCATTTACAAGGAATGGATTCTGTCCTAGCCAATCTCAGTAACATTACATCATTCCTCAGCTATCCAAACAAAACATTGCCTTGAGAGTTATAAGCAGCAGACTCTAGCCTTGTTTCTAAATGACGCATTGTTTTTAAATAACAAAATTCACTGTCAGGGCTCTACAAATGTATTTCCTATCTGATGGTCCTTTTAAGACTTATCTGGTGAGACATTCATGGTTGCTGTCAGAGGTCTCCAGAGGAGATCTTTCACATCCCACCTCCAGCAAGGCATGTGTGATAACTCCACTCAGCTGGACCCCTGTTGCTTTAGATTCTGCTTAAGTAAAGCACGAAACAGAGCTTCAAGTTAAATCAACAAGAGAAACATTATTTAAAAATACAGACAAGTCATGGTCTGCCCACCCTTTCACCATACTTGGTAAAAACCAAGATTTTACAAAAGTAATGAATAAGACAGATGCTTAAATGAACTTTAAAAGCTGTAACACATATCTTTCTAAATACAAATTCATTTAAAATATTTGCAATCCAGATTTTGTTGAAAGCCAATACAGTATAAACTAAAGAGAAATCAATCTATTTTTTCCAAAAAATGTATGCTTTAAAAAACAGTACTAAGGGCAAAAAACCCAAAATCAGAATCTAAACAATAGTTCCATTTTTCTAATCTACATATATTTCCAGTCAACAGCCCTCATTGATGTCAGTTTGAATTTTAGAATATGGCCTGGCTGGTAGCATCACTGAGGTACCAAAGGAAACCTAATCTCACACACTAAAAAGTGATTATTTTTTAACTTGATGCTAATATTTGGTCTGGAACCTACTCAGAATACTGGGGCAAAATTGATTTGGGGTTGACTGCTGATGCTCTGTTACCGAGTGATTCAAACTCTTTCTGGATGTCAATTCAACATTAGCTATTATTCACTACAAAGCATGCTCCACATTATACAAGAAAACAGCAGGGGTGTATCTGAGCTGGTGCAGCTAGCAAGAAATAAACAAAGAATGCACCCCTGGGGGAACCAGGGAATGGTTCTGTGCAGGAAGAATCTTCTGCCTTCCTGGATGGCATGTGTAAGGCCTGTATCTCCAGAATGCTGGAACAAACATGGTTTGAGAGAGGTTTTGAAGGGAAGAGCTTGCAGTCAGGGTGCCTCGTGCTTGTCAGTACTTCCTTTTGTGGGCAATGTAGAACTGTGTGGCTCTACGTGAGAGTCCTGAAGGCAGAAGAGTTAGAGAAAGGAAAAAATGTGGCAGGTTCCCATGCAAATAACAGCAGGGCTCTAGCCATGGAATGAGCACGTCAAACTAGATTCTGTGTTTACTGTGCACATTTTCAATTGGCTGTTACCTAACTATTAATTACAATGTGTATGAAAGTAGCATATGAAGCTCTAGAGAGCAATCAAGGGCCCATCCCATTCCATTAGAGACTGTACATCCACAGAGCAAGAGAAACCTCTGTCTCCATCAGCCTTCAATGAATACACACATAAAACCAAAACCAACCAGAAGACCAGTGGCCTGAGTCAGCAGTCACCATAAGAGTGCAGAAACAGACACAGAGGTCCAAACTGAAGGTCTGCCTAGCCAGCCTCTAGACTCCTAGAGTAGCCACTGCTGGGGACTTTGGGAAAAGTAAAGATCAGGGCAAGTTTACCATATTTTTTTCATAAATCACTCCAGCTTTTGCTTAGGGACTTCCAAAGCCAAAGTTATTTAAGTGTCTTTGTATTTAGTAATATCTGATGGACCTTATTCCTCTGACTTATTCTCTGAAGCCATTTACATTTGTGGCTGCTACAGAGTCTGTGTGATGACTAGTTCTGTAATTGAATTACGAGACTGTATAATAATGTGCTTAGTCTTGCTTATTTTTCTGTCTTGATACCTGGTAATTTCAGTGGACACTAAATCATGGTTGTCTATTCCACCTCCACATGACATTCATAATTCCACAGATTTCTGTTATACCCTTACTCTGTTTTTCTGTTTCCAGCCTGAAGAGAAAAAGGAGTTGAACTCATTTTTGACACAGAGACATTTCTCTAGCCCACTAATGTCCCAGAGGTCCAGCTCTAGAGGGCCATTCAGTAGGCCATTTCTTTGGTAAGATGAGAGATTGTTTGCTCTCTGCTAACAATCCCAAACTATTCCAAGAGCAGTGACCAAGACTGAGATCAATGGGTTCACTGGGCCCAGTGGGATGCCCTACTCCTTTTGATTTGTCTTTGAGAGACTTGTAATTGGTGTGACTGACATAATTATTGCCTGAGCCGGCAGGTAATAAACCAGACTATAGTTACCTCTCTATCATGAAAATCGACCATTTATTGTAACTCTTTGATTCCGACCTTTTAATCAGTTAGTTAACTGCTTTGTTCCTTAAAGAGCCTAAAGGCAGGAACATATCAAAGGATTTTTGGAATTAAAGTATGCTGAACTAACCAAGTCATTCTTTCTGAATTGACTCCAGTACCTGCTATATTTGTGAAGTTTGATTTCCCACTATAAAGCCACTGCAGTTCTTTTCTCCTATACTGTATTTAATTTTCTGTCTACCAATGGCACACCAGTGAGCAGCTGCGAAAAGTAAAATTCTGTTTAAGGAGAACATATAAAACCCATCATCTAGATAAAAACCAAATGTGTATGTGACAATTCAAATGGGAGGGAACAAGTCATTTATTAACTGGAAGCCTGTTAAAGCAAGATCAGTAACAGTAGGCATTACAGACTAGGGTTTTGTTCCTCCCCCTGTTGCTGTCCTGGTACATGAGATAAAATAAGTCACTTCTTGCAACTCTGTGCTTCCCTCCCACTCCTTTCTGAAACCTCTTTAAAGATCAGGATTGTTTCTTGTACAATGCTTTATTGCTGAGGTGCTATAAGGATTAACCCAAGGCCATGAGTTTCAACAGACTGAGCAGTAAGTCTCGTGTTTGTGCGCATCCAAAAGAAGATCCATGAGCTATGCTGTCATGTCACTGAAAGCAGAGAGATCCACTGGGGAAAAAGGGATTGTGAGGTGTAGACTTGTGCTTTTTGACAGACCAGCCTGCCTGTGTCCATAGAGGAAGTCTGTAGCAGCTACAGGAGGTGAACCCAGACACCTTTCCACAGCTCAGCCAGTTTCTTGACTGCCAGGCTTTATTCCTTCCCTCCGCAGCATGTGCAGGAGGAAACTCATGTGTCAAAACGTCTCTAGTCTGAAAACAGACATCTGGCATAATGTTCTTAGAAGGTTAGTAATGCCACTAGCAGCTGAACTAAGTAAATGACAATGTGTGTATTAGAAAGATGACTGTGACCCTATGGAGAATTAGTATGTCAAAGCACATTTATTTCATATCAGCTGAACTATAATCACCAGATATTTTAACTCTTATTTGAGCAAATAATCTCTATTACTTCTTTGGAAAAGATTTTTATCCTTCTTGCTCTAACATCCCCTTTTCCACTGTCACTTGTAGAAAATGGTCTCTGGGAATATATTTTTCAGCCAAAACCCATGAAGTGTTCTAGATTCCTTTAATAAAGAAATAAACCAAATCATTTTTATATAGTTTGTTCAAACCTGAGAACATTTGACATATATCATAAGGGCTGAAATTTTTTTGTGGTTTGGACTGGGCTACTTGACAGGCTATTGAGAAGGTATAAGTATATGACAAATATCTCTTTCTGAAGTTTACTACAGATGATGAATTTCATTCTAAGAAACTCTGCAGAGTGCTTAAAATTAGTCATAAGTACCCAAAGCCTATAGCAAAATAAGGCACTAGAAAAAGAATTATTAAACCTTATTGTAAAAATTATGCGTGTGGAAAAAACCCCACAACGCACAAACCTCCAAAACAACCTGGATTGTTGGATAATCAACAATACACATTTCCATAAATCATTCATCACCAAGTGCTAAATAACCTAAAGGACTTATTTTCTACTACACTTAGGATTGTGATCTGTGCTTTTCCTGGCTTGTGGAAGAGAGTTTTAAGCAAATGCCATTCTCCATGATTCAAAGAGTAAATTCCTTGTTCAAAAATGAAAATGCCTTCCTCCTGCACGCACAAAATAAGCTAAAGTAAGGCACTTCAAATACACCACTTCTTAGCCTCTAAACTGAAAGACATAGTCTAGCACACTGCCTCTTCAGTTGTACTGACTCCTGCCTGGTTTAGATCATGAAGAGCAAGATCTTCATATTGAAGCTGAAATTGAGGAAGGATGTGGGTGATGCAGGCAAAGAAAAGTATTTTTAAAAAATGTGCAAAATAGTTTCGGTTTCTTTGGTCGTAATTCACACTTGCATCCAGAACTGGCCATTTCAGTGTGTCATCTCACAGCACTCCTGCATCCACAGCTAATCACAGCTAATGCAGGTTTTCACACAACAGCACCACAGGTTGCACTTGCTGCTGTCCCAGTCAGCTATAAAATTTTCTTCCAGCCCAACAAGTGATGAAACTGCTTCTGTAGCTCATGCCTTCATCAGAGCTCATCTGGATTACAGGATTAATGCATGCATCCATTTTGGAAATCCAGTTGGTACATTCAGCTTATCTCCTTGACCAAGTTTCTGACATGAGCAGACAGAATCTGTTCTTCACTCTCACTGTCCCATTTCCCAAATACTGCTTAGATGTCTGTCCTCATCTTTAGGACTCTCTGTGGCTTGGTCCCAGCTCAAGGATGAAGACTGGGGTTTACAACTGTTTGTTACTGTGATGTGAAGTAGGCCCAAAACACAGGAAACTTGTATTTAGAATTATCAAAGCTGTGCAACTGAATGGCTTGAGATTGTTAACTGATAAGCAGATAGGTAATGGATCAATGATCAAGATGTCTGTAGACCATCAAAGAACTATCAGAAGTTTACACAAGATACCTTTAGTGTGGCTTATCTCATCCATTAAAGTGTAAGTATGGTAAGGATAACAGACCAGAAAACATACGTATGTGAACTCACACGGTGCTGACAGTGATTAGAGTTTGGGTGCATGGATAAAATAAAATGCCAGTCTAAAATGTACAACAAACACATGTGATCAGGTAAATGACAAACTGCTTAAATATTTACACAGGAGTAACTCCACACACAGGGAAGAAATCTGTCTCATGGTTTTCCAGACATCCCTGGGAGCAATTTGATCCCCAAAAGAGAATTGTGTTTGTTACTTACAGGATGAATAAAAGAACCTGAGTGATTGCATCAGTCCCTGAACTACTACAGATTTCCAGACAGGGATGCAAGTGTAGATGATTCTGGTAGTAGGTTATTGCCCATCTCCAGAGTGGCACCAGTTTGCTGACAACATTGAAGTGCCAGTAAGCCCTGGAATACCAAGAATGGCAGCTGTGATTAGTGATCAGAAAGAATAAGCAGTTGTTTAGTCCTCTAACACAAAGGAAATTTATACAAAAAGAGATCCTTGTCGCAAACACAACTGTCAGGTCTTGGCCCAAGAATGGAAGGATAAACTTCCACAGGAAATTCATAGCATCACAAACCCTGAAAAGACAATTTCTTTAGCCTTGCTCTGTTCTACACAAACTAGTAATGTTTTATTACAAAAATCTATAATAAACCCTCCACTGCCACAGTTCTCTCCCTGGAGAAAGGATTCTGTAAGTCATGCTATAAATGCTAGTCCCATCACCTAACTCAGTAATAATGCAAAGAGCTCAGAAGATACAACAATGCATGTTACAGAAAAAACCCTTCATGATAACATACCCCCCAAAACTGCAAAGACTGGAAATGAAAAGCCCAATAGTTACAGTTTCAACTCTACTGCCCTCACCAGATAATCAACGCCTGGAAATGGAGAATTGTGTAGTTATCTGCAAGAGCTGCTGCTGCTTTTGGTCAAAGGTATGCACACAGTGTCCTCTGTATTAGCAACAGATAGGAAACCTGTAGGTGTGATAGTGTTTATTGCTGTGTATAAGATCCTGGCTGTCGTGGAAGAGTTCACTGCCCAGATACTCACATAAGCAGAGCAACGTGCAAGCCATGTTAAATCTTATTTCTAATTTCCTACTCATTTCTCAGCCTAATCCAAAACAGATTTCTTCCATCCTGCTTCACCTTTCCTGTGCTATTTTTTTGCTAATGTAAACTGGGCCATCTCTCCAGGCTTAATTTATACCTCCAGCTAATTTGCCTTGGGTCTCATTCTTCTCACTGTTCTGCTGTCTGTTTCCTCTAACTTCTCACTTCCCTTTCCCGCACACATTCTTCATGCTGATGCTGAAAAAATCTCCTCTTCCACTCTTCTTATGAGTCAGAAGAGCTCCTGTCTGCCAGCTCAATTCACCTTTTATCCCCATCAGAAGGCATTTACTGTCTTGTGCCTCTTGCCATTTCTGCAGTGATTGCATAACTACTTTCACTAGATGCAAGAAGACAGAGATTGACTTAAAGATGATGTCCTAAATACAGCTGCACCATTCATACATACATGTGCTACTTTCATCCCCACAGTGCAGCTCAGCTGGCAGTGACAGTCTCACAAGGCAGAAACATATATACACTCACAACATTTAAGATCCTCTGATTCTCTCTGCTGCTCTTTATGTTTGCTCTCACCTACTCTGCATGGTGGATGTCTCTTCTAGACCTCTGTCTCCTGTATTGCATATTTGCACACACATTAGTACCTTCCCTGGCTCTCACTCCAGGGTACATAATCTCACATGTACCACTGCTATGAAGAAGGAAAATCACATGCTGGCACTCAGAGGTCTCAGGCAGGGCTAGGCACAATAAAGATACAACTCATATGGCTTACTGTTTAGCCAAATTAGTTTTGGAGGACCTTACTCTGCCCTCTTACACAAAGAAAGTTACTGAGCTTGTGAAGGAAAGAATTCCTCTCACAGGACCTAACTCTGTGAAGACATTCCTGGTACATTTGCTTCTGGCACAAGACAGTGAAACTATTTTGTATATCTGAAGAATGTGAGAGACATCCCCTTCTTCCCTCAGTCAGTAGACTTTTGTACTGTTGTTTCCCAGAGCTTGTTTATGTCATCATTCCAAACACATGATGTCTGTTGTGCTACCAACCACTGTCCTCTTTGTCTTCTTTACAGGAGACAGGCTAAAGGAAATTTAGTAGAAAGGTTTATTATAATCCTACAGAGGTGGAGAGCAGAACCCCCAAACCTGCTTCTCAGCTTAAGCCTTTCCCTGCATGATTTAAATCAGACTGATTTATTTTGTTTCTAGCTATGTAATTCCTAAAAGATCAGGGCAAGGATGCTGAGAGCATTTTGGCAGTCTCTGGTCTGCTCTGAATCAGGCCTGGAATTTCCCCTGCTGTTGCCCACTATTGTAAGTTTCCCAGAAATTTTCACGTCTCCACTTCTTTGCAAAGCCAAATCAGCTGCACTACAGCTCCCGCTCTGCCATCAGCTGGTTAAGAACAGCCTGTTTGTCTTCATGGCAGAAGACAGCTCCTGAAACCTCATTGTCATGATAACAAAGCAATATTGTTGAGACCACAAGTCAGCATTGAAAACTTGTAAGTGAGGCTGTGAGCTTGTCTGGTGAAGTGACCTGCGAGAATGCAGAACTGCCTCAGCAAGAGCAGCCCTGGAGCATCACAGCTCCTGCGGCTTCCACCTGCAGGACAGACAAACAACCCTTCAGACAGTCCTGTCACTTTAAAGACATGACCGTCGTTTTTTTTAACCATGTTGTAGGACAGGAATACAATAGTAGCAATGAGCTCTGCCCAGCCACTTCTGTGCCTCTTGCAAGCATTACATTGAGAGAGCACCACGTCTCTCAACTCATTTACTCTTCTATCTGTTCATGTTTTCATTTCTAGTGAACTCTAAAAATTACCTTTTCAAATGTGACCTTCTGAACATATTTAATCTACTTAAAAGATGAACTTTGTTTGTGATGAACTGAAGAGTTATTACTTGCTAATTAACCCCCCCCACCTCCATAGAAATATATTTATTTATAACCCTTTGCTTAAAAAGCAAACATTGACTACAGGATTTTGAGGTGTTCTTGGTTTGGTTTGTTAAATTGTTTTTATGGGAATTTATTGATTCAGAAATACTGTAATCTGAAAAAGCCTAAAAACACTTGCATTGCCCCATAGGTTTCTGGTAACTTAGATCACTGTGTAATGTTATAATTTTTTAGTGTAAGAAACATCATTTCACTTCCTGATTAACTGATCTGCATTGAATTAATTTTTAAAGTTGTTGAATTATGCTAACTAGATCACAATAATTAAAAGAGCTTCAGGGGAAAGAGGATAGAGTTGGGAGTTATCTCGGTCGTCCCCGTGAGAGAAAAGATTCGTATTTCCTCTTGAGCTACTTGAAGCAAGCGATACAAATCCTCAGAGCTCACATTAATGCAAGCCTGACTGACAACCTACCATTCAGAGTAACCATCTCAGATTTCTGCAATTAGCATGTGCTCTAAAATTTCTGATTCTGTAGGCTTGGTCTCTAATTTACATTTTGAAAAGGCTCTTAAGAATGAAGATACCAAGACTGAGCAAATTCACTGCTCTTGAGACACATTTTGCATATCTGCAAGTGCAGCAGAAGTGTGTTTCTGTTAAAATCAACAGGATAAGTATCACATGGGAAAAAAAATGACTGTTCTTACCAAGTCAGGAGCACTGATGGCTTTCATGGAGAAACTCTGGAAGGAGACAAAAGAAACTAGTCAATGCCCTGAAATAGGGAGACAGTGTATTAAGTAATGCAGAAAGTCCCACACAGCACTTGCTAATCCCTGAAAATCTCTTCATGGCCTTAACAGCAGCTTTTTATATGGAAAACTCTATATTCAAGATGTCTACATACAACTTAATCACAGAAAAAAGAGAAAGCAGAGATATATTAGACATATCATCCCATCTGCTGGTAGTGACAGATTTTTCTCTTTGTCAAGGTTTGCTTTAGAAGACCCAAGAAATCAGATTATCTATTACTTACCCAGGAAGACTATTTCACATTTTAAGAACATTTTGCTGAAGAATAGGAGGCTTGAAAACCAGTGAAATACAATCTGTAAACATCAATGCCTAAACAGGTCCCATGTTGGAAAGCTGAATTCAGCACACAATGGGTAAAACAATATTGGTGAGATCAGTTTCAGACATTTTGATCATGGATTAGACAAATGTTACACACTTCAAAGTTCCAGAATTGCATCCTAATTTTCCTGGACTTGGGAAACAATTTGTGTTAGGTCAGATTCTTAACAAATAAAGATGCCAAATTATCCAGGTCATTTGTTTTCGTTGTAGGAGCTTAGTCAAGTCATTCATTCAGCTATTTTAGACTATGCATTTATGTGGTGTGGCTTACTTTTTTTGGTGCCCATGTGAAGTAAGAAAAGAAAGGAAAAAGGAAAAAAGTCCCACTTAAGTGGATTTTTGCAAAGCAATGACATTACTTGCTCTCTGTTTAACTTCCAGTATGCTATTTAACCAACCCAAAGAGGTATCAAGAATTAAGCAATGTCTGAAGGAATAACATATAGTACTGTGTAGCTGTTCACTACACTGACATCCACTGTGCTGTATCTCATAATAAATTAAAATGCTGGCTTTTATTATTAGAATATATGAATGCATTAACATGACTACATTTTCCCCACACAGAAAATCAGCTAAAATATTTACACTTATAATTTTCTTCTTCCACCTCTTCTATCCAGGAAGCTTACATTTTAACCCTCTAATTAAAATTATTTGAAAATTTGTGTTACTTATTCCTATGGTGATTACACCGTGCACTGCACTAGCATGCACATAACCACCAAGCTAAGGGACATGATCGCTCCTTTCTGCTCATCACTCTTGGGGCCACATCTGGCGTACCATGTCCAGTTTTAGACTCCTCAGTAAAAGAGAAATGTTGAAAAACTGGAGTGTTAACCTTTTCATTCACTGGTACAGATGGTGCCATCAGACCAATAAAGGCCCAGTTATGAACCACACCTCTCAGCTTTACTGTCACACATTTACTAAAATAATCCTTTAATGAACCACAGCACAATTTTCATCTCCAGGTTTTAACTGAGCACTAAACAAATTAACGTTCATTTTTTTCCCACAAAGAAAAAATTAAGAAAATAGCCTAAGAATATGAACTACACCTTGGAGCTTTAATGGAGAAAACATGAAAATCATCTGATACATCTAAATGCAGTTTCTGCAGTTCAGGGAAAGGCTCAATGAATCCAGTGTAGGATCTTAGCTAGCCTGCCACTTTGTTTTTGCTGTCTCAATAGTTCAGACATTAACACCATATTTCTTTAACAGTAAGGACTTGAAAAACCTCACACAAGGTTTAGAATTATAAATACAGATTATCTCAATCAGAAATTAACATTTCACTGTAATTGCTGAATTTTCTTTAGATTAAAACTATCATTAAGATTACTGACCAATAAAGCTGCCGAACAGTTTTTATTCTTTTATATCACAATAATTAATATCTAGTAAATGGACAATAGCAGAGCTGTTCTTCACCCCCTATCTATGGCTCCCTGCCTGTGACCCAGCAGCCCAGCTTATCTGTACCAGTCACAGGCAGACGTTGACAGTAACAAATTCCAATAAACAATGGAACCAGCAAAGCCAAGAGAGGGCAGGAGGAAGAAGAGAGAAAGCAATGATTGGTTTTTGTTAAGCCACTCATGAGTTTGAATAATTAAGCCTAATTCACCAGAAGTCAGACATGCTGCTATCCTCTACGAAAACTTCCAGCTGCCATATCAGTACCACATACAAGCTACTTTCTGATTTTTAAGTAAAAATAAAGCTACTGAAACAAGACTTGGAGCAGAAGTGGGTTCTCAATAATTTCAGATTGCATATACCATTTTTTTAAACCACCGGTGATGCTTTGTAATGCAGTGTTGTTGTAGCTTGTGATGCTCCAAGGATATAAACAAGACAATGTTTATAAAAGCAACTTTGATTGATAGGGCTGGAAAAAAATTACAGGCTCTCAAGCACATAAGCCCTTTTTCAGTTCTAAATCTCCAAGCTAAACCAAGCGCATGAATCATTGCTCTATTTAATTTAATTGAATTAGTCCTTTTCAAGGAAAAGGACAGTTGGTACCAAGGGAGCAGAATAGAATGTTAGCAGAAACAGGGGTGATAATATTTTAGGGACTGTGGGACCAGAAATCAGTAATTACTGTCTACAGAACAGTGAGCTCTTAATAGATGATATGGTGTGGAGAAAACACTGCCAACCATTTTTTCTATTGAGTCCCTGATTTTTAGTATCCACTAAAGTTGTGAATTTTAGTTCCCAAGCTAATTTCCAGAGGCATTTTTCATTCCTCAGTCAAGAGTGAGAGATCAAACTGTGGCTTTTGTGAAATACATTTTCTTACTTTTCACTGGAGATTTCTTTTATTTTTTAACATTTATCTGTGTGAATTAATTCTGCTGCTTACTTCTTGTTTCATTTCATTCCTGCAATCTTCATTTGGCACTCTGGATAAAGTATATCATCACATCCTGGGACATAAGATCCATACATCCAAGGCTGGGAAGAGAGGTGATGGGAAGCTCTGTTGTAGGATATGATCTTTATTCAAGATAAGAGTGTTGGCTTACAGTAAGATGGGATGCCAGTGTAGGTGCAGTCAGTAAAATGTGGGAGGAGAGCAATTTTGAGCTACAGTACATCTATACATAGTATTATCTAATGATCCCAGATTCAGATCTCTTATTGGAGTAAGGGGGAGGTAATTTTTTTTATACACACCATGCTTAATTGGGTACTGATGAACTGGAAGAATTAGGGTCACTGTAGCAATGTTAATCTATTCCCCCAGTAGTGCAGAAGCTGACCTGACAGGCACCAGACCCAAGCAAGCATGCATTTGTTTTATTAGCCTTTAAAGAAGTTGAACTTAACACTTTTGCAAGCTTTTCTGATATGAAAAGTACGTCAGTCACAGGGAAAGAGATAGAAACATGCTAACAAGTTTAAAGGATGCTATTTAAAAGTGCACTCTCCATACAAAATAAGCAGGTTGATTTAAAATGCTAACAAGATTAGGCCTGTGAATCACCAGATCTTTCTCTCCAGCCTTACCATGAGGCACATGTGCTGCAGAAAGACCACCACCATCCCTCTTTATATGTTCTTCTTTATAAAACAAAAATTCCTAGAGGCAAGAAATTCTGATTATCTGTATTATGTCCTGTAGGTTTCTTTATGGACATCAGGTGCTGCATGTCTGGATAATACGACAGAGACACTGCATGTTCCCATTGCTGCAATAGATTTTTCTTTTGAAAGCAGTATCTGTTTTGCCACATGTTGGAGTGGGCAGAGAAGGGGCAGAGGCCCAGCAACAAATATCATATGAGCTGTGGTCATATCTACTCACATCAACCTGCTTATATGACCTCAATTGACCTTGATGCACTCTACATGCAAGACAACGTTTATGTAACAAGCTGAGCAGGCATTCCATGACCAAGAAACGTATTAAATAAGCACACCAGGACTTTTCTGGCACAGTCGGTCACCAAGTGCTTTGCACCACTAGGTGTATTTCTCAAGATAACACATAACTAGATCCATCTTTTAAAAGACAAGCTGTTTTCCTGGATGCCTGTGACATCCCCAGCTCCTCCCTGGAGAAGAAGGAGCAATGTGCTGCCTTTCCCCCAAGCCACCCAGCACAGAGACTTGCCACATCCCCGTCTGAGACCACGGTGAGGAGGTCACAGCTCCCGGCTTTGCAGGAATGGGGTCAGCAGGCAGCTAGGCCCCTGCCTCCACAGCCATCACCCCATCCCCCCTGCCTGTGTGCTGGCGGGGTGCTGGCTCCGGGGAAAGAGCTTGACACCCCGCTGCTCATCTCTGTGCCTGTGGGAAGCCTGGTATTGAGCAGAAACCACTGTGGCAGAGTAGTTTGTATAAAGTTTTTTAAACACTAAAAGCTGTGAATGGGTATCTCTTCATCTAAATTAAATTTGTTAAAACAATTGTAAATTCTATTATAGCTAAAGTCTATTATTGCATGCCAATTATGTATTTCAAACTAGTCAAGATGCTAGGGACTGGATTAGAAATCTCTAGTGCTGCAGCATATCTCTGTGGTATACAATATAGCAGGTATAGGTATAACAGATACAAGGCTTCCATTCAGGGCAACACCAGTGGATTATACAAAAACTAAATGGAGGAAAAATCCATTAATGTGATGAGATGTTGTGTGTATGAGCCAGCATCACTCAGTGGGGCTCATCGCACTGAAAATCCTTCTGGGGCAGCACAGGAGCAAACGAAACATGTATCAGACCAGTCGAGTATCGACTGCTTTGGAGATGATTAGTGCCTGTGTGTAACTGTAGGGGATGTGGCTTTGTTTTTTTTCACAAGAGAATAATAGCTTCTATCAGGACACATCACTCTGTATTCAGTGTTTAAAACCTTTGAGGAAAGGAAAATCAGATTTTAGTCAGGTAAAAATAAACTTTATTTCTCTGATTATTCTTCTTTTTTTTCATTAAATATATTCACAAAAGGAATTTTTTTTAAAGTTACTCATAATTGAGATTACTTAGAATTCTGCTTCTTTATCAGTAATAAACTGATAAACTATTTCTCTCTCAGCTACTTGGTATTCAAACTTCAACACTACAACAGGACAACTATTTTCCCTAATGCTTCAATACAGATTCAAATTGTAAATAACACAGCTGAATGCACAATCTGAAAATTGGTTATGATCAGTAGTCTGCTCAAAATGTTTAAATCTTCATATCTGTACAGACAGTTGAGCACAAAGGAGTTGTGACCAGACAAATGAAAATAATAATTTCATTTTCAAGTATTTATGGAAAAAAAAGATCTTCCATTTGTCTCTCAAACACTGATGCCGAGTGTTTAAAAATGACGGGAAACCTTATTTTTTGCTGGAACAAGAGGAGGAATATTCAATGTATAATTAGTGTACTGTGTAGTCACCGCCCATGATAAACCAAAAGAATTCAAAGAAAATGGTCCCAATCTTCTTTGAAAGAAAAATCTCTAACGCCATTTTTTTTTGTCCATCTGATCATTTCTAAATCATGTTATTTCATGCACCCAACTGTAGAGAAGAAAAACATGCACATGTTAGACTCTAATATTCAAGACATTGAGTGGAAATGCTACCTGACTTTCACTCTACCTGGAATCAGGAGAACAAAAAGGCCACCCTTAAATTTTGTCACCTGCTTTGAAATTCAAAAAAAGGCATCAACATCAACCCCACAAATGCTGAGATATGTAATGGTTACACAGAAAAACTTCTCATGGCACTTAGAGAGGAAACAGAAACCAAAGTTTTCATTGTCTTATCCTAGATTTACTGCAAAATATAATTTATCAGCCAAATGAAAATTGGAAGAGGAAATACTCATGATTGTTCTCTGGATTTGCAGAAATTGGTAGGAAAACTCCCATTAATTCAAGTACCCATAATTTCCCTAAGAAGGAAGGGAATGTAGAGTTGGAGGAGGAGTCTTTTCCTTTTAAATTTTTGCTAGATAATTAGATAAGCTTCAATAATTTTCAATATAGGTCATAATTGTTTGAAAGTGCGATACTCACACGATCAGTGTCTTCTGCAGACAATGTTGCACCACAGGGAATAGCCAACATAATTATATGGCAGTTTGTCTTGAATTAATAGTTCTGAGAGTTCAGGTTAAGACAGATAAGATTTCAAATCAGCTGTCTAGATCAGCTGCCTAGAAATGCCTCTTTTTGTCTTAGCTTTTTGTAAAATAATGTAATAGCGCACAAAATTATTTTTGCTCATACAGGGCTGCAGACTTTCCCATTACTGATTGGAGTTAAGCACTCTCTGATTAACACTGCTCTGAGACATTTCAATATGAGTAGCAATGGCCAGAGGAGTTCTCACAAGAGTATTCTTTACCCTACAGAAGTTTTCCCCACTTGACTGAACCCGCTGGAGTGGCTGAAACAATACTTTTTACCGTAGGCAAGAGAAGTGAAGCTGGCAGCTAGAACTGATATTGTATGATACTTCCTACCCTAGGAGCTTGTTTCTAGGTCTTCAGTGTTTGCCAGATGTCAGCCACTGAGTAGAGAGCTCCCGCACAGAACACCTGCCTCTGGCTGAATTTTTTGGTGGGAAGTTTCAATCAAAACAGTTCAGGTTTTTTTCCAAATGGAAATTACAGAAAATTACAGTCTTCTCAAGAGGTCTTGTTAAGAATCTCTAGCAGCACTTTCTTTGGGACATAGAGTTGAAATTTGGTTTTAGTGAATTGTCTGGCCTCAGGCATAGGCTTCTGTTATTGTACCAGAAGTGAGGACACTCCTCTGTTCTTACAGCTCGTTTTATTGATTAGCTGGCAAAAGTTGGATTTGAGCACGACATGATAAAAGCAAGGAGAGTTACAGGAACAGAATAAAAGCAAGTGGGTGAAGGTGGCAGATGGAGCCAAACAGCCAAAGAAGAAAAGGGCCTATATGCCCCAAATGGAAAGAAGCAAGCAGGAGAGAAAGGGGAGAAGTTCAAGATGAAAGCATCTATAACTACTAGAAAACTCCAAATTACAGGACTGAGAGCTGAACCTAGGTTTCCCTAACACTGGGACAACTGTTTCATGCATTAATAAGCATCCCATGTCTTAAAAGCTGCTCAACAAGAGGTAGCAACGTACTACCACTATTATTTACTTCATAAACTCTAGAAATGGAGGTCTGTGCTGCAAATGTTGGGAGTATCAAAGTTTAAACCATGATGATGACTCAATCGGAATATGAATAGCTCTCCAAAGGATAAATTAAAAAAAAAAAAAAACAAACAAAACACAATGGAAATCCATGCATGAACTCCTATTTGAAAGGACAGGAATACAGCAAAGAGAGGAATTTTTAAAGTTGGGAAATGAGGGATTAAATTTTGACCATACAACCTTGTTTTGGCACAACAGGCTCCTAAACTGTGTTGTTGACACAGAGGAAAGGAACACCAAGCCCTGTATCTGGATCAAGTCCTCTCTTCTCAGATCTTCCACTTTACTGTTCCCACACTAACACTGCTGACACAACTCCTCAGTCATCTTCTTTCCCAAAGCTGAAGGCTTCTAGCAGTGTAGTTTACCACAGAAATTAGGGAACTTTCTATAGGTTTTTTTGCTTTCCTATTGTGTATTTAAGGTTGTTAGTTCAAATTCTGGGCGTCCTCAAAGCCATTGAGAATTTCCTACCAGATTTTCTCCATTCCCTACTGTCCTTTGAGGTACCTAGTTTTCCTAGTTTTCTACATATTTATTGGTAAAATCTCCATGGCACTGACACATCTGTTGCTGGATATGCACCATATGCTTCTTCTTCTCTCCAAGCAAAACAGTTACCTGAGTATAAGCTGTGAAGTTATCCAGTGCAGGATAATTTCATGAGTCTTTTGCAAGATGAAAATGTTGCTTATAACTGTTTTCCTTACAGAATCCCAATAACTATCACAATAGGCCTATTTCTTGCAGTAAATTAAGTCCAGTGAAAACATACAATACATGCATGACTAGAGAGATCTTAATTAACTTTCAGATGATTAAACCCCTTACAGATGATTAACCCAGTTCAGGGATTTATATGGACACTGTATAAAAATATGCCAGAAGGTAACAAAAACATTCTGAAAATTCCTTCCTTCCTAAATGGTCCACCACAAACCACTACAGAGCCCAGGAGACATCCCACACTGTCAGTCTTCTGCTGAGGCTTGTATTATCAAGCTTGCTGAAAATATCCCTTTTATATGTACTAAAAAACCAGCCTCTTATGGGGGTAAAATAATACTGTTATTATTCATACTAGTTTCTAGTTTCTTATACTGAAGCTGTTCTTATCTTAAAAGTGTACCTTCTGCTAAATTTATTAAATCCAATTCAGTTCTGATATCATCCCCCACCCCACTGGGGCAGTGCAATTAGTGACTGTCATTTTCATATACAGATATTGTAGCAGATGGTACACTCAGGATCTCTGAACTAGCAGGAAATATTTCATTAAACTTTTTTTAAATGAAAGTGTGATTTCCATCAAAAAAATCTGGCATAATAAATCTTATTCTTGGACTGGAAGTTAACGGATGGGACACATTCATGTCACCAATAGTATTTCAATATCTTGTCAGCAATTTGTTTTAAAGTATTTTCTCTGAAGTAAACTAAAAGTATTTCCCCAAGATATACATCTTCTCTATAAGATAGTGAACACATGAAAATATATTCAGTTCTATTCAGGATTCATAACACAATCTGATGAAATTCAGTCCAATAATAGGGTCACTAATGTTAGGCACCCTCCTTTCCTGCAGCCCCTGTGTCTACTCAAAGCACAGTTCCGTCATCCATGACTTAGGCACATAAAGGGAATAGAGAAAATAAAGGCTGGTCAAGCCAGGTTTCAGTTGCCTTTACTGCTATAATTAATTTTTACAATTCCCTCCAACACTGTTTTTAAAAATTTTTTTAACTACAGCACTAACACAAACAAGCACTAAAACCATTGAAGTTCTCATGCAGTTCTCCACCTAAAGTGCTACATTTCCAAATCTGATAAACTGAAAATATCACCCCAGAACTAAACTCATTTCAGAGGAGTGAGAAAATAAATATTGCTGTTACCAGTGAAAAACAATGAGACACAAGCTCTTCGCAGCACAAAAAAGTTACTATGAGAGGCAGCCAGAGCAGAACTCAACTGAAGGTCTTGCAATCCTACTGAAACAAGGTATACCAATAATATCAGCAAAACCAGAGCTGTTGGTAACATTGCTTAATAGGAAAACTGTGTTAATGTATGAAGGGTATTTCTTTTCAGATAAAGCCTAGTCTAAGTTGATACCAGGTAGCTAAGGAGCTGGATGTACAAGGATTTCCTTCAATCAGAAACAACATAGTTGACATATGAGATCTTTTTAGTGATTCTAATGTTATTTTAGTCTCCCTAACCTCGCTGAATAAAAAAACCCAACCCACTCTCAAAATAAACTCCAGGTTATTATAAGTACCACATGTCAAACTGCTACCTGAAGAGTACTTCAGCAACTGTTGAGTAGCAGCATACTACCAAACTGTAGTTTGGCAACTACAGAGACCTGGTTATCCAAGAGTTAACCAGCTATCCATATGTGCTATGCTGTTCTTTGCCTCATTCCCAACAGATTGCCAGGTAGTGTGGGAAGCTCATTCCTCACTTCCATCAAACCCTCTTCTGATGAGTGGAGGACAGTTCCAGCATTGCCAACAGGAGCATTAAATTATCTTAACTTTATTTGAACCAGATTTTTTTGTTGTTTTAATATTTTCACTGCTACCTTCTTCTGAGGATCCGTTTGAATAGGAAAATTGATCAGAGGCCCATATGTCGGCGTTTAACAGCTAAATGGAGTGAGAAAATCTTCAATTAGCTGAAAGTGATTTCAGGCAGGCAGACAAAAGATAATTTAGCAGTCATTATATTTTCTAATTATTAAACTCTAGCTGAACATCAAATATTTAGTACCATTAATTGAAAAAAAACCCAGCAGTAATACAGCCAATTATTTAAATATTGGAATTGTTTTCAGTAGTACAAACATCAGACTTGCTGAGAAAGTGAGAATGAATCACTGTACTAAATCAGACAAACTGACCAGCTTCCAACATCAAATAGCTGCTTGCATTTTGGGCACATCAAAAGAAATACTCCTATTCTCAGTGGTCAGTTACAAGCCAGTTTCACAAGCAGTCATTGTAAAGTTACTTTGACATTATTAGAAAAAAGAGAGAGAACAGAATAAGGAATTTTAAATAGACTTAGATGAATAATTAACTGATAGTTTTTTCCAAAACACAAATAATCCTCTCCTATATAGTTTATTATTATTTTTATTGCAGTAGTGTTTTGAGATTTAGTCATGCCACAGATTCCCTTTGTGCTAGACGCTGTACACGAAACAAAAAGATAATCCTTGTCTTGAAGAATTTACAGGCAAACATGTGGTTATTTACTAGACAATGCATTTTAAATCATAATTACCTCATTTGTTCCAACCCTGATCATCTCTCCTCTTTCTTAATGGAATCAAGTTATTGACATCACAGTTGCTGGTTACAGAGTATGGGTTTATATGAGACTATATGCACAGTTAGTATGAGAGGGCTGCAAAGTTGTTGTTGAATTCCTTATTTAGAAAGCATATAATTTGTTTGGCTTTGATATATTAAACAGTAACTGAAAAGTCAGGTATGCTTCTCTGAAAATATTTAGTCAGACAAAGCTAATTCAGCTTTGTTGTCTGTGAGCATCTGTGCATTAAGCCATCTGCTTTTATGGGGGAACAGGAGAGGAAAAAAACCAGGTCAGTTGTCAGTAGAAAGAAGTTAAATAAAACTCAGTTTGATTAAGTAGAATGTCAAAATATAAGTTGAGACATAAGTAAATTAAAATCATTGCCTACTGTCACTTCTGAGACATTATGGATTATCATTTATGAGCACCATATCTGTGCAAGAGTATCCTCAATCCCTGCCATCAATAGCTGCAAATTGCCTCATGGACTTTCTAAAACTTGTCCTCAGCAAAGCATTTCAACATTATGTCTAATCACATTTCTTAACCCCAGTCAATGATTAATTTTTCCTGTCCTATTTATTATTGCAGAAGATACAAATTTGACCTCTTGATTCCTGCTTTCCTTTGTTCTCTCTACCAGATTCTGGAAGCAAATATCATTGTTTTCTTCAACATAAATTGAAAGATCTTTGTTTCCACCATAGTCAAGAGGAGTTTTACAATCAGTTTCACAGAAGTCAGAATTTCCTTGTGAGATTTAAATATGACCAGATTTTGGTTATTCCTTTGTTCCCTAAACCCTTTACAGTGGAAGACAAATCATGTTTCAACCAATCTTAGTTAAAGAGAGTACATCTTTCAAAAGCTGATGTCTCTCAGGATGTTTTTATTTCACCAAGGAAATTCTCCCTGTTGTCAATACAGAAAATATTACTTACCACTGCTCATCTTCCTCTGCTTTACTCTATTCTTCATCAAATCATACTCTCAAATGGAAATATCTGTGCTGGCACCCTCCTGAGTAATCCTTCACCTCTTGTCCTTAAAATTCCCTACCCCTGCACTTAACTGTGGAGAAGAATAATGTTACAGCTAGGTTTTATGTGATATCAGTTAAAAAAAAAAAAAAGAAAAGCAAAACCCACAACAGTCTACACCGTTAGACTTCCAAGTCAGTTTCTGTAAGAAAAAAACCTGCTCTTTTATTGGCTTTGCAAAAAGAATTAGCATGCAACGGAACGTCATCATCTTTGCCAAACAAATAGCTGTAGATATGTATTAAACACTCCTAAGTCTCTTCGATCCCATTTACTCTCCACCTGTCTCTCAAACTAAGCATCCCATCCAGGCAGAAGCACAAATACCACACTGAGTAATACAGAACACAAATCTGTGTATTTTGAACATACAACTTCTTGCCCTGCTGTTCCCAGTGTTTGCATGAAACGTACAGAGTCAAGAGATGGTAAAACATACCGTCAGTCAAACAGAACATCATTCAGCTTAACAAATCAATGGTATTTTCATGTTTTGTGTAAGCTGTCCTCCTTTTAGAGGATTAGCCATACCAACAAAACAGAGGTTGATTGGTTCTGAATAAAAGTGATGATATGTATTCTTATGTATTTATCAATGTATATACCTATGTATACTGCTGCTTGCCAGACAGCTTTAAGAGCAGCAAAATACAATGTTCAGTACCCATTGTGGTGTTGATCTTCTTTTGAATCAGAAGTGGGTTTTGAATCTGTCATCAATCATAGGTATATTCACAAATGTGTGTGATGCATTTGCTGCTTGTACAACAAATATTCTGCCCGAACAACAGAAGTCAGAATAACAGCAATGGGACTGTTCATAAAATAGTTCATTATTTTACAGAAGTTTTACTGTAGGTTAATCCCCCCAAACCACACCACCTTTTTCACATATATTCATATTGCAAAATACATCTGAGCACCTAAATATTTGGAAGTTCTTACTGAAACATGTTTTACTGAACTTACAATCATTTAAAGTAATGAAAAGCAACACTGCATGAAGTGGCAAAAGAGCATGGTTTTCCTTCTGCTATTTAAGGGCTCTTCTGTTACCTGGGTTTTGCAGAGCCAATCACACCAACAACTCCTGAGTTTCAGGACTCCATTCCTGCACCAGCCACACCAGGACAATGGGCTCCAGGCGTTCCCCTCCATCTCCCCACCAACATGCAGTGATATTTTTCCAGCATTGAAATTAATGAACTTAATTAATGGAAAGCTCTATTACCAGCACACCTTTGTGCCTTTGTTATTGTCTACACACTAAACAACAGATGCTATGCTTTCAACAACACACTGTTAAAAAAACGTGATTAAAAAAAAAAGCATACCAAACACCACCCAAAACTGCTGCTATTTATGACTGATTCTTTGCTTTACTCTAGCTTTACATCAATGTGTCAGGGACCCTCTGGGCATGAATAGGTCCTGCCAGGACTCTCCAGGGCCTTCCTCCACCTGCCCACAGCCCAAGACCCCATTTCAGCCCCTGGGGCCATCAATCCCTGGCCCAGTGACGCCCCAGTAGGGCTGGTCTTCAGCTCTCGCAGCCCTGCCCTGCAGCCATGGGCTGCACAGAGCTAGGCCTACCAACAAGCCAATGTCCCAGTCTTGCCTTGGTCCAGCCCTTTCCCCATGGAGGTGCAGGATCGCCCCCGCTGAAGAGTGCAACAGGCTCTGGTTGCCAGGCTCTGTCCTGCCACCCCGGCGTGTCTCTGCTGTTGCTGGCCCCAGGGGAGCCCCTGGTCCCCCCAGTGCCCTGATGGTACTGCTCCAGATTGCCAGGAGATTGTTTGGCTCAGCTCAAACTATGGGAAGGCCAAAAGCTTTATGCTATATATAAAATGTTTTCTTTCACACTATAACTTTTTTAAAAATATGACCCATACATCTTATAGTTCTAGCTTTTATGTGCTTTTAGTTCCAGCAAATTGTTTGCTGCTATCCCCAATAATGACCGTCATGAAGTTTTGAAAAGCAAAATACATAGGGAGGATCCTTGTTCCTCAAAGTCTGAAGCCAAAGCAAGACATCTCCCAGTAGTACCTATGGCTTTTCACAGAAACCTCTGCACTGGCATGTGCGTCAGTCACCTGAGCAAGACACCGATCAACATTTTCACCTCAGGATCAGGAGTTAAAGAAAGCAGCACCTCATTTGCATATAAAAATCCATATCAATCAAATCTATAGCAAAAAGTACACATTTAGGAACACCTATTCTTTCTTTCTCTTACTCTGAGACACAAAAGATCACCAAAGGAATACTTCTTGCCACTTTTTTACCCACATTGTAAAACTGATAGCTAATTTTAGTGATACTTTGCATTTTCCTTTTATCCCCCAGATCACACTGCTTCTTTATCAGCAAAGAGGTGAAGATAAAGGAAAGCAAAGAATCCTTGGCTAGATATTTTAATGCCTAAACTGCAGAATGCTTAATTATTTTCAAAATTCTTTTACCTTAATCGACTGGTTTTTATGCAGTTTTCAAAATTAAAGCATTCTCACAAAAATAGTTTCTGTATTTTGGGTTTTGAGCTATTTGGGGTATCAAGTTTTCTATGCTTTTTTGATCAAGAATGATATAAAATGAATCACATACATTTTCTGTTGGAGCAATGACAGGTCTTGACCTACATGGTTTCTATGAAACAATCTTTTAAATAGCTAAGTTTCTCAGGAATACAGTTAGAGGTAATTATTGTTATTGCTGTTTCTGGCACGTTTCTTCCTACCACACCAATATTTACTAATAGTTAACATGCTATTTTTCTGAATCTTGTAAGAACATCTCTTACAAGCATTAGAGTAAATGTATTTCCTTCATTGACAGTGTTTCAGAAATGACCTTTTGATTGATGTAGTCAATTTTTCATCTTTTACTGTAATAAATTAAAATTTAATCAAAACTTCAAGATTTAAAACACCCCTGGCAAGAACTTGTTCTCCAGAAGTCTCATTAATAAGCAACAGAATACCATACCTCTGACAATTATAAGGGTTTGAGGGGGTTTTTTGTTTTAAAAAAAGACAACTCAGTTATTTTAAAAATCCTTTGTTGTGGCAAGTAATGAGAATTATATTGATCCTTTTACTTGTCTTGTAGATGAAACAGTCTTTGATCATACAAGTATCATGAATTCCCATAGCAATATTTAAATATTCCCTTTCCTATCCCTGATTCCAGAGTACAAACAGCTGCTATAGCGGAATAAGAGTGATGTTTGAGATTAAGAAGATCATTAGATATTGGTTCTTAAGAGCAGTTTTCTTTAAAAAAGGATACAGAAAAAAAATTTTTAAATATCTGTGACATGAATTACAGGGAAACCACTTGTACAAAGGAAAGACAACCATCCTATAAGTTATATGCTCTTCAACAAATGGATTTTCTAGTTTTCCATAGGCAGGACAATGCTTAGTAATATACTGATTTTGTAAAAGCTTAAGACTCTACCTCAGTAAGAAGTAAAACTTCAGTATTTCATTAGGGTAAGGCAATACCTCAGCCTCATGCCTTTGCTGACTGTTCTCAAAATGGAAAGATATCCTTGTTTGCCTATAGACCATATGGTGGGATTCACCTGACCTACTTTCAGATGTCTAATGGTTAACTGCCTAAATCTAAGCTAGTCACATAGACTCATAGAATCATTGAATCATAAAATATCTCAAGTTGGAAGGGATCCATAAGGATCCCTTGCAGGACTACCTAAAATGAAATCATATGACTCAGAGTTGTCCAAACATTCCTTGAACTCTGACAGGTTTGGTGCCATGACCACTTCCCTGGGGAGCCTGTTCTAGTGACCGACCACCCTCTCAGTGACTCCTCAGATAGTTAACGGAGGAAAACAGGTAACAACAGAAGGTGAATCATCACATCTTCTTTTTTTATTATTTATTTTGCTCAACTTCCACACTGACATGGCTAATCACAGCTAGCCATTCCTATCAACAGGGCAACAGGCACCTTCAGAGGCATTTAAAAGATGAAAACTCAAGAAAGGAAGCAACCCTATTTCTTTTCACTAAAAGTACAGCAGCAGCTACCTTCTGGGCAGCTAAAGTCAGGAAATGTGATATTCATTCCTTATATCAATCTCCTGATTTATGAAGGTAGTATGAGGACATATTTTATCCAAAACTTGCACAGCCTTGGTTCTCTTTAAAAGCCATGTAAACAGGACTCAGAACCCAGTTTCTTACATGATGACAAACAAACTGAAGGATCATACAGGACCAAAGGTTTCTAAACACAGAGGGGAACAAATATGTAGAAAAAGCAATTTGCGTAATGAATGCAGATGTGTGTAAAAAGGTGAAAACTTTTATGTAGGGCACCCAGTGTCCCTTTCTTGCTCTTTAAATGGCTTGTTTCAGAGAGAAGACTTCATTATTCACTGTATATGATGTTCTAAGCAATAGTCAAAAGCTGCAGGCATTATGAACATAATCTGAAACTGCTACGTGGAAAGTGCTATAGCAGGCCTCAGCAGAATAGACAAAATTGACAAAAAATATCAGAGAAAGAGCTTTAGCATTCAAAAAATATTCTTAAAAGTAGACTCTTCATTTTGATTATCTATTAAAGTAAGAAAGACTCACATCTCTGATAAGACAAGGAACATACAAAACCAAGTCAGTGCTTAAAAAGAAATGAAGGGATTTTTGCAAATCAGTTGGTCACAGGAATATTTATACCCGTAACAGACAGTACAGTCATTTCCATTTACCATGTAGGTAGAACAGCAGTTCATATCAAATTTCTAAATGAAAATGCACACTGTGCAACTTCTTTAGTTTCTCTTTCTATATGGCTAATAGAACACCTGGTGGAAAATTGTTCTTTGAAGTTAATTAGTCTTCAATGATCACGAGTTACATTTCCAGCTGTTCTGTTTCATCCTAGACTTCTTAATTTATTAATCTGTCATATTTAGATCTGTTTCCTCCATACACATATGTTCGTAAGAAGAAGGAAGAAACCCTATTTCTGGGGAATTAATCCCTCATCTGTCAGATTCCTGATTGCAACTTCATCAGTAATTGAGTGCTAGTAAGCATGCAATTTACAGTAATTACATTTCTACATGGAATCAAGCCAGCTTTTACTTAGTTGTTTAGGGCTATATATTCCAATAAAACTCATGAAAATGAATCTGTATCATTTGGGGAATCGAAGGTATACATTCTTATCATTGCTTTTACAACGAAGGTCAGATAAACCTTGATACACTCCAAGGTTGTAAAATTAATTTCTTAAGTAAAAGACTAAGAGCTTGCTAGTCTGTATCAGAAACATATTAATAAAATGAATACTATTCATGGCCTTTGCAGCTAAAGGAAAAAAAAAGTTGATTTTTTTATGACATGTAATGCTACACCAGATATTCAACAAAAATCAGAAAAGAAAATTAAGTAGTCCTCTCATGTCATGAAATATATCCAAATAACATGAATTTCCTCAAATATAGTAATTATTCCAACTTGCTTTATGCATATATTTTAAATATTTCCTCACTGATCTTGAATATTGAAAATTTGAATCAAATTTTCCAAGGCAATTAATTACATAAGCCACTTGTTGCTTCTGTCCCTTAATTGGATGGCAACTTAATTATTCCTTCAAGTGTAAATTCAGAATTAAGGTTTGTGAAACAGTATTTATTTGCATGATTAAAATCAACTTTCTTTGAGCATTTGTGCAAACAAAACTCTATGGCTCAGATGTCACCCAAAAATTAACATAAGAGCAGCATGATGAGAGGAATCATATGTAAATAGCGTGAACACTACTGCATTTGTTTGTAGTTGCACCCGCTCCCCCAAAGGAAATCCCCATCAGCTTCCTTCATGCTCCATGCACAGCATGGTTGCCAGTAGCTCTGGTATTACATTTTGATGAAAGAAGGAGGAGGTCAGCCCTTTATACCACTGGATTCCCCCAGCTACCTCCTGGACAAACTGGCAAGATACAGACTGGATGGGTTGTCTGTGAGATGAGTAGTGGTGATTAATGGTTTTTACTCAGGCTGGCAGCATGTCACATGTGGGATTGATCCCACAGTGATTGATACTGGCCCACACACTGTTCAACATCTTATTAAATGATCTGGACGATGGGATTGAAAGCACCCTCACCAGGTTTGCTGATGACACTGAACTGGCTGGTGAGTTGGATGTGTCAGAAGGGCAAGCCGTCTTACAGACAGACCTGGACAGGCTGGAAGAATGGACCAGCGAGAACTGTATGAAGTTTAACACAGACAAGTGCAAGGTCCTGCACCTGAGATGACATAACCAAAGAGCATAGTACAGGCTAGAATCTGTGTGGCTGGGGAGCAGTGCTGAAGGGGACCTGTGGATCCTGGTGGACAACAAGCTGAATGTGAGTCAGCAGTGTGCCACTGCAGCAACAAAGGCAAACTGGATCCTGGTCTGCATCTGCAGGCACATTGCTAGCAGAGATAGAGACATGATCATCCCACTACCCAGGGCTTGTCAAGCTTCACCTGGAGTACTGTGTCCAGTTCTGGTCCCCACAATTCAAGAAAGACATGGACAGACTGGAGTCCAAAGAGGGCCACAAAGATGATCAAAGGGCTGGAGAACTTGCCCTATGTGGAAAGACAGGGGTCTTTTCTTCCTGGAGAAGAGAAGGCTCAGGAGGGACCTCATCACAGTATTCCAGTACTTAAAGGACAGCTACAAAAAGGATGGAGGCTCTCTTTTCACAAGAAGCCACATGGAGAGGACAAGGGGCAATGGGTACAAGTTTCATCTTGATATAAGAAAGACATTTTTTACAGCAAGAACAATCAATCACTAGAACAATTTCCTCGTGCATGTGATAGAGTCCCCATCACTGGAGAATTTCAAGACATGATTAGACTAGTCACTAGATAATGTCATATAGGCTCCTTTTTCTACAAAAGGTTAGACCAGTTGATCTTTTGAGGTCCCTTCCAACCTGGGCAGTTCTATGAATATTTGCATAATTCATCTTATGTTCTTAGAGTTTTGGAAGTGGGTATTTTTGTTCTTTTGTTGTCACCAGGTGCTGAACTCGCAAACAAGTCCTGGTATGACAGGCCTTTCTGAGTCCAGTCTCTGCTTGACCCCAAACTCTGCCAAGGTTTGAACTGAGTAATAAATATCAATTTAGGTTGAGTTTAATATAGGATTAATATGGATTTAGACAGAGATTAATATATGCCTATTTTAGGGGTATAGCTGAGGTACTCAGCATAGACTCCCCTTCCCACTACATGTTTCCTACAGGTAATGGACAGATCTGAAGTGTCACCTGAAAGTGTAGTCTTTCCACTGACTACAGAGGAAGTGAAGGACAACTCAGGCTCTTAACTGGCTTGTTTCTCCAACATGTCTAGCTTAAATGGGAGTATAAAGGTGTACTGGGTCTGGCTAAGCCGGAATTGGTTTTCCCCTATAGCAGCCCTCGTGGTGCTGTGTTTTATGTTGGGAGCTGGCAGGGTGTTGATAGCACACTGGTGTTGTGGCTACTGCTGAGTAGTGCTTACACGGCACCAAGGCTCTTTCCGACATTTTCCCCCCACAGTGGGACGGGGTGGGCAAGATCTTGGGAGGGGACACAACCAGGACAGCTGACCCGAACTGACCAAAGGGATATTCCAGACCATATGACGTCTGCTCAGTATAAAGCTGGGAGAAAGGAGGAAGGGGGTGGGGGGTCACCCTTAGTCCTCCGAGGCAACCACTACGCGTATTGGAGCCCTGCTTCCTGAGAAGGCCCGACAGTGCCTGTTCATGGGAAGTAGAGAATAAATCTGTTTTCTTTTTTTGTTTCTGCGCGCGGACCTTTGCTTCATTTTGCTTATATTAAAACTGCTTTTGTTTTACACACAAGGGTTGGTTTTTTTCCTATCTTATTTTCTTCCCCCTCTTTGCCCTATTGAGAAAAAAAAGGGGAAGGGGGGGGAAGGGATAGAGCGACTTCATGGGTACCTGGCATTTAGCCAAGGTCAAACCACCACAAAAGGTCTCAGTTAACAATGAGTAACTGGCAGTTAAGATTAGTTATATCCACAATTTCCTGGTTCTGATAAGTGAAATCCTAGTTTTCAAGAGACCCTGTTTTATGAAACTGTGGGGTTTAGTCACCTTGATAGTTACTTGCGAACTCCCACTCTGCAGTCTTAGCTGTGTTTTGCTGAGCTCATACAAATGAATTACTAATTTACTTTTGCAACTGTTATTTAGAATTTCTTTCCTGTTGAAGAAGCAAAATATTTATCTGTAGCTATGCAAGACTGTCAAATGTGTGTTTTCCAATTCTAAACATGCAATACTTGACTAACCTGTAAGTGGTAATTACATTTCTAATATGATGTGTCTAACTAAGCCTTTCTTCCCCCTTCTTGGCTGACTGTGTACAAGATTCAGCAAGCAGTTCAGTTTTCCAGCGTTGGTAGTATAAGGCAGAAGAAGGGAAAGGAATTAAGAGGCCACTACCCCCACTCTTTCCAAAAGAAGTTGAAAGAAGCTATAAAGGTGAAAAGTCGGGATATAGACCAGAGTATATGCTAATTTTCTTTCCTTGTTGCCTTCTGTTGGGTGAGAATTGCTCTTTGTCCACCTCAAGAGGGTTCAGAAAAGAAATGAATGGCCTATTTGTAACTTTTCTGCCTATGGGAGGAAAGCGGCAAGAGAGAGTATTTTCTTCATTTGCTTTCTTGCCCTGTGAGAGCTGGAGTCTTACAGGTGTCTCTGCAGCTAAGGAGAATGAAGGGGAAGGATGCCATTACATTTTCAAAGGAAAGAAGACGTCTGGCATAATACAGAACATGTAACTTTGCCTAAATGTAGAAAGTGTTTACATTAAGGCAGAGTTGCAAGAGGTAGCCAGGACAAGGAAAGGCAGTGCATGTGGTTCGGGTTAGTTGAGGGCAACCTCAAGGTTGATCCTAAGTATTAGTGGACATCAGAATTGCTGGAATTGAGCAAGAGCAAAATCTTCTAGTTTGATGGACGGGGCACATCAAAGATAGCTACCCTTAATTCCAGAATGGACAACTAAATAGTTCAGTAACACAGTACCAGTCAGTGATTTTTAGATGTGTCTGACATCAATATCGGCCATATAAATCTAAGAAAAGATTTCATGTGTTTTATGTGAATATATTAGAAGTTTATTCAGCCTCCTTTGGATTGCTTCACAGTAAACAAATCATACTGCACTAATATTGACACATTAAGGTATGGAATAAAAGGAGTGTGTATTAATGGGGAATTTAGATTCCCCAGAATTAAGGACTGAAAATTATTACCGGTATTAGATGATACACATGCACAGAAAGCCAAATAATTGTGCCTGTTAGTGGAGGAGAGCAGCCTGAAAGTGATATGTATTCATTCATTGTAATCACCTTAATACATCCCAAAGTAAAAGGATTACCGACATCTCATCAGAGAGCTCTTTCATTCAATTATGTGAATCCTATTTACACCTGGTTTACAGAAATTAAAATTCATAACAAAAACTGTGTGAACATTTTCTTGTTTAATTAAAATTACATATATGATTCTGTACTTCAAGCCACCAGTGTAAGTGGTATGCCTTACATGAACATTACAAAACTGGAAAAAAGAAAATTAAATTCTTAAGCTAACAGCAACTGATCTAGTTGTCATGGGTCAGATCTCGATCTCTTCTGATATCTGTGCAGATACAGAGATCAATGAAAATGTTAGCTAATGTTTATTTTAAAAAAGAATGTTGATGAAAAGATGAACATATCACATTAAGAGTATATCACATTTTTCTTGAAAAAATTATATACTAAATATGCTATATTAAAATATTACATTGTTTCTAATATTATATATAAATTTTATCACTGTATTTTAAACTGGCATGTGTTTAATTTCTAGCTAATGTATTTAATATAAAGCATTTTAAACAGTCAAATTCAGAACAACTAAGTACCTAGAAGACAATAAAATTATTATTATCCTGACAGACACCACATTTTAACTTCCTTCTTTAATAGGTAGCTGGCTTAAGTGGATGAAAGAAAGCAGAATCTGTAATACAACTTGGCTTTAGCTGTTTCAGTTACCAGGCTGTGTTCTGGGGACCCACAATGTTTGACTACAGGACTTGTGTGCCATACTAAGTACATAGCTTCAGGAAAGCAATGTAAACCACGTACTAGCAATGGGCACTGAACCATTAAGGCTCCTAAACCCAGACTTAGATTACAAAGTTCCCTGTATTCCTAAACACAGGCTTTCAGACAAGATCTGAAATTTTCTTGCTTAAGATTGTAGATGCCAAAGATCCCCTGTGATTCAAAGACAAACAGGAAGGCTTTCCACCAGCTAAGAGGTCCCAAGATCTACATTTGCTCAACCCCATTTGGTTGAGCAGTGGTCCTGCCACCATGCCAATGGTCAGAGCAATTCACTGGGAAATGGGTTCCAGGTGCTCCCGGGCATGAGGCAGCTGAAGTCATAGCTCCTCATTCCTGGCAGTAGTTTGCCCTGGCCCCTACCTTTGCCAAGGTTCAAAGCAAAGATGTGGAGCCACAGTACCATCAAACTGAGAGTTGTATGGCCAAAATACTGTAGCTCAGCCTTTCTCTGTCTAAAGAAACTGCAGCATGTTCACACTATGACTAACTGGTGCAGAGCAGTACAATACAAACAGGTACTTATTAAAAGATTGCACTACACAGACTGATCTATGTTTCTATATTGTCCCATGTACTTTCTATACCATATTTCTGATCAGTGGTCTGCATCAAAGATGTGTTGCAATCCCAGGACAAGTTAGCAAATTGTAATGAGGAGATATCTGTGAAGAGGTCTAGTGATGCACAGTTGGTGAGTTCCTATAGCACCTATCACTGTGAAATGAGGGAAGAGGCACAGGCACCTCCAGAGCAAGAGTGGAACCAAGAGACCTGCAGCGTGTGTTTAGCTTTGCAAAAGGCTTTAGGCTTATCACCTAATCTCCCTGTGCTTCTATCACCCATCTATAAAACTGAACAACTGCTTCAGTACCTCTCAGGTGTGTGTTGTGAAGAAAAACCCATTTAGCGTTTACAAAGCTTCACATACTATGGGAAGGAGCAAACCAGAAAAGCCCATGAATTAATGAGTAAGGACTGGTTCTGCTGACGCCATTATGTGCTCCTGCCTATAGTACCTGTCAAATGTTGTTAGCATCCTTAAGGCGCTCTCTGTTGCAATATGATCTAACGAATTTCATAGAAAACAAATAATGTTCCTCTTCACAGCAGCTGCTCAACCAGATACTCAGGTAAAGTGAACTAATGGATCTTTCTATTTTTACTTTTGAATTTAAAAATGTAGAATGTTACAGATTGCTACCTACTTACACCACTGCATTTCTCATTTGCTAATAGCAACATTTCTCCTCACTGAATCCAGGATTAATCCATGTAGTTAAGTAAGGAAAATAAAGTGGCTAATTTACTTGTGCTATTTAATTAACTTTGCATGAGCTATTTATGAGCGAAAGGTAAATGCAACTACTGACAATTTCTGTGTGCCTCTCTAGCATGACCACTATGAAAAGCCAGAACTGTTTGGTTATCTACTCATACTTGGTACAATTACATTAGAAAACTGGATTTTTACAAAGGCAATAGTCTGTCTAATCTCTCTGCCTTCTGCAGTATTTGCATATGTAAATTCATCTATCCCTAGACATGTTAAGTGTGCAGATTTACCCCGAACCTTTACATCAACTGTTGTGCTTATTATTTGGTAAAAAACTCAGTTGTCACAGATCAAGACACAGAAGCCCCTGTCTCCACCTCATGCAGTCTATGGAAAAATTAAAATTCACTGAGAGCCCCAGTTCTGTCAAAGGACGATTCTTTCTTGAGTAGTTTGTTTGATTTTGAATTCTCGTTAATGCCAGGCTTAGGTGATTGGAGATTCATGGAAGTGCTTTAGGAGAAAATAAAATAAAGCTTCTATTAAATAACAATTAGAATGATGCCTCTGTGATGCCAGCCCCAATAGCCTACCAAATAGGCCAATAAGACAACATGTTCTCAGAAAATGGCAAGAGAAATCCTTTGTTTCAGGGAATTCCTGCACTTGCTTTCAAGTTTATTTTTAAAATAACTGCCTCTGGCATCCATCCCACATTAATTAAGGATTTGTTACTCCTGAAAACTGTCACGCTTTAATTCACAGGGAATCTTTCACTTTCTAACCTCCTTGCCAGATTTAATTCCTCCTCAGAAAGCCATTTTAATCAGCAAAAACGATACTCTGGTTTTCTTCTGGAAAACAACATAGTGACCACCCTTGACATTACAGTTCTTTTTCCCAAGAATTAATAACCAATCAGTAGTTGTTTTATTGTGTACTTCATGAATGTTGTAAGTTCTAATAGATGAGCATGTTGCTTGCAGTAATCTACATTACACTTGGTTTTGATACACAGTAATTGATCATCAATCCTTTATTAAAAACCTTGCTATAAATTGCAAACATGGAATAGATACTGCTGCCAAAGTCACATCGGAAACTTGCAAAAGTTTAAGTTAAACAGATAAGTGGCTGGAGGGCCCTGTATCTTCAAAAGCCAGAGGTTCTCTCCAGTCAGTGACAGATAAGAAAGCTGTTTTCTGGTCATTCATTGTGCTAGTGGTCTAAGAAAGTGCAAAAACCCCACCCCAACCTGACTCCCTCCTTGATTATCAGTTTACACCCCTCCTGAGTGCTCTGTACCCCTGAGATCTAACAGTGAGGATCCTTCTTTAATTGTTCATGGTGAGAATGGAAGTTCACCTGAGCTAAGTGCCCCTCTTCAGCAGGTGTTGAACCAGTTTCTGCACCATGAGGGATGTAGCAGTGACACCTCTGCACTACCACTGAATTCCAAAGAGTCAGTGCTGCAGTGTGTGGTGGCAGAAGCCAAGGTGAATCCCCGACTTTAGTGCTAACAATTGAATCTAATGCCGTGTGCCTGTGACTTCTTTCCTTTTTGCAAACTGCAAGCTGAGGCCACACTAACTATTCCATGATTTGGCTTTAGTTTAGTAATTTTAAATCTTTTGAAATCAGTGGGGAAACTGCTGCTTATTTCTGTAGTGGTAGAATTAGGCCCTATAGCTTACCTAATAGGAAACATAAAAATAAGAAGACGTGGTATGTAATTAGATATGTTTCTCTAGGAAAAAATGAACAGTCCTGACATAACTCCACGTGCAGCTGTGTCACCCTGCTCCTGCATGACAAGGTTAAATCAGTCCAGCTGGTGCTCAGCGAGATGTTTCCATCTAACAACTTCAGATATTTTTCAAGTAACTTCAGCCACAAAGTATGTTGCAGTGAATGGTTTGAACTAAAGCCATAGTATTATTAAAGAATTGGAATAGGTACAATGTACCAGGAACAATACAGACCTGTACATAATGAAACCTGAATTTCTTTACTGATCTGCTGGATCATCTCAGGATGGATCATCTCATTTCAATTCTCCATTTCTGTTTTATCTTCTATGCTTTACCTGCTGAGTTCTGTAGGCTCTTAGGAACAGGCACCAGCTATGAACTGTCTCTCATGCTGTGCCTTTGAGCACAAGATGACACTAGCACAATTCAGTTTTTCTGAGGCCTCTCAGAGCCATCACATAAATATGTAAGAAAGATGTGGTCCATATAAGGAATGTAGAATAGATGTTTATTTGGGTTTAGTAACTGTTTAAAAAATAGGTGGATACTTTTAATTAAGTTCAAATAAGGTGATCTTAGCATGTTTTCAGTAGTGGGAAAAGGTTGATTAGGTTGGGAGCTGGTCTTGGTTAGCCATATGCTGAACTAATTGTCTTGATTTGACATATCCTTTCCTGGCATAAGAATAAATAATAATGACAACTTTTATTTTTAATCACTGAAACTCACACTAACAATGCAGAGCGAACCTTCATCAGTTCTGCTGCATTTTGTGAAAAAAAAAGACTAAAACAGAATAACCTCAACCAAAGAACTGGAAATAAGAATAATTACCTTCAGAATAAGTTGTTCTCAAGAAGAAAAAATATTAGAAGACTGGAAGAAAGATATCAGGACTGGTATTGACAGTAGTGTTTGAACAGGAAGAGATCTGGGTATATTCAGTCCTTAATATGTCATTCAAAATCAAAGCAAGGTGGGATATGCTGAAGAGTTTGGAAGAGTGTATGTATCCACAAGACAGTCTCCTATTTTAAGGGTTGTGCTGACCACTTGAGAGGTAACCTCCACCCTTGACAGAGAGGTGGCCTTCATCCTTTGCTTTTCTGGTAGATGTTTTGACATCTCCCAGAGTGCAGAGCTATCACTTGAGTTTTATGTTACACTGAACTCCTTAAAATTGAGATTTATGTTTTACTCCTTATACTGGATAGCATCGCCTCTAAAATCCTTCTGATTTCGAAGTTGTTTTGCATAAGATTGGGAAGATGAAGGCCAATTAGTTCCACTTGGTCAAACTTGAGTTATTCCAAGGCAGTTTAACAAAGGCTCTTTAAGCAGAAGAAATATCTGTTTCACAGAGGAGCATGGCAAAGTTTCCCTGGGTCGTTTGGTGTTTAGAGACCTGCCTGTTAATTATTAACATCTAGCATGGGACGTCCAGCCTGTACCAGAGTAACACCCGGCCAGAAAAAGCCCTTCCCCCCCCTCCCCCCATGAGCCCTTTAGCATTTCCTAATTAGCACCCTGGAAAGGAGTTGGGCTGTTTTAAACCCAAGGTCAAGGGAAACTTTGTTAACTGAGAAAATCATGTGGCTGCTTTGGGGCTTTTCCTCAGCAGGATCAAGCCAGTTAGAGGGAGAGGGCAGCCCTCGCCGGCCTGGGACTCCTGGCAGGCCTTGGGGCCTCCCTCCCACTGCCGCCCCCCCAGTAACCCCAGCAACCCGCTGGCCGGCCCCAGCGATGCGGTAGGGTTTCTGGCTGGCAGCCGTGCAGAAGGGTTTCCATGGCCACTCGCTCCATGGCCCATGGCCCGGCTCCTGGCCGGGAGGCTTTGTGCGGAGGCCCGGCAGGACGGGCAGAGGCGGCAGCTCCCCGTGTACCTGCCTGCCATCCCACCTCTGTGTGATGGGCTCCCTCCCCACCTGGGCCCCATAACTTCTGCCACTGCATGCACAAAGTTACCTATTTCTCCCCCCTCTTCTTGTTTGTTTTTTTTTTCTTTCCACAGGTTTTTAAAAATTCATCTTAAGAAAAGGAAACAACACCTTACCTTTCCCAGCATTCCCAATGCAGGCTGCAAAGCTGGTCCTCGGAGCAGCTAAGCCATTGCACAAAAAGTTAAAAAAAATACCATCCCAAACAAGAAAACAAACCCAATAAAAGACACTATTTTGCGGGTGAAAGGAACTCTTTGGAGATGTCGTTGTCCCCGTGGACAGCTGGATCCCCAGCCCCTGTCATCTGCGTGGTGAGAGGACAGGATGCGGAGGGCACTGTCCCCACAGCTGTGTCCCCCCAAGCTCCGGCAGCCCTGGGCCCCGACCACCAGCCTTCACTCAGGGGTGGACACACGGGAAGGGTATTCCACAACAGGCAGCTGCCACATGCCCGTAGTCAAGGGGACACGATAAAGACTACTCAGAAGCAGGTTGAAAGCCTGATCTTTCACCCTCTCCTTACTTCCAGGGCTGATACATAATGCATCAAAATGTGGAGCCAGGCTTCATCCCTGTTAATCCTTCAGGGATGGGAAATCGGAGATTACTTTTGAATTGGAAATGGTGCCGACAGTCTTTTGAGGAGTTAATTTATCCTGAGAAAATACATAGAAAGGCAAAACTTTTTTTCTGTGTAGGACCTAGTTTCAAGGAGGTTTCATTCTAGTTGTGCTCCATTCACCACATGACACTTTTCAGTGGAATACATTTTTTTGAAAGATTTATATGGCAAAAATGTCACATTTGCTTTGTATGTTTCCCTTTCATACAGGAGAAGAAACTGCCCTGTGCAATTTCTCCAGATAGCAGTACTCTTTCTATATCACATAAGATTTAAGTGCATGTCAAGACCTATGAAAAATAATCCATTTATTCCAACTTTCCACAAACCTGTTCCCTCATTTCTAAGTATATGTGGCCCCAGGCTTGCAAGCTACTCTGGATATAGAGATCCATGTAAAGCAGCTTGCAGGTTCACAGCTCACACTGGAAATCTGCTGTCACAGGGTGAACCAAACAATAACACTGATGGACCCTAAAGTATATTTTCTGTTGTCATTGCTATTATTACTGAGGAGTGCTCACAGGAATGCCATTTTACAAATAAGCAGTAATGCCTGCCCTGAGGAATTTAGATTTAACCTTTGCCTGTATAACAGTTTTCATTCTAGGAACTCAGTCCTTTAAGCATTCATAAATTTCCTCTTGCAGTCATAAATATGAGGAAATCAAGCCACAGAGAACTGAAGCCTCTTCTGCAAACATTACAAAAGGGCTCTGCAGGGCTGTCTTCAGAAAACTTGGGTCCTAGGCACGCAGATGCTGCTACTGCTCAGGAAGAACAGAGAGTCCAGCATGTTAGAGGTGCATAGCACAACTCTGAGTCGCAACCTGCTGAGACCCCAGGGTGTGGGGCACCAAGCACTGCCTTTCTAATCCTGTTCGGACTGGGGAGTCACACTTTTGTATGGTGCTGCCTCTCTGTCAGATTCAAAGGACCTGCAGATCCTGCACACCTCATAGCCGTGGACAGCTCTAGCATCCAGAAACATTCTGTTAATGATGGAAAAATTCACACTTCTTGGAGAATGATCTTTATTATGTTCAGACTTTGTACATTTGAAATACATCCCGAGGCAGTCTGTATTGGATTTACATGGCAAGGTTTTAGTAGCAGGGGAGCCACAGGATTGGCTTCTGCGAGAAGACACCAGAAGCTGACCCCATGTTGGACAGAGCCAGTTGCAGCAGGTTCCAGGATGGACCCACTGCTGGCCAAAGCTGAGCCCATCAGCAACATTCTGATAATATATTTAAGAAAGAGTTTAAAATGCTGTGCAGAAGCTGTGTGAGAGAGGAGTGAGAAAAATGTGAGAGAAACAACCCTGTAGGCACTCAGATTAGTGAAGGAGGAGATGCTCCAGGTGCTGGAGCTTCACCCTGCAGCTGGTGAAAAAGACCATGGTGAAACAGGTTGTCTCCCTACAGCCCATGGAGGACCATGGTGGAGAAGATATTCACACTGCAGCCCATGGAGAGCCCATGCTGGAGCAGGCTCCTGGCAGGACCTGTGGCCCCGCTGGGGACCCATGCTGGAGCAGTCCATTCCTGAAGGACTTTACCCTGTGGAAAGGACCCATGCTGGAGCAGTTTTAAAGAGCTATAGGTTCCAAAAGTGTTCTGATGCTGCTCTATCAGCTGCCTTATCATACAATGCAAACAGAATATTGAGTACTATATATATAAATCTGTCTGCACTATAGCTCCTGAACTGTGAAAAGCATGTGGGTGAAGAAGGAATCCTTCTAGTTTGTTTGAGCCATGCTCAGTAAATTCACTCTTGGTGAGTCCCAGAAGCTTTTGTCAATGTATGTACTCTTGCAGTTCTTTTCTCTTTCTGCATGTGTGTTCCTGAAGGAAAAGCCTTACATACAATGTACTCAATGTCACAGGGCAAGCCAAGCATCTTTAAAGCACCAGAACTGTAAGATTTTTTATTTGATTTTTAAGGGGAGCACAAAAGCCTTTGCTAACCTCCCACTGGCATTTCCACACCTACACAAAGCCAGGAGCATGGGTTGCTGTGACAAGCACTTACTCAGTTTTCAGTTATTGACTGCCTCTTCCAAACCTGCCTCTGTGCACCAGAGACTCCTTATATTCTCTCTGGGCCAGAAACATATGAATTCTCTGAAGGTGGAGATGGAATTTGCAACTCCCTGGGCCTATATCACAGTAAAACTGCCACTTTCCAAAGTGGTCTTAACGTTTCCCGTGAAATCTCCTCATTTTACCACCTCAGCAAATGAGCAATATCTAGGAGCTTTCATATGGGTGTCTTGCTCCAAAAAGAACTTACTGTCAAAAGTCTCTGAAAAAGTATCACAAGTTTAAGTTATTTATAACATTGCTTGCTGAGATCTTAACAAGTAAAATGAAAGAACATCTATAAACTTTCCCTGAAAGAAAGCATGGTGTGTCTCTGCAAGCTGTTCCTGAACAGAACAGCACACAGCAACTTCCTCCTGCAGCCTTGTGAGAACATGAAGGTGAAGGTCATGGATGCCAGAAGTCCTGGTTAAGAAAAGCACAGGGATCATGCAATGACTCATTCAGGAGTATAGACTCATTCTGTATCTGAAGAACACAGGCTTAAAAGGGAGCTCCTGAGACACTGTGTCCAGCTCTCTGTCGCAGGAAACTACAACACCATGAGACTTTTACATAAGTATATGAAGTTCAGTCTTAGAACTTGTTTGGTTTTTTGCCCGCATGACTCTGAGAAGAAGGGTCCTCAGAGTCTGACTGCTCTGGCAGTTAAAAATCATCTTACAATTTCCTGCTATTAATACTCTCTTGCTCTTTTGCCAATATTATCCCTTAGCTCAGATAGCTGTCCCTTCTCCTGTCAGGTTTATAGAAAGCAATTACATTTTGCTGCAATTCAGGAGGAGGCTGCTTCTCTCCCCTCCTCCTTCTCCTGCTCCTCCTCCAGCAGTGAGTGCAAATTAGAGGCATAAAAGTCAAGGCTACATCAAGCATTCCATCTTCTTTCCTCTCATAATTGTAGTTTCATCACAAACTGTTAGCACATGTACTAGGCAGAAGCGTACTCCACTCACAGATCCCTGAGGGAATGACAGCCATGCTATGGTCAACTGAAATATATCACCCCACAAAGCAGATGTTCGCTAGCAAAATAAGGAAAGAGGGGACAACAACTGACAACTAATGGTATGAATGATCACAGGGTAGTGCTCAAGCCAGTTCCCAGGCACTGTTAAATTTGCTAATACAGACAGCTTCTGGGATCTGGTGGAAGCTCATGCCTTAAAATGAATCATCTTTTGGGGTGTTTATCAATAGAAATGTGTTTTGATGAGAATTGCGGAGGGTACATTTCCTGCATCACGTCTACTCCAGCTCTCACTACCTTTCTGTAAACCCAGAGCAATGGGGGCATTTACTGCTTACTGCTGATCACAGACAAAGATCTCTTTGAATGGGAGAAGGCTCTGCTGAAGAGCAGAGTGCAGCCCAGCTAATACATGGATGTGTTAGACTGCAGCAGTATGTGTCAACCATCACCTACGCAGAAGTATCAAAGTATGCAACTTAAGAGAAAGCTAACAGCATCTCTCAGCTCTTTTGCTTGAAAAATGTGAGCCTGTGATCAATAGTATTGATGAATAGGTTCATTATTTTAACTAATAGTGAAAGTTGCTACAGCCCATGTGAGCAGGTTGGTATTTTGCATCTGATAAGTGAAAAAAAATATTTAAAAGTTTTTAAGAATATTTTGTAAATGGTTGAATAAAAAATAAAGTTTATGCAATTTTGGCATCTGTGTAGTACTTTTTCTTTTAGCACTTTTTCTTTTAAGATGATTTAGTGCTTATAAAAGAGGAAGGTTGACAGCCAAGGAAAGATACCTATTCTCTTCATTCACAGACCAGGTACATTGTGAGCATCTGGCTTGTTCTGAGCTTTTGAAGATGACTATCCACTTTGAAGTTTGTCTTTTCTGTCAATGAGGCCATCAGTTTTTCATTTCTGTCAGTGGAAACCATGAGGTACTTTGAAGTTTTATTTTTCTGATATTATTAACAGCACTTTAAATCTACATATCATGAAAGACACTTTTTTGGGAAACATTTGCACGATTCCCTATGGGAATATTCAGTGTGGGTGTTTATTTTATTTCTGTATTTCAGAGTAATGACCCATTTCTCCTGTAAAGCATGGTCTGAAAGATAGATGCAGCCTGACAAGTCATTTTGAGTCTTACCTGTTGGAATGCAAACACCACTTTAAATCTATGTAAGAGACTAATAAAGAAATTAATTATAACACTTATAACACTTAGCAAAGGAATAAAAGGAGCATTAATTAATATTAACATTAGAAGTGAATAGAACATCTTATCATGTGTTTTATTCATATTTTCCCACATATGTTATGAAAATGGAGACAATGGTGTTGTATGAGTGCATTGATCTAAATTAGGCAAAGCAGACAGTCATGTCAATGGCTAAACCTAAGGTGTCATGACATCTGAGAATAAACTAGAAAAACAAAGAGAAAAAAAAAGAGAACACAAAGTTCTAAATAGTTTTACTAGATCAAATGTTGCATATTGCTGAACTTCCAGATGACTGTCAGATCCCTCTGTTTAGTCTAAGCCTCTTTATTTAACTGCAGTACAAGAGATTACTGCCATGTATTCAGTTTTAAAATGGATTGCTTGAGGACAGGAACACAGAAATTTATCTCAGCTTCTAATGATATTTAGAAGATCATTGAAATGCATTTTAGCTAAGTCAAAGGGAAAGCCATTCATCTAAGAAAAAAATAATTCATGTAAGAGATGAGAGAATGAGAATACACGAAATTTCATTTAAACATGTGAAAACTGTTTTTTATTGTAGGGTATTTAAACACTGGAACTGGTTGCCTAGAGAAGCTGTGGAGTCTCCATCCTTGGAGATATTCAAACCCCTGGACATGGCCCTCAACAACCTGCTGCAGTTGACCCTGCTTTAATCAGGTGAGTTGAACTAGACAGTCTCCACAGGTGCCTTCCAACTGCAGCTTTTCTGTGATTCTGTGAATAATGGTGACTTACTGTCTCACAGTAGGTCCCAATGTGATGCTGTTGCTAACGTAAATGTGGCTGGGCACAAAAGCAGTAAAATACCGTGAATGAGTAGGGAAACATGTAGGGCACTGATTACATAAATGCCTTAATTCTTAACTCTGTTCTGAATCCCCACACCAAAAATAATGTTCAAAACCTGGAGGGGATTCAAACAGAGGTACACAGATGATTAGTCACCTGAAAAAAAATTAATAATCAGAACTCTTTCTGCTTGCTTTACTGACAAGATGGCTTGCTTACAGTCCTACAAGTTTATATGTACAGCAGGGTTTCCCAGTAGTGGAGAGCTTTATAATATAACATAAAAAAAAAAAAAGGAAGACTGAAAAGCTGGCTCCAAAAAGCCAGGATAGAAATAAGATGCACTTTTTAACAAAAAGAATGACTTAGCATTTTAATAAGTTAAATCCCGGGAGAGTGCTATGGTTTGTGTAATGCAGAAGATAATCTCGAGTGATCATTTCTGGTCTTAAAATGTGCTATGTCTAACAGCGTACACTGACACTGAAAAGGTCTGGACCATTTCTTTCTTGGCATATTTACCCGAATAGTTGAGAATCATGGCCCTGCTGTATTGGGAAATCTACATTGCAGAAGTGAATTAGAAGTATTGCATGGTAGACTATAGATAGATGGTATTTAGACTATAGACTATAGGTACCCTATAGACAGACAGCCTTTGTATCTTTAAAATACCGAACCTCTGAGGGTACTGCAGGCTCAGAGCAGTGTATATTTGACTACACATGTGATCACATTACGGTATGCTCCATTTCAAAAGCTGTGATTGTTATTACCAGATCATGTTTGCTTTGTGTTACAGCTTACACACAAAATTGGCCCAAGGATATTACAGGGTGTTGATCTATCTGTGGAGGAGAAAAATGGGATGACCAGTAATGCCAAGACATGAATAAAAACGGAAGGAGTAGTTCAGTGTATATGGACCCAAATTTAATGGCATATCAGGGTCACTCAAATTCACTAGATAAGATCAGAGCAGGAAATGAATGCAAGGCTTATGCCTGCACAAAGAGGCCATTCTTTTCAGAGATACAAGTATTACACAAAGTGAGTGGGCAAAGGTTGCCTCCCACATTTCTTTCATTACTCATACCTAACACCTGCTAGTTAACTAACATCCATTTTTCATACTGGTCTGGTCCAGTTCCACTGAACATTAATGTCAGTAAAACAATCTCTCACTTCATGTTACCTTGCACAGATAAAAATGGTAGTGCTGCCAAAGCCATGCAACTTGAATTCAGAGGTACTTACTGCATTTTAAAGCAGGATGTACCCTATTCTCAAGCTCTGATGGGAGACAGGGTTACGATCAAATTAAGGGAAAAAGAAAGCAACTGTTGAACTACACCCAGCAACGATGCATGGGGCTCAAAAAGAACTGTGTGCTGGAAACAAACAAACCTTCAAACAGGCAGAGTGGCAATTTTCCAGTTTGAGATGTAAGTAGGGTGCCAGAATTCATTAGCTTTACACTTCCTCGTTAAATAGTTATTGTAAATGCAAAATCACAGGTTTATGTCTTGCCTGGAAAACGTCATATATAGCTTGTGAGCGCATCTCTGCACTGAAATGACCCCTGACAGACCAGTCAGAGGGACTGTTGTCTGGTTAATTAACACCACCAGTATCTATAGCAGAAGAATATTCTCAAAATCACCTGCACAGTTATTGCGTCAGCCTGCAAGAGCTTGGCAGATTGCAGCATGACCACATGTGGCTTCAGTCTGGAGACCTAACACTCTAAATCAACACTATTGTGATGACTTCAGGGAGGCTGCAGTGATTTACACTGCCTGAGAATATAAATGCATCAATCTAGAGGGTCAGAAAATGGATCGATTCCGATACCTTTTACTATACGGTATGGCATCATGTACTATACAGCAGAAAGTAGCTGATGAGGTGGAGAAAAGTGTTCTATACACATCTGCCTCTGCTGAATAGAAAAAACTGGAGGATACCTTCATAACCTTTGCTTTCTAGTGTGGCCAAACAAAATGTGGTTAGACACATTTGTTCTGTAGTCTCTAACCATACTGACAAGACTCTGATGAATGAGAATTGCCCCAAGCACAATATTCTCTTTTTTTCATTGTTGATGACTCTCCACATAAGCTGTCTTTCATGTCCTAATTTTTTATGCTGGTCTGTATGCATTCTGGGCTGTGGTGCTTTGGCATGCTAATGAATTTTGCTGTGCTGTTAATAACTTAAAGCTACAGGACACCCAGTGATATCATCATTACCAGCCTGTATGTGATTGTTTTTTCTTCTTGCCAAATTGTAGTCTAGCATTTTCAGCTGGGAAAAAATAAGATGCCTGTCTGGGAGAACAGGTACGGGGTATTTGGTGTGATCGATCCCTGCATTACACCAACCTACATTGCTTGTGAGAGCTAAGGCACATGACCTGTATGCTGGGAGTACAAGTTTAGCAAGTGCATTCACTTGCAGGGAGGGGACTTTCCTTTGACTATTTTTTATTGTTTTCTAAGTGAACATTGTGCTGGGAAGAAAAAAGTGGAAAAAAAATGGTTTTGCTGAAAGTGGGTAGTGCAGGCACATCTAACACAAGTATTCCCAGGTAGTACCACCAGCCTGCCTCTGACCTGATGGAGCTGAAGGAATAGGGCAGCTTTTGTGACAGCCTACACCTTTCCTTCAGTATCTGCCAGTGGCTTCTGGGTAAATTTTTATGGTTCCCCTCTGGCAGTAAGACTGAGAGCCTAATTTCATTTCACGTAGGCCCAGACCCCTATATCAGTATTTTTACAGCAAGTCTGAACTTCCAAAACAGTGTATACTCATTAACATCAAACCCTGCAGTTACCTCCTGAGATGTTATCACCACAGTTTTCTAATAGGAAGGGCATGCAAGAGGCTGTGCTAGGTGCCACAAAGTGACTTCAGCAGTCAGCTCCCAGACTGTATTCTTAATGTATTAACTTTACAGTTGACTCTGACTTAGGAAAAATATAAAATACATTTAGCACAAAAAACTCCAGAAAACTCATTGAAATGCCGTGCTTTTACCTGGAGGTCATCATTCTCAAAGAACTTCCTGAAGGATGTGAGCACTTTTATGCCCATTACAAGAGTGGGTAAAAAGAAGCATTTGAAGGGAAAGGGATTTTCCCACTCACATTCAGACATTCAGTGACCACATGGGATGCATCTGGGTGCCCTGGGTTCCATTCAGTGCACTTTCCCAGGTCTCATGTTGCTTTGCACTAACAGTCTCACTAGATTGCCTCAGTGCTGCAAGACAGTGACACACCACATGGAAGCTTGTGATATTCAGCATCATACAGAATTAGGTCATTAGTTTTAGATTCAGAGTTTAATCTGTTTGCTGTTCAGATTCTGTGTAAGGAGCATGAAAGACTCTCCCTGTATTTCCTGAAGAGCTAACAGCCAGTCCAGGGTTCCTCAGCTGCACAGCCAAAAGTGATGTTTTTCTGCCCCAAGTACTAGAGGAAAATAACTCTCTAATATTCCTTTCTCTTCTCATCTCTTCATTTTCCAAAAGTACAAGATCCTATTGCTCCTCACCCGCCAAGATACAGTCACCTATCACCCCCATGCAGCCCAGCCCCATGCCATCTCACACAAGTTCCCATAAGAAGCCTCCTCCCTTCCTTCACCAGTAAGTGGTCCCTACTTCCCCTCCAGCATTGCTGTCACACAAGTGAAGAGGAGCAAATGAAGAAACCCAAGCTTAGGCCAGATCTTGTTCTTGTCTATGATGTTATCCCGTCAGAGAAAGGGAAGACAGAATACAGAACCAGCAGTGGAGGGATAGTCTGCTGCTCCTGTTGTCTTGGGGGATGTTAAAGAGACAGACATTGTGCGTACTGCTCCTAACCATCCCGGTACCCTCCTTTCACACTTCCTTCTACTCCTCCAGGGATGACAGCTACACAGTAGGAAGGGGGATGTGGAAGCCAGATGCCTGGCTCAGCCACCACACAGTACCTGACAGCTTATTCTGACCTTTTTCAGTGCAGGTAGTGAGATGATGGCTGGTGCCAACCACTGACCAGCCCAAGCGGCAGCCAGTGCTATGGCTGGCCTTTACTGGGACAAATACTGAAAACATCATTCTCTGTATTTCTCTCTATCCTTATCTTTGGTTTTGCGCTGCATATTACTAGTAGACCAGACACGTCAAGTAGATACTATTTGTAGAAAACATGCCTCAGTTAACTTAAAGCTTTTGAATAAAATTCATGAAGAAAAATTAAAAATCCATCCCATTTTATACCCATTCTCTATCCTTCACAAACATGTTTTTCTGTTTTCCATTAAGTGATTATCACACCACTGCTGATTATTTAAAATACAAATCTTCATGCTAGTTGAAGCAAATATGTAGTGAGGACACAACAACATGAAAGCACCCACCTTTCTTAATACTGCAACTTTGATTAGCCTGTTGACAAATGCCAGTGGTATACTGTCCATGCAGGACTGAAGAGTGCCAAAACAGAGTGCAAACATATTACTTCTGTTTATCAGTTACCTAGCAAGCATCTGTGGCATGTAGTTGCCAGAATTTGAATTAGCCAGTCAGCTGCTGCTGTGGTCCCTATCTGTGCAGCATTTCCTATATAGGGAGACAATTTCTTCTGACTCCCAATGGATTTGCAGCTGTGAAGGTCACGCTGCTGACTGTGTCACTTTTAATTTCTTTTTTCTTTTATGGCTTCAAATCTCAGAGGATGCCACACATGACTGAGGAGAAGCAGAGCTTTTGTGATCTCCAGAAAACTTTCAGATGTTAATTTTCTTGAGACTCTACTGCTGTATTGCTTACAGGCTGTAGAAGGTCCCTGCCCCACAGCATCCACATAATGAGATCCAGTGGATGAAGGCACTAGATAGGAGCAACCTAAGGAGTCACAGCCGTTGTCATGTCTTGTCCTGGCATCAGAGCTGAAAGGTTTTAGAAATATGATGAGGTGCTTTCTTAAATATATGTTTTAGATGATTCTAAAGTCTGGGTTGGTTAGTTTTTCAATAAGAAAACTGAAATCAAGTGAGAACTACAGTTCAAAGAAAAAGGAAAACTTTACAGTTTAAAAAATAAAAATATAAAAAAATTTTAGGAATAATCTGAAAAGCTGGAGAAAAATAATTTCATTTTAAGCCGTTACAAGTAAGGCAGGAGCTGCCACAGTAGTCTCACTAATAAATTGGCAGTCAGTTTGCCTCCATATCTGATTGCAATTGAGTCGCAAAAAAACTGACTTCTTGTCGGCCTTTGCTACTGATCCAAGGCCTTCCTAGCTCCATACTACTTTTCAGCTCCAGGTAAAGAGGCCTTTGAGTTTTTTTTACATAGTGAAAACAACCTGTTTTTAAAAAAGAATAATTTTATTAATATAAGGTGCTGTTTTGTCACTTTCGTTATTGTTGCTAATAATAGCAACAGTAAAAATCTATTTACACCATTGGAATATACAAACAAGTCTATTGGCTCACATTAAAGATCCAGCTAGCTCACAGAAGGCAGTGTGTAAGGAGGGGTGTAAGGATAGGGCATACATTGCACCTTCCAATTTTCATCAGTCCAGAGAAGCTCCTCATCAAGAAGTTGCAATAGTAGTTATTTTTGTTGTCAGTGATTTTATCTTCTACAGACTCATGGAGGGAATTCATCATTCAGCATCCAAAGTACTCTATGGTGTGAGTTCCACCATTTGCCCATGTGTTATATGAAAAGTACATCCTTTTGACTGTTTGGAATTGAACAGAGTTGAACATAACAAGTTCATTTTATAGCTATGATTTCTGAATTATGAAAAATGGTGAATAACACCCCATGCTTAATCTCTTCTTGTCACTCAGACTTTGTAGAGCAATATGATACGGGTTGTTAGGCGTTGGAATGAGCTGCCCAGGGAGGTGGTGGAGTCCCCATCCCTGGAGGTGTTTAAGAGTCGGGTCGACATAGCGCTGAGGGATATGGTGTAGTTGGGAACTGTCAGTGCTAGGTTAATGGTTGGACTAGATGATCTTCGAGGTCCTTTCCAACCCAGATGATTCTGTGATTCTGTGATACCGACCCCCTCCCCAAGTTGTCTCTCTTCTACTTTGAAGACACTTGGATGATACACTCATTCCTAACAGAGGTGCCATTCCTTTGATCTCTTCTGCTTCCCTTCCTTGACTCTTCCATATCCTTGAAGAGCCTACGGTGTTGAAGGTATAGGTGCATTATGGATTTATTTGGCAATGTAATGATGCTTTTTGTGTTGTTTTCTATTTCTTTCCTAAGAATCCCTAATTTTAAATAGTTTCTTTGCCTTTCTGTAAAAGAAAGAAAAAACTGCATTACAGGAGTCTCCAAGAACTCTTCTGTGGTGAACACTGACACAAATAATACATTACAACAATACCACCTTGATGGATGGTGGGATGATGCGCTGTCTGAACTAATGATTAGAAGAGTTGCATTTCCCAATTTAATGAGACACAGTGATGTAAGCAGATTTGACAGTTCTTTCCTGAGAGGCTGCCTGCCCCTCGTTGAAAGGCTTCCTTGCCTAATGTTTTAGAAGAGAGAGAGACGTCATTTACATGGGTGTTTTCTTGCTCTGCAGGCAGCCAATTATTGCCTATCACATCTCACACAGCTGCTATTTTGCACACACAATCCCAGGCAGATGTCACATCCTATTTTCACAACTCTAACCAAGCAATCAAAGCAACATGGAAATACAATATTTCAGGCCTTGCAGGTGGAATTCGCGTTGCCACAAATTATAATATTCTCCACTATGTTATGGAGAAGACTAACCATTAACAGTAACATAAGAATACACATAATTTCCTACTGAGCAACAAAGTAAGGATTACATGTGCAAATTCTTATGACTTTGAAGTTTTAGCTATACGTGGAGAAATGGGGTTTATTTCCAAACACCAGATGTAGAAATGGGCTCAAGATTAATATTCTAAACTATTTTAAACTATCTTAGAGCTTAAAAGATTCTAAAAGTTAAAAAATTCAGATTTCTTATCTGGGGGTATCTTGGCTTGTGATTACTTCACTGTACTCTGTAATCGAGTGCCTGTCACAGATACTTTCTTAAGGCCTTGATTATATGTCATCAGCTGCTCTCGAGCTTTGAGTGTGGGTGGTAAAGTTCTTCCAAATGTGCAATGCCAATAAATACAGTTTCTGCAACAGTATCTCTGTGTTAATGACATTTTTCTCAAAATTTGTAGAAATAAAGAGCCAGTGACACTACTGACAGTATGTAATAATTGTTTGATAATTGACAGGAATCTCAAATCCCTTTCTTTTCCATAGTCAGTAGTTCAGCCTGAAACGAATGTCCAGTGACCAACTTTTATTGCCAGACTTCCGAAGCAGCTCTCTGAGGGTTTTTCTCACTCAGCATTTTTGTGGCTCTGAGAGAGCTGATCCCACCATGCCTCAAAGGCAGCCCCGTCCTCACCAGACCTGCACTGGCACAAATGTTTGCAGGTGTTTCCAAGCATAGTATCACTGCTGGAACAGGCAGTGGCAACAGTGGGAACAGAAGGAATTGGGGAAATCAAAACAGCGTGTATCCTGTCCCACACCGCTAGACCAGGAACACTCAAGTGCAACACTTGCAGTTACAGGGGCTCAGCACCCAAAGGGAGCTGGAATAATCAAGGCCTTACAGACTAAGCGCACATATTGAGAAGCCAATTTGTCCACAGACTTGAACTTTTGATTGTTCCACAGGGACATCAATATAAATAAGAGTGGTTTAAGCTGTTGTAACACATCCCAGCTTGCACTGAATAAAGGACTCTCTCCGGAGGGCACTGGGATCCATTTAATATACAGGAACATCTGCCATACCTTGGATGGAGTAGCTAAATAATTTTCTGTTTTGAACCTCAGTGGAAGTACAACCACCTATAGTGAAGAAAATCACTTTCTGATTGGATGAAAGGAAAAGTCCATTAATATATTTCCTTAGTGTCATGAGTGACTGAGTGGTTTCCCCAGGCAAAACTAAAAATGTTTTTATCATAGTTTTTACAGACATTTTTACAGGTAATGTTCACATATTCTGATTTGATCAGGAAATTAAAGTTGACACACAGATGGATTTTTAGGCATTATCAAGATAGCATCAGCATACAGGGATTTTGTTTCATTTTTTTCAACAGTATATGTTCCTTCTATGGATGGATTTTGCCAAGTACCACCAATGATTCCCACGGCAAAATTAAATTAAAAGGGAGACAGCTTACTTTATTGTCTGGCCCCACTGGCTGAGTGGAATAAAGAAGTCATTCGTTCATTTGTTATTACTGATAATAATCATGTTTTACATAAAAGCTCTCTCTACTGAGAAAATGTGATTTGAAGCTTGTTTTTTAATACAGCAAAACAGGGAAGATCATTCAGTCCTATCTGTAGTCATGTGCAGAGCCCATGTATCTAAAGAAGATGTGTGGCTGAATGATATTTGTAGTGTTGTCTACTCTGATTTCATAAACTCCTCCCTCACCAACTCTAAGGGAATATATGCGTTCATTACCTTTAGATGTTTTTGTTCTATTAAAATTTGTATTACAGGGTTACAACACAGGGTTGTAAAATACACCCTGTAAAAAATACAGGGTGAAAGTCTTTACATCTAACTTGTATTTTTGATTACAAACATTTTTTTTTTCTTAAATACTAGGTCAGTGTACCTCTAAAAATCAGCTGGAAATCCAGTTGGTTTTCAGGGCTTAGTATGGTATCAGCTTTTGAACATCCTTTTCTCTCTCTTGCATGGCCAATAGACTACTCAAACCACACTGGTAATTTTTATAGCTTGTGTCATCATGATCCATTGCATCTTCATTAAAGCAAGTAATAGGCAGATCTTTGTAAAATTAATTGAATCATATTGTCATAACTCTGGAGTAACTCAGTGATGAATCAGGCTACATGCTTGTGTTATACAGGATGAATAACTGCACAGCAGTGACTTATAACTGTCCTCTGAAGCAACCATGTGTGGTGGGAAGGTGCAGCTCTGATCATTAGTAGCCCTGAGACTGGGACAGGCAGAAGAATCACGGATGTTCTCCCTTTCTGACAACTGTCAGACACCTCTCAGATTATTATTATTTTGACTAGATTACTTAAATCTTACATGGATTACTAAAGGTATACAGGGTAGGACCATATTATCTGTGGTTATTGTCACAGTTAATCACATGGGATTTGATCTTCAACTGGTGTCAATCTGCCCAGGCTCACTGAAGAAATTAAGAAACAGTCATTGATAGAAGCTGAGGAGCAGAAGTGTGTTGTACAAGATAAATAACTTATTTTGGAAACTTAGATGACTATCCTAAGCTATTACCATGCCACAGGCATGACTAAAGTTAGAAGAAATTAATGTTACAAAATAAAGGCAACATTGGCATGTTTTGCATTACATACAATTTTTTTTATATCCAATTACTTGGACTCCTGAACCTGTTAACTGGAGACATATGAATCCTGTCTGTCAGACAAAAGCATATAGCTTGGCCCAGGGAGAAGAAGCTGTCCAGAGTTCATCATTCTCAAGGGAAGGGCACACTGCAATGACTCATTGCACAACAAGAGCACTTGAGGAGCTCTCACTAGAAAAAGGCACCTGGTTCTTCAGCAGTAGTTACAGAAAGACGTCCTGGGGCAAGTCATCCCCATTGAAGTGAAGAGTGTGAGGTACGTGGCTGAGGGGTCAAACACTGTCATCTACAGACATATTCCACTGGTTTTATACCACAGACAATATCACACACTGTCAAAACCAGCATCTGGTTTGCATCACACAGGAGTGTTTCCAGGACTGTTCGCTTAAAGTGATGGAAAAGAGTAGATAGAATTGCTTCAAATCTCTCTGTAGTGAGAGTGAAATGCAATGACATTTGTGAGGATACAGCAAAGTAGGCAACTGATTAGGTCAGGACTTGAAGGGCGGGACTTGTCATGCCAAAGCTCTGCAAGTCTATTGACAGTTATGCCAGATAGTAAACCTTGAGAATATGGTCTAGTAACCACATTAAATTATTATTGCAGAAGGGGACACAGACTCAGTGACAATGCCTCATTACTTGGCTTTTTCTGAGACAATAGCCTCAATCAAACACACTTTATCTCTTGACATCATTGTGTTCTTTGATAGCTGACACCCTGCTAAACTATGGGTGAAGCTGACAGCCAAAAACCTTCAAGGTGGAGTGAAACTGTTGATCAGCTGACGAATATTCCCCCTGCAGACTCTATGTGTTTTTTCTGAGCTTTAAAATGTAGTCTTCACTGGGAGAAATGCCTGCAATACAGAGATTTTTTTTTTTTATTCAAAAGAAATGCTCGTTAAAATTCAGTAAATGTTCACCGTATTGGATAATTATCTATATGGACATCTACAGAAATATGCTACCTTTTCTGATGGATAAGATGGAACACTGGTTTTCTGAAGATAATAGAGCAACACTATTTTTCTTAAAGTGTGCCTGCATATAATAAGGTATATTCTGCTCTTGATACTGCTTTCCTTTAGGATCAAAGGCAGTCATGCATTCACATTTACTGGAGGGACGCCTGTCATACTTGATGCTACTGTTAAAAATGAAATCTTTTTAAAAATCTGCCTCTTTTTGGAACAAAATCAGGGTTTGAAACAAAAGCTCGTGTACAAAAAGGGCCCTAATTGTGCTTTACTGCTGCCATCTTCTGACACCCAGGTTAAATTGCAGGGTTTTGAAAGAAGGAAGTTAGCCCAAACTGTTTTTTCCTAATGTGCTTTCCAGTAAATGTCATTACGTCGGTGATAAAACAGAGTAGGATTACATATACATGCCTTTGACTTGCACAGAATATTTAACAAAAGGAACTGTGGCTGCACGAAGTACACTCATATGCTTCAGACCTGAATTTCATGCTGAATCTTGTTGGTTAGATGCAATAGGTGCATGAAGCTACAAAGAAACAGAGAGTCTAATGTCTTCTTTTAAATTTTTTTTTATTAATCATTATTATTTAAAGTAACCTTCTTGGTCAAAGGGTTGGGCTGTTGAACACATTCTTAAAAGAAACTGTGAATTCTAGTTGCCGATCATCAGTCACCCTCAAAAGCTTTTTCTCCATTGGAGAACATAACTACACAGTAAAACCAGTTCACCAAACAGAGGATTTAAAAGAGGAGAAGAAAAAAAGCAGAAAAACAGAAGCCCTCCTACCACAGGGTAGGGAAAAGTCCATGGATTAACCACACATATTTACTAGAGTTTCCTAGTAGTATTGGCTGTGTGGGGCTCAGATACTATGATAAGGGATGATATGAACTCTTAAGATAGGTATAGTTGGTGTGAACTTCATATGAATGACATTACATCACAATTAGATACTGCAGTGATGTAAATGGAGGCTTTTCTTATGTCTTGCTCAGACATTAGGACTCCTGGTACTTTGGCTCTAAGATGTCAGGTGATGAAATCAGCAAAAATCTGGGCCAAAGGCTGCGGCCAGATTACTCTCACCCCAGAATACTCACATTCCCCTTTTCAAGTGATGCTTGACTTGCAGCCACTTTGTATATGCCTGCCTTGCAGCGAGCTCAATTAGTGCAAGGTTCAATGCAGTCTGCACTAACAGTTCCCTTCAAATAATTTGTGCTGGAGACTTGGAAGAGAGAGTAGCATGGGAATAATCTGTGCTTCTTCGCAAAGCAAAGGCACATTCAACCATAGCTGTGATCACAAACCTATAGAGCAGCTGATTTCCTAATAACCTCTAAAACATGTTTGCCTTTGCAAAGGTGGATGGAGGTAAGTGGGGATGGTTTAGTTTTAATTTTTAAAAGAATTACTTCCACTTCTTAATAAAGTTATCACAGCCTCAGCTATGAGACAAGGCACCACATTAGATATACAGCAGGTTCCAGTCAGCCCTCGCACCAGTGTGGAAGGAGACAGTACTGGCCAACTTCTAATTGTTCTTCAGTCCTGTTCTCCACAACAAAACCCAGTCTTCCCACAGATTTGACACTGTTGGGGATCATGATGTGTTTACTGGGAGTTTGACTTGCACAGATTCGTTTCTCAGAGGATGCTGGTAAACATCTGTTGTCATATGGTACCAGCTATGAGGTGTGGCTGGTTTCTAGCAAGTGGTCCAGACCAAAGCCTCTCAGGGAATGTGATTAAAGGGGGATGCTTCATCTGGACACCTGATTACAGCAAGCACTAGCTCTGTATCACTCGTCATATCCTTTAGCCAGGTTATTTTAAGGAATGTTCTGACACTTCTGCTCTAATGTGTTTTTAAGGCTCTCTTTTATATTCTTTTTTTTTACCATGTGTTCCTTCCTCCTCACCTCTTCTGCCTTTCTCTTCTAACATATCACATGCTTGCTTTCCTTTGTGTTCACATGCAATGTCTGTATAAACAGAAAAGGAAAATTTGTAGATAAGAAAGCTATGCACATCTGATTATTTCCCACCCTTTGTCTGTCATATTATAAACTGCATGGAGGAAATAATCCCTTACGGATTGGTGCAGCCCTTGTCAGATCCCAATCCTGTTTGGAAACAGGGGGTTTAGAGTTTCCTACATTGTTAATTTTAGGATTAAGGACTGGGTAGAGATTTTGCAGGATGAGGGCTTAGTTTTTCTGGAGATTCCTCTTAATTCCTTTGTTTAGCAGAAATCAGTTTCTACTTTCTTTTCTTTCTGCACCAGTAAAATCTCTAGCAAAGTAATAATCCCACGTGATTTACTGGTACTTTGGACTGATGCCAGCTTTGTTTTAATCCCAGCTGCTGTTTTATCCTCCGGGTATTTCAGTTCATAGTAAAGTGCACAGCACAGTCGCCAGAACCACGTGTAAGCACAGATTTTAATATTTGTATTCAGTCCCTTTGTTTTGTCCCTCATGGCAGAGCTCTGCTGGTCCTCAAACTTGACCAATTTGATTACATTTAAACTATATTTAAACAGATGCATCCCCTGGGTGAAACTTCTTCCCTGATTAGTCTGGATGGGAAGCATCTGTTTTCCCTCTGGTAATGAGAGTTCCTAAAATCAAAGCACTAAGACAGGCACTGGTCATGTCGTGTGGCGTTGGCTGAAGTCCAGCAAGCATGTGGTACAACAGTGGAACTTGAATTTGGGCAGATTGACCTAGAGACATTATCACAACCATCCTAAAAATGCAAAAAACCCCACACAGGGTAACACACCTGCAAACACAGTGATCTCAAGCTGCAGCAATGCTTTTATCCTCAGTGATGGGGAGTGTATCAACACTGTGGTAAATGTCACAATCCTAAACATGTAACATGTCTAAAACTAGCAGTATTATTAGCTGAGAGCTACTGCCACTGAATCTGGAGCAGCCTTGTGCCTCCCTTCGGTCCCCTTCCCTGCTCAGGGTCCCACTCCCTCCCCTTCTAGTGCCTAAATGTGCCCAGCTTCTCTGCATTGCAGTGAGGATGGGGGGGAGGATGCCGCCAGATCCCACTCACCTCTTCCTGTCAACACTGTGCCTTGCAGGTGTCCCTGGCACCTGGCACTCCTTTGGAGAAAGACTGGAACAGAGTAGCAACGACTTGTGTCCTGGAGTCATGTGACAAGTGGGAAGGGGAGGGTTGGGAGTGTCCTGCCTCCAAAAGGGGATGTAGAGGAAGAAAACAGGATCCTGACAGCCCTGCGCTAGGTTTGCCACCATGGGGTGATATTACGCAGGGACAGGTCTTATGCTGAGGGAAGTGGATGAGTGAAGCAAAATGAATTAGAACCTTTGGCTGTGGGTTTCATCTTGGAGGGAACCACATGGCTTACTCTCGAGATGCATCAGGGTTAAAACGACATATATGTGATGTGAACTGTCTGTCATGGGGCTGTGCTGATGTACCCTAAACCTACACAATCCAGTGAAGAGAGCACTGGACTGCAAATGCTTCTCCTTTTGACTCCAGCCTGTCCTTTCAAAATCTCTTTCCTCTTCACCTCTGGAAACAGGCCAGTATTGTCTCTTGCAATGATTTTGTGACCCACAAAACTGGCTCTTTCCTCCTCAAATTATCCTGCTGTCAAGTGTGCACCCTCTCCCAGACTAGACAGGCAAATTACCCCAAATTAGCCCAGCTAGTTGATATGCTGATGTGCTGCAAGCTGGCCCCTGGGGACATGGGGAGATAGAGAGGTGGCCCTGCTGCTGTGCACCAGCAGTTGTATTGCTTATGAGGCACATGAGGTAAGCGGTCCATTAGAAGACTAACATCTTGAGGCCTAGTGACATTCTAAGGACATGGACCCCATGCGGCCTCATGTGCACAGCTGAAGCATCAGGAGGGAGGTTCTGAAGCAACCAGAGCAGTGTTTCCCTGCCACCAAGAAAAACTCAAAGACTTACAGATAAAAAAGTCTTGCAAGCTATAAGGTTGATTACAAACCAAATCCCTTGCTTGATCTCATAGCTAGGAAACTGTGAACTGGGAATTTTCCATGGCAGATGGCTTCAAGGGCTGATTGCTCCCAGGAGGCATGGGCATCAGGAGAAGAACCCCCAACATGAAATTTCACCTGTTTTTAATTTTTCTTAATTGTAAGGTGTGGTTTACTGTTGTTAATTAGTTCGTGCAGATCTACACCCATGTCCATGCATTTCCTCAGGGGCCTTCTTCACTTACAAGCTATTATTTCCTGGTATTTGCCTCCTAGTTCTTTTGGTCTCCTCTTACATCCATTTCCCTGCAAGTGTTGAACTAGTCAGTGAAGAGACAAGGTTAGCACAGACCTCAATGATGTGCAAACCTGTGAACCAACCAGTAATGCCTGCTCTGGCAGTAGAGTGAGTTGCAAGAAATTTTTCAACACAAAACTGTCATTTCAATAACACAGAACCACTCCAGAGTGACTCCCAAGCAAAGACTTCAAAGCTCTTTTAGTGAGGCAACATCATGCTCACTTGAGGAGAGAGAAAGTCTGGGGGCAAGGAGGTGAGCTGTTTGCACATGTCTGGTACAGAGCTTGGCCTCGGAGTCCTCCCCATCGTCTCAAAACATGAGATTGCGAAACTCTTGGTTATGCCTGCTGGCCAAAGCACAGTGTGCTGGAGACAAACAATTTTTGGAAAATAAAATATGTTTTGTCCTCGCTGGAAGAGTTTTAAAGCAGCAGCAATTTCCATAAAATTATAATGGGAAGCAAAAATAGTTTTAACCAACTTGTAAGTGAACACATATTCTTGCTCTTTGTCCAGATGGATGTTTACAGAGCACCCCTATGGGTTGTATATTAGCAGGGGAAGCTTTAAGCTTGTCTGACAGGCATAATTGTACTGTGCATCTTTGTGCATCTTTCCCGAAGATCCAACATGTGGGATGCTCTCATGTTTTGCTACTTGTCCTCAGCCTTCTGTCCTCCTACAACCATGCCTACCTGAATGAAAAAATCCAAAATTTTTTTAAAAATACAAAAATGTTGGATTTAAAAAAAAACAGGCTCTGAGGAACATGGGCAGAATTTCCACTGTGCAAACATATCCACAGACACATACACTGTAAGTATCTGATTAAATGCCTGCCACAAGTAGGCCAGAGCCAGATGTTGCTGCGGTGGTGATGGGGGATGTCAGCTCCTCTAGCCCATCTGGGTCAGATATCACAGATCTTTGTTGATTCTAAATAAACCAAGATTATTTGGGAGAAAAACATAATAAACTCTACATAAAGAAGACCATACCACAAAGATAATTTTTTCCAGTAGTTAAGATGAGGTCTGATGTGGAAATCTGAGTGGGGAGTCAGACCCATGAACCAGAGCAGATCCACTGGAGACTGCCAGTGCTCCCATGACCAGGTCACTGAGGGCTGGATCCAGAAAGGCTGCATCAGTGCCGGTGCGCTCAGGACCCTGCCTACAGCATCCCTGCACACAAGACTGTCTGCTTTGGAGGTCTCCCTGGCTGTGCTCATGGTTCCCTCTGGTTTAGCTGCTGCTAATGTCCTCAGGATAAAAAAAACAGGTGGACTGGCACCCATGGGCTGGACCCCACTCCATGCTCAGAGGCAAAGAGGCACTGGATGTGGTTTTTGGCCACACCAAGGAACTATAGCACTACTTCAGATGAGATCCTGAGACAAACCAAGCACCTGTAACTCCATTTACTGATATCTATCACCTCTCAGAAACAGGCGCCACAGCTGAGAAGCCATATATTAAACAGACACCCATTACATGACTCATATGCAGAATCACGTTAATTTAATCAGATGCTAAGAAAAAAAAGCCAGAAATTATGCAAGGTTATTGTCCATGCCTTTCAGGGTGGTGCACTGAGCCCATGCTCCCTCCCTGGCACCTAGGGCTGCACGAAGCTCTTAGATGGTGGGACAGATGGATTATGTAGATGAGGACAAATCAAATGTCGTGTAACTGCAGGAAGACACAGATAGAATTTACCCTGGAGCTGCTAGAATTAATGGACCAATGACAACCATCATGGAAAACACACCAAGCGAGATTTCAAGCTTAGAGAATCCGAAATGTATGGGGAAAACAGCATAGGGCTGCAGGCATGTAATCTGTTTGCTGGAAAACAGCCCCAGAATTTGAAATCATTGTGTTTCCTTAAAATCAGCTTCCCTTTTATGGCACTAAAATACTATTTGGATACTGAGTACATGATGACTTGTGGAAGCCCCTGTTCAAGTATATGCTTATGTATGTATTTACCTTTATGTGAGAATGAATCAGTAGAGCGTGAACATCTTCTGAAATGCTCTTTGAGGCTGCTGCCCTGGATCAGGCTTTAGGACAGAAGGGGTAGCAGTGCTTATATGAAAGGGAATGTGAATCCCCATCACATCCTGGGAGGAATGAATGTTACATGTAATCTTTGACAGATGGGGATATTAATGCCTTCATTTTATGGATAAAGACAGATATTAGATGATTGCTGTGTAAAAAAACAGTAATAAAAGCTCTGTGATGAGGATAAAATTCTAGTTTTTTAGAGGGAAAATCTCTTTTCTCTAGTTCAAGTGAAGAACCTTTGTGAAAGGGATGATTTGCAGAGGGCAGGCAGTAACAACACTGGCAGCATTCACTTCTATGGAAGGACCCAGGAGTGAATTACAGGAGGAGCAGTGCAGGGAGCAGGTCATAAGATACTGATATTTTAGTGATATTCATAATTTAAAAAGAAAACCAAAACCTCTGAGTTTAGAGACAAGGGCTGGGAAGAGCAATAAAACTTCATCAGTGCCCCAAAAGATAACTGGGCCTGTTAGGAACAAGCTCAAGGGAAGCATGCCAAAGCTTGAAGGATGGTGGACTGGTGAGGGCTCTCCCTCTGCCACTTCATTTGAGAAAAGGAAAAGATGTTTAGAAACCGTGGAAGCACCTGAGAAGGGTCTGGTAGGGAATGGGGCCCATGCTCACAAAAAGGTGTTGGATTCATTAGCTCATCTCAAGTGCATCTATACCAATGCCCGCAGTATGAGCAACAAACAGGGGGAGCTTGAAGCCATGATGCAGCACGAGAACTATGACATAGTAGCTATAACAGAAACGTGGTGGGATCCTCACATGACTGGAGTGCAGCAATTGATGGCTACAAGCTCTTCAGGAGGGATAGGCAGGGAAGGAGAGGTGGTGGAGCGGCCCTGTATGTAAGAGAATGCTATGACAGCTCAGAAATCAAGTATAGTGATAACGGGGTTGGGAGTGTTTGGATTAGGTTAAGGGCCAATAAAGCAGATCTTGCTGTGGGAGTCTGCTATAGACCCCCCAACCAAAGCAGTGAGGTGGATTAAGCTTTCTATAAACAGTTGGGAGAAATCTCGCGGTCACTTGCCATTGTTCTTGTGGGGGACTTTAACCTCCTGGCTATCTGCTGGGATCACAGCACAGCAGAGAGGGAACAATCCAGGAGGTTCCTGGAATGTGTGGAGGATAACTTCCTCAGACAGCTGGTGAGCGAGCTGACCAGGAAAGGTGCCCTCCTGGACCTGCTTCTTGTGAACAGGGAAGAGCTTGTGGGGGAAGTAAAGGTTGGAGGCCGTCTAGGGTGCAGTGATCATGAGATGATTGAGTTTTCGATCCTTGGAGAAACAAAGAGAGGGGTTAGTAAAACTGCCACCTTAGACTTCCGGAGGGCAAACTTTGACCTGTTCAAAAGACTGATTAACAAAACCCCTTGGGAGGCTGCCCTGAAGGATATGGGAGTCCAGGAAGGCTGGACATACTTCAAGAGCAAAGTCTTAAAGGCACAGGAGCAGGCTGTTCCCGTGTGCCGAAAAATAAGCAGGTGGGGAAGGAGACCGGCCTGGACCTTTGGCTGGATCTCAAGAACAAAAGGAGAATCTATTGCCTTTGGAAGAGGGACCAGGTCTCTCATGAAGACTATAAAGATGTAGTGAAGTTATGCAGGAAGAACATTAGGAGAGCCAAAGCACAGCTAGAGCTCAACTTGGCTACAGCTGTTACGGATAATAAGAAATGTTTCTATAAATTCATTAACAGCAAAACGAGGATTAGGGAAAAATCTCCCTCCTTTATTGGATGCAGAGGGAAACATGGAAACTAAGGATGAGCAAAAGGCTGAGGTGCTCAACGCCTACTTTGCCTCAGTCTTTAGCAGTGGAACTGGCTGTTCCCTGGACACCCAGCCTCATGAGCTGGGAGATGGGGAGGGGAAGCAGATTGAGGTCAGCACAGTTGAAGAGGAGGTGGTCAGAGACCTGCTACACCACTTGGATGCACACAAGTCTGTGGGACCGGATGGGTTACACCCAAGGGTGCTGAAAGAGTTGGCAGATGTGCTCGCCAAGCCGCTGTCCATGATTTACCTGAAGTCATGGCTAACTGGGGAGGTCCCATTGGAATGGAGGGTGGCAAATGTGACACCCATCTACAAGAAAGGCAGAAAGGATGATCCAGGAAACTATAGACCTGTCAGTCTGACCTCGGTGCCAGGGAAGGTCATGGAGCTGATCATCTCAAGTGCCATTAAAAGTCATATAATGGACAATCAGGGGATCGGGCCTAGTCAGCATGGGTTTATGAAAGGCAGGTCCTGCCTGACAAACCTGATCTCCTTCTATGACTATTGGATGAGGGAAAAGCTGTGGATATTATTGACCTGGATTTTCGAAAAGCACTCGACACAGTTCCCCATAGGATTCTCATAGAAAAACTGGCTGCTCGTGGCCTGGATGAGTGTACGGTCTGCTGGGTCAAGCACTGGCTGGATGGACGGTCCCAGGGAGCGGTGGTCAATGGAGCTAAATCCAGCTGGCGGCCGGTCACAGGTGGTGTTCTCAGGGCTCGGTGTTGGGACCATTCTTGTTCAACATCTCTATTGATGATCTTGATAAGGACATAGAGTGTATCATCAGTAAGTTCACAGATGACACCAAGTTAAGCGGGAGTGTCGATCTGCATGAAGATAGGGAGGCACTACAGAGAGACTTGGATAGATTGGATCAGTGGGCCAATGTTAACGGGATGAGCTTCAACAAGGACAAGTGCCAGGTCCTGCACTTAGGCCACAACAACCCCATGCATCGCTACAGGCTTGGGGAGGTGTGGCTGGAGAGCTGTGTGGAAGAGAAGGATCTGGGGATTCTGATTGACAAGCAGCTGAACATGAGCCAGCAGTGTGCCCAAGTGGCCAAGAAAGCCAACGGCATCCTGGCTTGTATCAGAAATAGTGTGACCAGCAGAAGTAGGGGTGATAGTCCCCCTGTACTCTGCACTGGTGAAGCCACATCTGGAGTATTGTGTCCAGTTTTGGGCACCTCAATACGAGAGAGATATCGAGGTGCTGGAGCGAGTTCAGAGGAGGGCATCAAAGCTAGTGAAGGGCCTGGAGAACAAATCCTATGAGGAGCAATTGAAGGAGCTGGGACTGTTTAGTTTGAGGAAGAGAAGGCTGAGGGGAGACCTCATCACTCTCTGCAACTACCTGAAAGGACATTGCAGAGAGGTTGGTGTTGGTCTCTTCTCACAGGTAATGAGCAATAGAACAAGAGGGAATGGTTTTAAACTGCAACAGGGGAGGTTTAGACTGGACATTAGGAAATGTCCATTAGGAAAAAGTTTTTCACAGAAAGAGTGGTCAGACAGTGGAATAGGCTGCCCAGGGGGTGGTGGAGTCACCATCCCTGGATGTGTTTAAGGGTTGTTTAGATGAGATGCTGGGGGATATGGTGTAGGGGAGAACTTTGTAGAGTGGGGCTGATGGTTGGACTTGGTGATCCCAAGGGTGTTTTCCAACCTGAATGATTCTATGATTCTATGAAAACTACTTGAGATGGGGTTTTTTTGATGCAACAGAATCCTGAAACACATTGACACAAGCACATGCTGTTAAATTAATCACTGTCGTGATCTGTGCCTTGATCATTCTTCTTCTTCCTTTATCATCATTCCTGACTTCCTATCTGAACACAGCTTCCCTCATGTTTAAATGACAAACTCTGCAGAAAATGGCATATGTATGTTAGGGGAGTTTATAGCCAAGATGTTTATTACTGTACTCAATGTCAATTTATTTGCCCATTCTGACCTCCTCTCCCCGAGTTATCAATCCTGCCAGAATGACTGACAACAAGTGGGTCTGGAGCCCTACTGTAATGAGGGAGAAATATGGCAAATTTGCAGCCTCTCTAGCAGAAGGGAAGCCCTTTCTCAGGGCTTTTTAAAAAGCTTCAATTCCCCTTGAAATAACAGGCAGGAATTTGCAGAAGAGGAAACAAATACTAGGGAAGGTCAGTGCTGCAGGCACTAAAGGCACACATGGATATTGAAAAAAGGAAACTTTAAGAAAATGGTAAGAGGGAAAGGGAAGGAGAAAGAGTGCTTCTGGAGGTCAGCATTCATGTACAGCAATTGCTGCTGCTATGGCCAACACACCAGCCATCCCAGGAAATTTATAGGATTTGAAGCTGCTGCTCCAGAGTAATAAAGTATTCTTGAAAGCAACGCTGCTAGCTGATCAGTTTGGTGATGCTTCTTCTGCCCCTGTGGCAGTGCCAGTTGAAATAAATGAAGGCAAACCAGTCTCTGAGCCGACCTTTGTCAACTTGGTTTTATGTGTGCTTTGAAAAGACTCCAAATCAGGTCAGGATTAGTAGCGTTGCTGGGATTTCAAAAAATGCTCTGTTAGCAGTGACCTACCAAGGAAAACAAAAAAATTGGCTTGTGCTCTTGCTTGTGCTTTTATTTCTATATAAAAACAACTCATAAGAGTATTAAGACTTCTTCTTATAGCTCTAAAAGAAAAATATATGTGAAATGTCAATTTAGGTTTTCCCTATTTTTGCTGAAGAATTTGTGGGATGTCTCAGATAGTGGTTGCCCAACTCTTAGCTGAGATGTCACAATTATCCCATCATTTAATACGAGTATATTTTCTCCTACATATTTTTAGGCATTTCAGTGAAACAGAATAAAAATCCTTAAAGGATATTAATAGTCTTAATGAAAAATTGTTACTCCTTTCAGCAAAGCAGTTTTCATATATATCTGTATTACTCCAGTTATCCAGTGAGTCTATTAGGACAAGCCCTGGAGTTATTATAAAAAGAAAACAAGAGAATATTATTGGATAAAGAGGGGAAAACCTTTTAGGCCTGGTCCATGCAGCATAAACGATGGAAGAAAGCAAACATTATTCTCTTTTCCCCTTGATAGGACACCCTTAGATGGAGCTCGAGGCATTTACTAGAGATGAGATATGGGGAAAAAAATGGGTCAGAGCCTGAGAAGCAAAGGAAAGGAAAAAGAGGGTAATTTCCATTATCATCTGTATTTAGACCTCTGTTGTCTTCACCCTTATACACGACTGACACAGATGGTCTTGTGGCCTACTTGCAACTATTGAAATGAGATGTGGACCCGTAACTGATGCACTGAGGTTGCTCCGAGTGAAATTCAACAGGATGTTGATCTTGCTGACAAATAGCAAGTAAGGCTGAATATTAAATGAAACGTTCATTAAAAAACTCCCAGAGCAAACAATAAACGCTCTATACATCTAGGCTGAATGTGATCAGAGCATGACAGCTGAAAGGACCACTACACAAAAGACACGCTGTAAAATGCTGTGTAGCAATTGACTAACAAAAGCTTGCATGCAGAAGGCACAAAAGAAGAGAATTCCGAGGAAATCATAGATTTCAGTGTAAAATCTCTGTTCATGCATTTTAACTCTGAGAATTATATCCCAAAACATCAAGCTAGTACACTCACCATGATGAACTACTTCCATGGTTTCCATCCACCTCCTGTGCCAGGACACAGAGGGCCCAATTCTGCCTGTGAGTACAGGACTGGGTTACATCACTGAAATACTGCCATAGTCTGTGGTGTTCCTTTATAATGGAAATCAGCAAATAATGGCCAGGCTGCCCTTATTTCTCCACTGTGTCTTTGTTTTTCAGGCAAGTCTACAGACCCCTGAGCCCTGCACAGGGCAGTCTGCCTGCAGTAGACTCACTCCAGCTCCTCACTGTTCCACAACCAAATGACCCAGGACCTGATTGGCAAAAGAAAAATCCCAGACAAGTGTAGCACTTCTCAGAGGCCTGCAGAGATGATAGCAAAAAAAAAAAAAAAAAAAGAGAGCAGGTGAGCAGGTGTTCTGGGGAATAATTGGACAAGCATGAGCTAAGTTGAGAGAAGAATTTGGCCCAGCATGGACATTAGGTAAAATTGGTTCTCCTGCAAGCCAAGGAAGGGTAGTGCCTGGGGTACCATGCGAGAGCTATATTCTTTTGCTTTTGCATTACAATTGATTTCTAAGTACAGCCCACTGATTCAAGTAGGCTCTTTTGAGGGACATAGCAATTGGGCAGACTTACTACCAGAGAAGAGGTAAATAGTTGTATTTCCCCCACCCAACAGCCTTCCCTTCCCATCCTTCTACCTCCTGCTCCTGCATTGCATCCTTGGCAGTGCAGATGGCTGCCTATGGCTTGGCAAGGCAGCTTCCCTCCAGCAAGATGGGAGAAGCCACAGCCCTGCCCAGCAGCCAGGCAGAGTGGTCATCACATCAGGGCCCATAATTTGGCCACCCTTGCAAACCACCCCAGCAGAGCTTGTCCCACCCATGAGGTGCTCTTGGCAGGGGTGTGGGCATGCAGTGGGAGCTGCCCCTGCAAAGGGGCTTAGCCCCCTCTGCCCACCTGGGCTACCTATTTCTCTGTGTGGCTTGCAAAGTGCAAACAGCCAGGCAGGATCGTGGCAAACCATCCCATCCACTTCAGGCCAGACATCTCAAGGGACGACTGGAGAGTGTCATGAGTCATTCCAGACTGTTCCTCAGCAGCAGCTGGAAGACAATGGCAGCTGCATTAATTTAAAAAAAAAAAAAAAAAAAGGAAGATTCAGCTTGAAAGACTCAGTCTCTTCCCAGGCCTGTGTTCAGCACTGGGAGAAAACAGTAATTCCTGATCCTAAACACAAAAGACACTGCACGGGACTGATATCTTCGTAAAAATTGCAGGAGTGGGAATTTAGTCACCAAGCAGGCAGAAGAGCTCCAAACTGAGAAGGGTTTAACTAGCTGAGTGTTTTTTCCACATTCAAAAATTCTTTTTCCCCATTGTGAAAATCTATTCATTCCCCACCCTGCCTCTTTCTGCAGCCTCTACTCGAGAAGCTTTTGAACTCCTTCTCCCCCCACCCTCATGAGGATCCTTGCCCTGCATACGCCACTTGGAGCTGCAGAGGGAGCAGAGTATGTCTGGGTGCAGGATTGGTGCAGGGCTCTGGCAACAGCAGGAGAAGGCAGAGGCATCGCCAGGCCCCCAGGAGGAGCATGCATAAGGGATCTGACCAGCTTAGCGAGGCGAGGAGACAGCAGCTTGCATGCTGAAGTCGGTCTGCCCGCATCTGCTGTCCCTCCTGCCATGCCAGCTGCCGAGGGTCAGCTACTGGGGTTCGGCTCCTGGGCTCACAGGCTGCAGGGGAGGAAGGAAACGGTGCCAAAACCACCCCCCCCCCCAGCACCTCCTCTTGGGCTATGGGTGCAGCCTGCACTTTGCAGGGGCACTTACTAAATAACCCTTTCAGTGGTTGAACGTGTTGGGCACATCAGACACAAGTCAAAACAGTTTTTCTGCCTCGGACAAGAAGGAGACATGGTGGCTTGTGTGTTCTTCTTCCTTGGCTCAGAGACAGGAGTGGGATCAGAGCTCAGCTCCTGAGTGGCCAGCGAGTGCTGGCAGCATGGCAGGGCAGTGTGGCAGGGCAACGTGGCAGAACAGTGTGGCATGACAGTGTGGCAGGGCAGTGTGGCAGGGCAGAGTGGCAGGGCGGCACTGCATTTCATCCTCATGGCACCAGTGAAGGGCCAGGTGAATTCTGCCTGCTCCAGAAGCATGGAGGCAGCAAAAAGATGGTGTCAGAGCAGCAACCCCCCACAACTCCCAAAGGCCCTGGCAAAGCCGCAGAGTGTTTATTTCAGGGGGAGCGGAGTGGAGACAACTCAGTCTGCAGTAGAAATCCCTACTGCAATCCTCTTGTTATACAAGTTTTCAAGAATAATCTGAAATTCTCCCAAAAATGCACTTGAAATACACCATCACTTAAAAAGAGATGGGAGCACTGTCAGACTGTTGTGGACAAAGGTAGGAAGTAGGATGTAGGATGTAGGACAAACTAGAGTTGTGTAGGTGAAGGTCTAAGGTTACCACTCCAAGCTGTTATACAAGGCACGGTTACACCAGGAGCTAGAGTCCCCTCCCTCGGGTTGTCTGGGCTGGAAGCTTCTGTGCAGCTCCTGTGCCCAGCAGGGATTTCCACAGGCCACCTCCAGCCAGATTTCTAATGCTGGTGAAGCACCTTTAGCATATAACAGCGTCCTAATACCTGGTTTTTGTAGTCTTTAGAAAAGTTGCTCTTTAACGACTTGCAAGCTGGGTGAACGGAGGCTCTAAGAAAAAAGGAAAACCAGGTTAATTTGGTGAAAATGAGAAATGAAAGTCATAGCTGACAAATCAAGCAGTGGATACCACAATTTCCTGGGTCTCTGGTGGGGCAGGCAGTGTCAAGTTTAATGAGGACATACATTTTTGTATTATAATACCATCAACCTTTTTGACCCACAGTAAGTTGGTCTTTTTCCAGATGATAGTTTCAGGGTTTCCCACATGTTTTGTGGAGGGTTTCTGGGGTGTTCAGGAGAACTGAGATCTGCTGTAGAAATAACTGCAATGTCTCAGGTGGCATTTGTGATCTCTGACTGGGGTTTGGATTACAGCTGATCAATCAGCAGATGAGAGAGAAAAATTTAGACTGAGGCCTACTACCTTGGATGGTTGATGGCAGCTGCCTTGCAGCATGCAGTCCACATGCTGGAAACTGCTTGGATAGACCTGTATAACCAGCAGTGAAACCCTTGAGCCAAGTTCCTTTACCTCAGCCATAGCTCTGAAGGGAAAACAGGTTTATACAGAGGCCCAAGAATAATGTATGTAGCAGAAGGGTGTTGCAAACCATCCTCTGAGCTAGCTGAGCAATAACTTCTCCTATGGTCTTAGGGATGCCAAAGATTGGTGACAATTTGTCTATGAAGAGAGGTCTCCGAAGAGGTATGGCAGTGTTTTACATCATCTACAGTTGGCACCAATGTTAAGGAAAAGAGCTATCAGAGAAAACTTCCCAAATCAATGCACTGATTCCTCTTTAGCCCTCTTACAGAGTGATAACAGAGCTCCTGGGCACTGGGGAATGGCTCACATCTCTCAAACTGCATCTAGTTCAATCACAGACTTAATTTTCAGCAGCAGCAGAAGCTGTCCAGGTTTCCCTTCACTCGTGTGGCTTAGATGTGACTGCCGTTAATGTATTATGTCCGTGCATATATTTACCCAGACGACCTGTGAAGGACGAGAGCGAAGTGAGACGTTGGAGGAGACGCTGGTCAGCGTGGGATGCCCAGGTGCTTCCTCACAGATGAGTTGGCCTATGACGGCGACATGAGCTGACAGAAGAGCACAGCACTGGAGATTAATTGCTTCTAATGAGCAGCACTGCAGCCCTCAGAAAAGGATGAACTCAGGACTGCCTCAGAAATTACAGCAGTTTAACCCTCTGTGGTATGAGTCCCCTCACTGAAAGATTTTTGGGCACCACATCCCCATGCATGAAAGGGAGAGAGGATTTCTGCAGAGGTCTGTTGCCCACAGCAATGCGAGAGGCGGGATACCGGCTCAGCTCACTTGGGAGGAATGGTCATGGCACCATGCAAAACACTGGTCCTGTCATGAGCTCCCAAACCCAGATTGAATTTGTATAAATCTCCCCTTTTGGGACAGCCTTATTTTCTAATCCTGATGCAACCTCCCTGTTCCCTGAGCACTTATCCTGCACTACTGCAGCAACTCTGCCAGCCGGCACTGCTCGCACACCAGCATAAATCAAGGGTAACTCCAGGGACCTTAAGAAGTGCATGCTGAATTTACACCTCTGAGAAGGAGCCTGGGCTTGGGTATTTGCCATCTGGAAGAGCTGTACGAAGTGACTCTTTCTCTCTCTTTTCCCTTTTTTTCTTTTCCCTTTCTGTAGCTCTTTCTTTGTCAGTACATCTTTCATAAAAAAAGAGAAAAACAAAACCCAGAAACAGAGCATTCCCACGTCAGGGCAGCTATCTGGGTCAGCCATGAAAATAGCAGCAAACACTGGATAGCTCAGGGTTTAGATCAGGTCAGCAGCTCAAGGTCAGCCACCATTTCTCTTTTAGGCAATTTCTGATGGGTTCATCAAGTTTGCCATCAGGTCCATCAGGGTTCATCAGGTCAGTGCACAGAAGCACACAAACTACTCCTGTGCCATCATCCTGTTGGAAAGCTTCCAGTAGAAGCAGGGAGAGAAGACACCATGGCTTAATACAAGCGGGAGGAAACCAGCAGGCCTGTAGGTATCAGCTCCATCTGCAGTACCCCTGCCCCTGGCACGTGTGTTCAGGCTGGGCTCAGCTCCCTGAGATCTGGCACCCCACTGCTGTGCCAAGCGGAGCCGGGGAAGGGCCCTGCTGGGATGGAGGCTCCCGTGCTGGGAGCACCAGTCCTCTCGGTGGCCATCCACACTGGGATGAAATGGAGGGAGAGAAGCAAACGAGCTGTAAATTTCCACAGAATGAACATTTGTTGTTTCATGGGGCAGAGGAAGACCCAAGTGGCTTGATCATTTGAGTTAACCCAGGAAACAGTCTTAGCTGGAAAAAGAAAATGAGGAAGACAAAAGTCAGCAATTGAGTTGTGACAGTTTTGTGGAAAATCACTACGGCTTTTCCGGGCTGTTTTCATTTCCAAACTGACCTACTTTTTTAAATGCTAAAGAGGTGGGAGCGTTACTGAGCTGCAGAAGAACGAAGCTATCCCAGGCTGAGCAGAATTTTGGGGGAATTTTTCTTGTTTAATAAGTCAACTCAGACTGAGCTTGTTGGGAAACTGTAGTTGGTGGATCTTGCTTTGTCTTTAGGGATATGGGCAGAGGATCTTTTCTGGACAGCAGAGCTCAAATGGGTGATGATAGGGAGCCCTGTGGGGGGAGGCTAGGTGCTGCGTGAGCCACACGACAGCTGGTTCAGGGAAGACATCAGTCACTTAAGAGACTGGTGACAACAGAGCCCACTAATTAGGGCACTGAATAATTAACTATAGATAAAAGATCAATCCGCTTTGAAGGATTCACAAACTGAAGGTTTGTGCTGTGCTGTTTATTTGGACACACTCACCTTTCTCTCTGGTCAAAGACACAAGGCTAAGAAATGCTTTATAGAAACCCTCAAGCTACAACCGTTCCATACAACTTTGCCCAATTCAACAGTTGCTCCATAAATCTTTTCTAAGGATTTCGATCTTGGATAAGAGACTTGGGATTGCTGTTCATGTTTTTCTGAAAACAGGAGAGGATGCATTATTCCACCTGCTTGTTTGTGTACTCTGAGGCCATGGTCCATAGAATGAAAGGAACTGTAGTTTAGCTATTCCTTGAGCATTTCTACTGAACATACCCTAAATTATATAAGTTTAAAAAGTATGCCATTTGGAACATTTATTGTTAAAATAATTTAAATTGTATTTAAATCATGAAACATGTAAAAATACATATTTTACTTTTTTTATATAAGTTTTTTACAAATATAGTAATCATGTTCATACATAAATGAGAACAATTTTTTAATCAATTTCAATGCTTTGGTGTTGAAGTAGTTCAACTCCAAGCTGTAATATATATTTATATAAAGTAATACAATTTAAAATTGTTCTTTACTCAAATAAAATTATTTATAAAACTAATTTTTAAAAATAGTTAGAGTCCTTCCTCTAGTGATAAAAGCCACATATCTTTGACTAGATCAGTTTACAGGGTGGTGTCCTTTTGTGTAAGAAACAGTTGCTATAGAGCATCCTAAGATCATCCTTATTTTAGAAGGTGGTAGTAAAAACAAAACAGACTATTGCATACCATAAGTTTCCTTAAATAATATATCTTATAATACAGTCTCCAAGAAAAAAACAGGAAAACCTTACATGCAAAAGGAGCTGTGTAATTGAGATTTGCTTGGTTTGTTTGAGGTTTTTTTCCTCCATGTATTACGGATAAAGAATGTGCTTTCAAGAAACTACAGGCTAATGCGTGGACACGGGAAAATGTCCTCCTACAATAAATGAGAAGTCTCTCATTAGCAAACTGCTTGAGTGCTACTATAAGGCATTAGTGCAGCTGGCACAGTTCCTGAGAATAGAATTATTCATTGCCATGGTTACCCATGCTAGAAATATTACCCTCTGCAATCACTGTAAACAAAGATCCTTTCACAACGGTGTAAAAATTACAGCACTTTAAGCAATTAAAGGAAATTATAAATTGTACGGAAGTTGAAGTTGTGCCTTGTAAGCACTGTAGCTTTTCTGACACTGGAGGGGTCTGAAAACCCTCTGCAGAGATCTGATCCTCTCCCAGCCTAAATGACTTGCGAAGCTCTCATCCATCACCATCAAGAGCAGGGTCAGAGCCTAATGAAAGCCAGAGCACCTCAGCAGCAGGCAAGCCCTTCCGCAGGTGGTAGGTCCTCAGTGGAAGTATGTTGTTAAAACCACACAGAAGGGTCTAAAAATAACTGCAGCAGAGGAAGGTAAGAGGTGAGAAGTTATCACACATGTTGCTCATGGAGCACTCCTGATTAAGAGTATCATGGAGCTGATTTGTATCAGATGTTCGAGTCATAGGGGAGAATGGTCCCTGGAGCTAGTGCAAGCTTGGACGGAAACAGCAGCCACAAACTGGGTTCCTCTCCTGCACCCACGCTTGGGCAGCTGGAGCAGAGGATACTCCAACAAGTGACATTTGTGCTGTGCAAATGCCCAGTGAGGAGATGGGCTGGTTCACACACAGGCAGGCAGGAGGTGAGTGGGAGAAACAGGACTAAACCGCAGGTGTCCTTTGGTCCTGCAAGTGCCTTTTCCACTTGAACACATTTCCTCAGGGTGGACTCAGTTTCTCCAGATGCCCATGCCTTCTGGCTGGTCTATCGGCGCTGTAAAACCACAGAGGCTGTGACTCCAGCCTGAAGAGGCACTCATCCAGCTGGGGGTCCACAGCAGGGTACAAAGACATCTTAAATAAAACATTTGCTCTTCACAGTCAAGAGCTTGCTGGGCTGCGTCTCACCTTCCGTAAAGTAAATGATCTCTTCGTGGGAGTATCTAACAGGAAAAAGAAGGGTGAGCTGGGACTTGGAGAAAAGCAGCAGCATTCACGTTCACTGCCAGCAGCAGCAACTTCACAATACCTGCTGCGAGGAGGTGCATGGAGCTCATTCGGGCCATTATGCACCTGTTTGTGGCAAAACAAGCTGGTTCTGCTGCTTAGAAAGAAATCCCTCCACCCCTCCCACCACCCCTCCATCACCTCTCTCTCAGCCCTAAGCCATCATGCACAGAGTGAGGGCTTGTGAATCCCTTCTCCCTGCTGGGATAGCACACGGTCCTAAAAGTTCTTCAGGTTCACTGGGCTCCAGACAGGCACCCATGCATGCCTGCTGTGGGGCAAAGCATGGTGTGTGGCTGAGGAGGGACAGTCCCTGACCCCAGCACATTTCTCTAATGTGGTTCTGGCAGTGCTGTGACCTGTGACACTTCTTCCAGAAAAACTCTATTGTTCAGGATGGAGAAGAGGAGGCTTAGAGGATCGCATCAATGTATATAAATACCTTAAGGGAGGATGGAGCAAGGCTGTTTCCAGTGGTGCCCAGTGACAGGACTAGAGGCAATGGACACAACCTGAAACACAGGAGGTTACGTCTGAACATCAGGAAACACTTTTTTACTGTGAGGGTGACCGAGCACTGCAACAGGTTGCCCAGGGAGGTCTCCCTCCTCAAAAGCCATCTGGACATGGTCCTGGGCAACTGGCTCTAGGTGGCCCTGTTTGAGGAGAGGAGTTGGACCAGATGACCTCCAGAGGTCCCTTCCCACCTCAACCCCTCTGTGATTTTGTGGTTCTGTCAGGGACGGCCCAAGGAGACACAAGAGGAGGGGGCTCACTGAGGTGGAGGCCACACTCAGGCAGATATGGACTGGGCTGAGGAGCCCTCAGGACACTGCTCTGGGACCAAAACCGGTCACTGAAATAGAGCCTACTGCAAAAAACTGTTAAATTAACTAACATGTCTCCCATGGGATATAACATCTAATGAGCAGACCTTGCCCTGGGGCGATTTACTGGAGAGCTAAGGCAGCAGCGTTCCCCTGCTGAGACACTGTCAGAGGTGGCTGCTCGATGTCCCAGCCATGGCAGCACCCAGCTCTCCAATGCTGACCCTTGAAATGCAGGAGGAAAATAAACCCAGCCAGGAGCTGGTTAAAAACTACCAGAGCATGAAGGACCACGTGATTTTGAAACAAATGCTTTCTGAATTAGGTTTCCCAGTACCTCTATTTCATAACGCCATGCTCCTGCTGCCTGCCAGGCAGGAAGGGATGGCAAAAGCCACAGCTGCACAGCCCTGCCAGCTCTGCCCAGTGCAGAAGGAAAGTGATGGTGGGTCACCATCATCCCCAGTCCTGGCTGCTGGCTGAAGGCCTGGAGATCCCTTTTGTCTCCAGACCAATATCCCTAAAAAAGCTTGACTTCTTCCTTTGCAAATGCAAGAGTAATGAGGCAGTTTCAAACAAAATCATGCTAATATAATAGACTTCATCAGGATGTTCTCCTTCTCTTACCTTTCTTTCTTTTTAAGCCCAATTGAAAATTGATTACCTAGCACCTAAAATTTCCTCAGCATTTCCCTTACATCTCATAAGGTGTTTTTTTTTCTTTCTCCCTTTTAGTGAAGCATAATGAATGTGTGGAACTCGTAGCCACAGGATATTACTGAAGTAAAGAACCTTGAAAGATTCACTAAAAGTGAATATTTATGCATGTGGGAATCATTTCCTCAGTGGTAACGAGCCATACAAACAATTTTCATCAAAACATATCGCTACCTGAAGTTACGAAGGTACCTCTTCTGCCAAACAGACACTCCATAATTATCCACAATAGCATCTTCGTGTGTCCTCTGCTGGCAGCTGTGGACAGCAACAGACTGCTTGATCAGATGGGTCACCAGTTCAGCCAATGTATCAGTTCCTACACTGCCCTTTTCCAGAGCCATGGCACCACATCGCTCTGTGAGGCTCAATGCCTGGATCATCACATCCCAAGGATGGCTGTACTCTGGCTGCATGGTGGGAGCAATGAATAACTACTGCTGCCATCCCTAGTAGAAAACTGGAAGTGAGGGAGGAAGCAGAACATCTCTTTATGACTAGTATTACTTCCTACTCTGGTGATTCTCAATTAGTTTCATGAAAGTGGAGAGTCTGTAGCCCCGAGCAGGTCAAAGCTGTGCAGGACACTGCAGAAAGGCCATCTGATGGCAACAGTATCTGTAGCCAGGTCTAAGGACAGATAAATCAAGAGGCCCAAGATGTTTTAGCCCCCACATCTCTCCCTCTCCTGCCCCTGACAGGGGAAGGATCCCCACTGTGGAGCTTCAGTGGGGTATAACACCCCTCTCCCGCTGCTCCATGATGCTGCTGATTCCCCTTGACACCCTTCCTCTCCAGCTCTTTAATCCCACATTTGCAGAGCTCCAGGGGCATCAGCACTATAGCCAGGGAGATAGGAAGGCAGCTCCACAGCCCCTCTTCGCCAAATTCTCACCCTGAGAACTTACTACTGCCATTCTGGGCAAAAAATATGGGAAAGAGGGTTTTTCCTCCCCTCTTCTCATTTAGGCTATGGTCACATCTGTCACTGGTAAATCTGGGCAGGATGGGGGGAATGAGAGAGTGCTGCTGTGGCACCATGCCCCTACCCATGTCTCAAATCACTTCACATGCAGTGGAGTAAAATGTGAAGGATTTGGCCACATGAAACCTTTCCTGTAGAAAGATCACAACCCCCATTTAGAAGTGGAAAAAGCAAAGAGGTGGAGTTTTGCACTGAAGGTCACAGAGGACATGTGAAAGGATATCACAGTCTGACTCCAATTCCCTGCCCTGTTCTCCAGCCATTCTCCTCCTTCCCAAGCCATGTTAAACAGCCCTGTAACAGTGCTGGGGAGCCTTGAGAAGCCCTGTGGAAAAGCTCTAGGGAAGAAAGAGTAAGTTCAGTGATGCTGAACAAGACAAGGAAACAAGCAGCCTGCAAACCTCAACAAAGTGGTCTCTACCTCTGCTCAGCAGCTGGGGCAGGGGCTCTCACTAGCACACCAGAGCATTAGTGATTCGTTGCATGGAGGCACTTCTGAAGCGGGGAGGTCTGAAATGGTCACGGGAGCCGCAGGTTGGTAACCTCTTGAAGAAGCATTACATCTTGTGCTCCTGCACATCATCCAACTGGAGAAAAACAGATGTGACAAAGTAGCATTGAAATGAAATCTCAAGGGGGAAAGAGAAATCAGGGATCTTGTTAAGAAGCCCACTGCCATCTGGAAGGCAGGAAGAGTCACGCATCTGTGAGAAAGTGGCACCTCCGGAGAGAGCCTCGGTGCTTGCAGCTGGCACAGCAAGATGAAAGGACAGGGACTAGCTGATGGGCCTGCCTTGCCCTGGAAATCATATCAGAGGGTGAAGGGAGGGTTGGTTCTCATTTTCACGAGACTTCAGGGTATGTAGCAGAATCTAAAATAATCACCTCATGCTGATTGTTGGCCTTGGCAGGAATAGTAACTTTGTGGCCCAAAGGGTTTAATTGAAGATACAAGGGGGAAATGAGAGAACATTGGGCTCTTGATTTGCTAATAGGAGTCTTTTGTGCTGTTTATTGGTTCAGAGCCATCTCCTAGTTCTTAACCCTTTACTCCTTCGTTGCCATGAAAACATGTGGTCTTCCTTGACTATGCATTTTATTTTACAGAGGTAAGAACCGTTCTTTTTGAGCTTTCACTAAGCTCCCATCATTGGTGCTAAATCTGGGCCATGGAGAGGGAAGAAGAGACCTATGCCATGGTAACACATGCCTTTGAATTAGTAACTGGTTTTCTAGTAACTGATATTTTCTGTAATTCAGTCCAGTGAACACCAGCTTCACACTGGCCTTCTCTTATGAAAACAAAGTACAAAAGGCTTTTGCTTTTGGTTAGTCATGTAAATCCTCCGATGAAGCCTATTCTGACAGAAGGGTAGTAAAAGGCTGTGCTATAAATAGTGCTGTGTGTTTGCCTGTGCTGAGGCAGAAATGTAAGGTTTCATAGCTCGGGTTGAGGGTCCCAGTCGTTTCAGAGCCAGGGGCTGACATTTGCCTTTATGCTTGTGCTCTGATCTCTGTTTTGTTTTCCAATACAGTCGTTTATTTTAAATCAGTCTGAATACATGTTACATCCTGAGAGAGAATTAAGATCCAGCACATACAAGTGAACTTAGCTTTGTAATCTAGTCCAACTGTTTTCTCATAAAACTTGCAGATTTATGGTTAGGGTTTTCTATCTATAGCTAGAGTTTTCTATCAGACCCTAGGAAAAAACCCAAACAGGCAAATTCAACATCGTGTAGGGATGATAGGCATAAATATTCTAAGCTCCTGAGAAAGCAGCAATAGGCAACTCTGCGAAGGATGCAAGCACCATTTCTGCAGTTGCTGCATATGAGCATTTCTTACTGATTTGAATGAAGCTGTTCAGATGCAGCAGCTGCGTAATCAGACCCTAAATGTGGCATGATAAAGACTGGATATGGTCTAATTGGAAGGATCAAAAGCTTAATTTGTTAACACCGGGCAAAAAAGACATCTATAAGCAAAAGAGTAGCAGGACTGATTTCTTCACTGTAAGTGCTGCATTTTTGTACGATTTGTTATCTGTCAGTAAACAAAATCTATTAGTGCAGCATGTGAAGGGTAGAAACCCAGAGACAGATGTAGATGTAATATATCCCTACTGTAAAGACAGACCAAGACTAGTTGAATTCTTATCTGTCTCTATTTTTCCTTAAGAAATACTCAGATCAATCAATTTGATTTTTGTTACCATCATTTTTCTGATTCTATACATCATTTTTGTAGAACAGATGTTTTTTTCATGTCCACTTTAGATTGTGGCCAGTATCTTCACAGCCATAATCAAGAGCGGGTTTTTCACTACTCATATTTACTAAGACACATTTGCCTTTATTTATTCAAATCTATTTTGTTGCAAAATTAGATTGTGTTTTCATTTTTACAGGTGAACAAATGGAGCTGGGCAGAAACAGAACAGATTTAGCATAATTTCTGTCCTTAAAATACTGTTCAGTCATGGGATTTTTGTTTACTTTGCATTCTGCGTGTCACCCTGCATGTTCCCAGCTCCATGCAAGGAGCTCAGCACCATTTGTTCCCACACTGGGGTGGCCTACAGCTGAATATGTTCTTGAAGCACCTTGAGCCACACAGGTGCCCTGGAGGCAACCATCTCCCTGGGAAGCAGGAGAGGACACTGCTGCCTGCAAGGCTTCTGGCTGCCCTAGGTTCAGCTGCCTCAACCTCTCCCACCACCTCTGTGATGCTGTCGCACTTTTAACCCACCAACCCCTGCTCATTTGGGACCTTCACCCGGAGGATCTTTGTTCAAGTCTCTCCTCTGCCCAAGGGATATATGCATTTCAAGCGACACCAACAGAGAAGGCTGATGTGGCTGGAGGAAGAGCCTATCCGTGACTCCCACTGTGACACATGGGAGAGCAGACCCAGCCACTTGACGCTTTTGAGCCTGCCTGGTGCAGGCACTTAAGCAATAGTGAAATTTTATCATAAAACCTCAGACCACAAGTTCTGAGCAACACCACAGCTAGGTGCAGCTGATTTTGTAGACCGGACTTCAAAATGTCATACCTGCAGCCTTCTATAAATCAGGTCACAACTGCCTGGAAAGGAAGTGGTGGAAGAGGGACTCAGACCACCCTGATCAGGACCAGTGCCTTGTCGGAAAGCACAAGACCTCCCTTCCCCTCTGGTAGCAACCCTTGGCTCTCACCTGGGATTCACATGGGAGAGCCACTTTGTGAAGGGTCATTGCATAAGGACGCAGCATCAGCATGGGTTGGTTGTTAGTCTTTGGAGTAGCTGTGGGGAGTCGTACTTCAACAGACTCCTTGCATTTGTCTTGTTCTATTTAGAATAGTAGCTATGGGACTCCATCTATTTTTAAAAATATTCATTTTTCTTAAGCTGGAAAAAACACATATTGGTCAAGGACAAGTTTCCTTCATTAGTCAGAACAGGAGACCTCCTGTTCCCAGGGTTTAACTGAATATCTGAGCCAAGTGCTAAGGGTCTTTGCAGAGCAAAAGGAGTGATGTGTCATTAGAGATGAAGCAGGTTCTCAGCTGCCACAGCAGCATCCATGGCTGCTGAAATAACCCTTTGCAGAACCTTTGAGCCTCTTTCCCATCCCCCTCAGGGCACTGTGGAATGGTTTTAATTGGAAGCAGATGTGCAACGTGGTAGGTAGGAGCAGGCGTCTGCTCAATGTGAGCTCCTAGTAAATAACTCCTGTATGATCACTTTAAAAGGGAAAAATACCATGATTCAAGGGCAAGGATTTAAAATGAGACTAATACTCACTCACAGTCAGTTGACTGGTCCATTGGTCTTGCCAGTACTCCTTAGCAATTATTAGGAGTCAAGAATATTCTCTTCTCTTTCTTGCTTGATAGATTTGCAAATTGCATGGAGCATTCATCTTTAACGAATGGGTCACAGGGAGATTTCCAGGTCATCAATCCCAGTGCAAACACTTTTCCAGTAAGGTGGCCATGAAAATCATACACATGTACTGACAGGAATGACTGATCTTGGTTTAAATTGGGAAGGGACTTTTAATTCAATATTAGAAACTCAGTCTCTTCATCTTTATTTCAAAAAGAGTATTTGGGCCAAGTCTCCTGGTTTCAGGAGACTTTTCAATTTTCTCTGTCACAGTAGATCTGCCAGGCTACTGTAGTCTGGTTTTGTGGAAGGTGTTAACAGCTGCAACACACAGATCTACAGTTATCAAGATGCATGAGGTTGCTGTCCTTTTGCCCTGCACTTCATTGCAACACCCTTGCCCCCCAAAATCCCAGTAACTATACTTGGACACAAGCAAGGTAATCACTAGGCAATCTTCTGCAGCAGGGAATAATTTAAACTACAACTCTTCTGCTTCCAGATGCATAGGATAAAAGACATGAACATGCAATAGGAGACATAGGCTGAGAAGGCCTGAATGTAAAACTGCTTGTGCATTAAATCACTGGGAAAACATTTCTTCAGCCTCATTCCAGCTATTGAAAAGAGGACTTATACTTTTGTCAACATAGGATCAATTTATACTGTGTCACCATGTCCTGCTCCTTACTTGCATAATGAGCTTTTCATACCTTTTGCTTTGTTGTTCATTGAAAACTTTTGAGCAGATTTTATTCCAGTTGATATTCTGGCTGGTTCAGCATCTTCCATGAACAAGTAGTAACATGGGAGAACCCTTAGCAAGGCAGTGCTACTTAGCTAAGAGAAGTAAATAAACTTATGGATTAAAACTAGACTGATGTAAATGCTTCATTCATCTTCTAAATGCAAGAAAGGTACAGAAAATTAGAACAGAGGTTCCAATAAATGTCACTTCATAGTCATAGCAGTCAAGTCCCCATTTTAAAGGTGGGGAATGTAGCTTACAGCAGACTGCGTTTTCTAGCTGTCTCACCAAACTGCAACTCCAAAGTCAATTTGTGCCAAGAGAACCAGCTTCCCTGCTGGCTTCCTGACCACGAGAATCAGGAAGCAAAGCTGATTTGAAAAACAGAATGAAACTTGGTCCATTTTCATTGTCTAAGTGGTTTAAAGGGGAGGAAAAAAAAATGAACCCCTCCCCTAAGTAACAAATTTAGTCTAGTTATTCTATGATGTTATTAGTAAAATTGCTAAAGGCATTTCTACATAAAAATGAAAGTGCACACATGCCCAAGTATTCTCTTTTATGCTATTTTGAGGACATAATTCCCTAATGTCTTCTTTCAAAAGCCTAGTATTTTCCACTGCACTGAATAGATAGGCTCTATCTCTAGCTCGAACATCAAAAAGTAACCTTCACGATCATCAATGAAAAGTGACAACTGATTTTATTAACTGTATTCATTATAACACATAATATGACAGTGGGAATATTTTTCACTGTAAGATTTTTGAATGGAAGAAAAGTGCAGTTAGTCTGAGTTCCTTACATTCATTAGAAGCAAGACTATTGAAACCATCAACATTTACAATGACACAAGCAAACACCAGAATCAGTGCCAATAAATACACAGAGTACCAAAATAAATATTTACAGAATTAAAAATATAATAAACACTGATTAGTATATCCTTGTGAACTGCCAGGGAAGAAATACATCTATTGCTATCAGTTAGGTTGTAAATATGTTAAGAATACAGTGATTTGAAGAGACACATACTCATCAAAGTTTGTAGAGGTGGAAAGGAGTAGAGTGTGTCTAACAGTCTGTTATAAAAACACCATCCCCGCCCCCCGCAGTGATGTGAGCTTTCAATAAGAAAAAGTTGGTGCACACAGACTCGCCAGATTATTAGCAAACCATTTAGATAAGAAGAAGAGTGGGGAATTCTGGCTTTACTCACTCATTATCTTGAATAGGTCATATGCTACCTTACTGGAGGTGGCTGACACAAAAATACAAGGAAAAATTGTAACTAACAGTGATCTGTCAGCTATAACACGTCTTACAGAAACACCTTAAGTGACTTGTAACAGGACACATTTGTCCCTTTCAGCACGTAGGAAAAACCCCGAGAGCATCAGTTTTCAGATGCAGTGTGGAGCAGTCCCTGCTATGTTTTCCTCAGACACACCATGATATTTAAGTAGAGTTGGGCTGTGATAAAAGACTGAAGCCATGCTGTGTTTTCTGGACTTACTGAATCTGTATTTTCCACCAACCACGTTCATACCTGATCCCCCATTTCAACAGGGCCACAAGCCTCAACACTAGAGTTTTGCTGAGACAGACTGCTGACAAACATAGCAAGGAAAATTCAGATGTGGCCAAATGATGGGATCTTCACTCAATCTTAATAACACTGCTAATAGATCTACTGATTTCAGAGGGAATACTGGTGGACTGAGATCTTGTCCAGCTGTTGCAATCTGTCCCATAGCAGAGGGTTTGCTTCAATTTTACACAAAGGCAACAGCTTTAGTCTTGCTCCCTCGTGCTGCAGAAAGTTACTTGCACTCTACCTAGGACTTGGTGATGCTGCTGCACAGTGTGTCTTACACTCCCTCCCCACTTGCCCTTGGGCTGCAAGGGTGCAGCCAGTGCTCACCACCCTGCCAAGGGCTTGGGTCTTCACATTCCTCTGGCAAAATGAGAATGGAAGAGCAGCGAGATGCCATGGGTCGGTGCTGGGCTACGGGGGATTTGTGGAAGTCTCTGTGCTAAAACTTCCCTCAGAAACGAAGGTACTGAGCACTGCTCAGGTGTTGATGAGAGCTGTCACACTGTAGTACACCAGGAGGAGCACTGGCTTCAGCACACCCAGACTCAACACAGTCTGGCTCCTAACTCAGTGTAACACAGCAATCTGAGCATCAATGCAAGAAAAAAAGGAGCCAGATTTTATAGGCCAGATTTTATAGTTTAACTCTCTTTCTCCACAAGAACCAGAGGTCCATCCCTTGCCTTCATCCCACCTCCCAGTCACCCTATCAACCCTCCCACCCCAGCACATCACCACCACCCTGGCTTTTCCTGCTGCTGTCCAATCTGGCAGACACCTCCACATGGTGACACCCCGCACCCCTCTGCTGGGACCACATGGCAGGGTCAAGCAGCAAATTCTGCCTGTGACTGTGCCTTGCTCCCCCAGTCCACAGGGTGCAGGTGAGTTGGGACAGATCTTCCCCTCTGCTGCCATTAACCAAGAAACATCACCAGATGTGTAGCTTTTACATTTTAAGGTCAGGCTTAATTCAAAGCAGATGCAGCAAATTTTCTTTTATGAGCACATTATGTTCAAAGCTTCCAATGCATCTGCATAAAAAGCCCATGGAAACAACCTGATACTGAAATAGCAACTGTTTTGATACAACATCATCCAAAATAACAAAAATATGTTAAAGATCTTACCATTCAGTCCCTACATACCATTCTCCCTAAAAACAGATTTAAAACATGGCCGTGTAATAATTAAAGGGAGACATCATTAGTTACCGTATCAAAAAACATGAACAACAACACAATAAGCAAGGGTTTTAGCACTCTGGAAAGGATCTGGTCCTGTTTTTGCCTTCACGAGTTAAATTAAGGAAGGCAGTGATTGTGTTAGCTGTAATTTAAACACGCTGAGCACTGGAGTTACATGCGGGAGTGGCTGCTTGTTAAGATGGAAAAACAATGGAAAGACATGTTTTGCATTCAGATCAATGAAAATACTACTACAGTAATATAAAAGACTGCACAATCACCTGAATGTTTATCTTTAAAAAAAAAAAAAAAAAAAAGGAAGACTTATTTAAGAAACACTTCCTATTTCCTTAAGATTAAGAGATTAAGGACCTTTGCCAGTTCTTAACTGGAGTCAGTGGAAGCTTTGCCACTGAAGAACTGGACCTTGGAAAGAGATTGTCATGTCGGCAAATGACAGTTTTCTAACTTTGTGGCCATTATCTGGACTAGCTTCTATAGCAGAGCATTGCTTGGATGTGATGTTGAAGTAGGCAAAGCAATCTTCTTCTTTTAACCATTGCTACAAGAAGCCTTTCAGCCTAGCAGTTTCAACTCCTTGTCCTGTGAAGTGCATAACCTTTTCCTCTCTCCACCATGGCTTTGGTTCTATTTATTTAATATGTACAGAAAGGAAAAAGAAAAGCAGTTCTTACCAAAGATAAAGAAATTCTGGGCACAGTCTCCATAACAGCTTCTGCGCTTTCCTACAAGAGTGACATGCTTCCCTGCTAAATTTGCTAAATTGTCCACAACAGGAAAAGTGGAGGGATGTATTTCACTCTATGCAAAATACCACTCAACATCTTCACCCACGTGTATGAGATCACACAGCAGATATCTCCATTTTAAATATCTTTGCTGCTTGTTCTGAAGGTGAATTAATTTTTTCAGCACCGAGAAGTAGGAGCAAAGACCTCCTGAAGAACACACTGGCAGCAGCTTCTCTGCTGGAAGGCTAGATCAAAAATCTCAGTCTCCCAAGCAACTGCAGCATGGCTGAGAGGGAATGAGAGACATAGAGAGGAAAAAAAGGGAATCCCAGGCAATAGTACTCACTGTTTTGCATGGAGAAGCTCTCTAAGACAAGAAGAGATTTAACAACCTGCTTTTGCAGGAATAAAGGCCCCCAGAACGTGGCTTGAATGGTTATAGCTCTTATTCCTTTGCGTATGACAAGTTCTTCCATTTCTCTCTACATGAAATGGACCTAGGAAACACCAAATCAATGCTGACCATTCCTAGCTGAGATGCTCACGAGGAAGACAAGATGTGAGCTAATGATAAGCTAAAAATTTCCTGTGAGTCAAATTAAAAATAAACTGTCCCCTGAACACAAACAGCAAGACAGATTCAGATACCTTCTCCTCACAGTAAATAGCACCTGGACTCAACGACAAGGGAATCCCATTCTTCCCCTCCCTCAATGCAAGGGAGGAATGAATGTTCAGCAGGAACCCATCCCCAGCCACTGAAGACAACTGACAGTGTAGTCTCAGCACTGAATCTCAGAAGAGTCAGTTGTTGTGCAATTCTGCTCAGACACATGGGGTTATGTCATCATAATGAAAACATAAACACAATAAAAGGAAAAAAAAAAAAAAAAGCCAAAATAAACAACCAAACCCTGCAGAAGCTGTCATGTGTAAACTCTATCCAGACTCGTTCCTGCAGCATCTTTGAGTCGGTGTCAATTTGTTTTTCCAAGACAGATGCCTCAGCCTTTCATATCAATAACTATGAAAATACATTTTCAGGCCACCTTGCTTAGAGTCCCCCATTGTGGCTGTTAGATAACCATCTGCCTTGTAAGTGGCTATTGTTACTGTGAACTGTCTCTTTCATACCATTATCTTGCTGAAAAGCCTTTTCTGAAAGTAGTCCATTACAGCATGGAAAATGAAACCTCCGAGCATGGCTATGTAGCAGAATCAATGGCTCCCTTTGATCTGCAGGCTCAGTCAGTACTACAAATTTAAGAAACAAGGTTTTGCTTTGCTAAGCAAAGCCTGTTAATTTGGCTCATCTGCACTTACAGCATCTTACTGAAAATGCCATCTGTTTCAGACGTTTTGAAGACTTTGGTGCAATATTCGCTTAGCTTAGATAAATAATTTAGTAAGATTCATTAAAAAATAATCAGTGAATTAATTTTCATAGTGTACATCTATGCATGTAATTTTAAAAATTCAGTCCTCTACTACCCTGAATGGCGTTGAGGATATTCACAGTGGATGAAGAAAATGCTGGTGATTGATGGAATAAGACTGAACATAGATTTTTCTTATTCTAGTCATGAAATTTCTTCTGAAATCTGCTATGTGTGTTTGAGTCCTATTACTGGCAAAACCAAAATGCATATGCACTACAGGGAAAATAAGACCCTTTCTGTCTGTTGCAGGCCACATATATAGTATAGGAAAATTAACTCCTATCATGACAAAAGTCCACATTTCATGCTACCGAAAGGAAACATTTTGTGCTGATATATAGGACAGGAATGTATACCACTGAAATCACTGTAGATAGCTATAAAATACTATGCAATATATAGAAATATCCTAAGAACATACAAAATTTACCAATAGTGACCTGAAAGTGCAAAGAGTACATATAACTAAATGCCAAGTCCTGATCTATAAAATCCTTTATGAATGACATACAAGCTGATAATTACAAAGCATCACACTACAAAATAACAAATGAAACATATGAAGAAAAGTATTCTTTAAGAAAATCAAAATGATGACAGCATTGGGAATGTTATCTTTGGGACTTAGAACACCATTTCTACCTTGATACCTAACAAAACCAAGGAAAATACATGCTTGAACAGGGTAACATAAATAAGAATGCAAACCACCACAGAATGCCTCAGGACTATTACCTCTTTACGTCTCAGCCTTTAAATCCAGCAAAGCCATTAACTGTTTGTTCTTAGGCATCTCACAGTATTTTACAGGGATCTTTCAGGAATTAAATATAGGTCTAAAGAAAGCCTTTGAACCTCCTTCCAAAGATTGTTTTAAGCATTGTGTGGAGTTATACAAATATATTTCCATGAAAATTGAAAGCCTTAGTAAATATTAAATTTTCTATTACCTTTTGAAATAAAAAACATAGATGGCTTAAAGACAAAAGTGAGTTCTATAAATACAAAGTTAATTTGAGCATTAAATTGTATTTTTACTCTCACACAACCATTACCCTGAATCAACGTCAGTATGTCGCAATGATTCAAAATACTGACGCCCTACTACAAGTTACTTTCCCATTTTCCTTTTAAGGATATGATTGTCCTTAAAATATGTACACAGCAAGCAGCCAAACGAACCGCCAAGAGATTTGCAAAATGTACTTACACTGGGTATGCAATAGAAAGCTTGAGAGGGCAACTGGGGAGCACCTGGCCTCAGCTGGCGGCACAGCCACCCTCCCACCCCATCCCCGGCTGCCAGCCCAGGGCCTCCTGCTCTGCACCGGGGATTAGCACCGAGGAGGAAGCCGCCCGCCAGCATGCAGGGGACGGAGGAAAACCGGGGCACAAAACAAAGGAGAGAGAGAAAAATGAAGGGAAGCCAAAGCATTTTAATGATGATTCGTGTTAGTCATTACGTGAGAGGGAGCTAGTCTAGTGTCACTCTATTGGTTTCTCAATACAGACATGCCACAATGCAAACAAAATGCATATGATGAATAATTTGCCACACACAAGTCCTGTAGAGATGGTAGCTAGTATCTTCTAGCGGTTTTAAAGATGCACCACTCCTACTACCTGTACTCTGTGCTTCCAGTTTTTATGGTACTACCCCAAGCTCACCACATCCTCCCTCCCTCTCAACTTCCAGTACCCTATAGAATCTCTCTGCCCAATTTGTCCTTACAACAAAACAGGGATTTATGATTTTTCTGCAGAGTTGTCATGCAAGGAAAGATGTGTCCCTTACAGTCAAACGAAAACAAAACAACAGAAAAAGGAATGTTAGGTTTAGGGCTGAGGACCGGGATAATATTCCATGTTCTGTACATTCATCCTTTTGAGGGTATATCAGATTTAACTTTCTAAAATGTACAGGCAGGGTCAGGCCGAATGCAAATCCCTTTCTTAGGCAAAGGAAATCACTGACAGCGTGTTTGTAGACAGACCTACAGCACATCCCCTCAGCCTGTGCGTGGGAGCGCACACGCATGGCTCTGTTCACATTTGAGTGCAAGTGTGCATGGGTGTGTGCCTTTGCCCAGGTGCACGTACCCTAGGAGGAGGTGCGTTCCGACTACACATGCATATGTACAACACGTCTCTGTGAGTAGGCATGTAGAAAACCACACACATACACATTAGAAAGAAAACATATAAAATAATCTTCTTTGAAGTGTATTAAGGTTCTTACTCAAACCATGAAAACAAGGACTGATCAGGAACACTAACACTTTCTCCCTATTCACTGGGGCATTGCAGTTTGGTATTAAATCCTGCAGTAATTTCAGAACTAGATGTCAATTTTACCCTTGAGACTATAATGTCATTTCCCCAGTGAACCACACATATACATATATACAATTCTTATTATGGTATTTCCTGGCTTTTTATGGTTTATCTATAACCTTAATATCCTTCAAATGTATATTCTGTATATTTATTTTCCTTTTTTTCTTTCAATTTAAGAGACAATAAAACCAACTACTATGTAAGATCAGACCCATTAGCTTCAATGATGTGAATTTAGGATTCTCTGCATAATATAGACATGTATATTTTTAAAATGTATATTATTTTTCAGATACACTGGAGCATATATTTTATATTAACTGTGGTCTGATGATTAAATACTCATATCAAAATATTTTGTAAATACATAACATTTACCTTTAGACTTCAGTAATTTTTGGAGCTTTTTCAGTGTATCATAAAAATATGTCCTCAGGCACATTAAAACCCTATTAAATTTCTTTGAAATGTTGTCAATGCCCATGTACAGTAGCCACTATTGAAAAATGTTCTGGCCATTAATACATTTCTCATAAGATCCAAGCTCATCAGACCATTTTATGTACCACTAACTTACCATATTTCTTTTTCTCTCTTAAAAGTAAAATTATTCTGACGTTATTAAGAATGAAAATAAAAAGCAACGAGAACCCAAACTTTTTTTAAATAGTCAAAAACTAATTTTATATATTTTAAAAAATAATAATTAAAAAACACATTTCTTTCCTGGGTTCCTTCTCTGTAAGGTTTAAGCCCAGAGCAACTTTGTCTAAACCCCTGAAAATAGAGGTTTGCAGTGGCAATGCTGTCAGAACCTCAGCCTGACCCACAGAATGCGCCACTGGAATAAAATCAGCACTTCAGACTTACTTATCTGGGGATGCATGAGCCCATACAAAACAGAGTTTTGCTCTAATTTAAGGTACTTACACAAAGTTCTACCATTTTAGAACTGTAAAATTATCTACCTATAAAAACTAACTCTTGCTTAAACTCTAGATAATACAGATGGTGATTTTCTTCTTTTTATAAAAAATCTGTAGCATTGAGTAAATCTGCTAAAATATGTATATATTTACACATGGCAAGCAAGTTACTGTATAAATGTGAACAGTGTGTATATATTGGCATTTAGTAAAATGTTTCCCTGAACCTGATTGTATGTGTTATTGGACAAGTATTGATGTAAACATCTGAACCTACTTCAGGTGTCTCCTTTATCCATTTACATTAGACCAGATTAAAACCAACCAGACAGACAGACAAACAAAAGTATGTTTTCCTGTTAGACAAGTCCACCTAACTCCTTAGTTAGCTACTGCACACAAGTCAATCAAGTCTGCTGCTGAGCAGTGCTCTTGTTCCTACAGCAGGTAAAATACCTGTTAGGTTGGTTGTTTTTTGCTTGGCATTTTTTCCAACATCTTGTAGAGCAAACACCATTTTTGGAGCCAGGCACCCACCCTCCACTCCTCCCCCAGAAATGATTAAAAGAGAAGTGTATTGGAGAACCTCTCGTGTTGCTCCTTTTGTAACTCTGTTCCCTTGAAGAACTCATGGCACTGCTTTGCATGAGGAAGGATGCTCATTTAGGTTCATAATCCAAGTCCTGCTTCCAAAAAGGCATGTAAAAATGAACCTCCCCAGTGTTTAGTGCTGCAGAAAAATGATACAAATGTAAAAAAAAAGTGCTCGAAAATAAGTCAACTTTTTATATTCAGCCATACAGTCTAGTAAGAAGGGATTCAGAAGTGCAGGCCCATGGAGTACAGTGATGTAAGCCTTTTAGGTGCCTTTCTTCAGGTGATGCAAAACTAGTTCATTGGTCTCCTACACAGACTTTCACACATTGACCTTGCTGTTTGTATCCCCCTCTTACTCAGCTACTTTTTGGCACTGTCCTGGTACGCGGCAGCTTTCACCGTTGTGCCTGCTAAGCCCCTGTTACTGACCCGACGTACCAGTACTTTAGAGACAGGGATTTTTGTTCGGTGCATCTCGCTTTTGGCCAGGTGATGGTGTGCGATGTGATGGCTGTTACTGGCGTCTGCTCCATGACTGGCAGCATGCGACGAAAGGTGTTTAATGCTGATGGGTATCTTGGAGTCCTTCACTGAGCTTGAGGGTGTTCTCAGTGAGCATGTGGTCGTTATTGGAGACACGGGCTTGGCGCGTGGCACGCAGGTGACCTCTTCATCCGCAGGCCCCGCTGGTGGGTTCTCATCTGGCTCTGCGTAGAGGTCGTAGAGAGCATCCCCGCTGTAGCTGTCCCTGGGAATGGTCTCCTTCTGGATGCTTGTGGAACTATCTTCCTCAGGACCAGGGGTGGTAGAATCCCAATAGCCCTCGTCACTGTTCGGGATGCCTTCGTGCTGCTCCTTCTCTCTGCCCTTCTGCTCCTCTTTGTGGTTGAGGTGAATGGGGATCTGGTGGAGGCCACCACGTTTCAACACCACCTTGTTCTGGGCCCCCTCGGTACCTCGGTTCTCCTTCAACCCCTCGGGCTTCTTTGTCCCTCCTCCACCTCCTCCTCCTTCTGTCTGGGTCTCCTCTGTCTGCGACAGCATATCCCAGAACTCCTGCAGGTAGGTGTCATCCACCTGGTCCGGGCTGGCCATCTCCTCCCCGCCTCCCTGGTAGGCCACCATGGTGGGGTGCTTCTTGGAGGCACCCAGCTTGCCGGCCCCGGGGGTGCTCTTCTCGCAGCCGCCACTCCCGCCGCCCACATCCTCCTCATGGTCCGCAATAATATCTCCGCAGCCTGTAAGAGAGTCAAAGCTTTTCAGTGAAGTCACGTCAGCAAACATCAAACAAATACGATCAATCGATTGCTCTGAGGGTGGATCAACAGAGGAAGGGTCAGGGGCGGCTGCCGTCTCTTGGCCGCTATCACAGTGAGGTTCAACAGGGGGGATAGTCGTTATTGGAATGTCACCTGTTATGGCCGCATCCTTCGCAGTCCCAACCTCTCCGGCGCCCGGCTCCGGTCGCTGGCGGCAGAGCTCCTCGGGTCGCCGTCCAGCCGCGGCGGGGTCCTCCCGGGGCGGGGGGCTGCTGGCCCGCGGCTCCCCGCCGCCCGCTTCGGGCTCCCCGGGCGAGGCGAGCGCCTCGCCGCCGCGCTTCTCCCGCGGCGGTTCCAGCCCCGCGCTGTCTCCTGCGCTGCTCGGAGTTTCAGACAAAGGTTTCGGCGTCTCCTCTTTGATGCACTCCAGGCTGGCAGTCAAGGACCCCGGCATAATAAGGCCGGCCTGGATCTCCGAGGCTTCCCCCCTCTCCTCCTTGCCATTTTTGTCCTTTTTGTGCCACCGCATGCTGCTGAAGATCCCTTTCAGCCCCTTCTTTTGTCTGCCGCCAGCCCGCTGCTCCGCGCTCTCCGCCCTGCCGTTCTCCGCCCTGCCGTTCTTCCTCAGCAGGGAGAAGAAGCTGTGCGACTTGGCCACCGAGCTGCCGGGGGAGACGCCGAGGCTGCCGGCCGGCCGGCCCTGCGCCTCCTTGCTCTGCGGGTCACCGCCGCCCGGTTCCTCCTTCTTGCTGCTCTCCAGCACGGCGTCGGCCAAGCCGTCGTGCGTCCGGCTCCGCACCATCCCCGCTTTGCTGGCGCCTTTCCCCTCCCCGCCTTTGCTCCTCACCCCGAAGATGCTCGGCATGGTGCCCCCGGATTTCCTCCTCTTGAACAGTTTGAAGGCGGTTTTGTTAATCCTCCCCGACGGCTGCTCGGCGGCCGGAGGCTCGGCACAGTCGCAGTGCGAGTCCATGTCTGCCGCTGCCGCCGCCGCCGCTGCCGCCGCCGCGGCCTCCCCTCCGCCGCCGCCCCGGTGCCCGGTGCGGTCCCTCACTGACAGCCCCGCCGCCGCCGCCGCCGCCGCCCGTCCGTCTCCATGGCAACCCGGAGGGGGGCGGAGGGGGGGGGGCGATAAGCCGCTTTTCCTCCGCCGCGGGCCTGCGCCAGGCCGCCGTCGCCCACTCTGAATCAACCTGAGCCGCCGCAGCTCCGCCGGCAGCGCCCCTGCCTCCACCCCTCCCCAAAAGGGCTTACATAACTTAACTTAACCCTTTCCTCCTGCCGCCGCGCAGGGCCCTGCCCGCCGGGGGAGGCCCCCCCCGCCGGGGGGGCGAGGGCGAGGCCGCCCCGCCGCCCGCCGAGCGGCTCCGCGGGGCCCGGCGGTGGTGGCCGCGGGCGAGCCCGTGCTGCTCGCCCGTTTGCCGCCCAGCCCGGGGCCCCGCCGCTGGCTCGCAGCACCTCTGCTCCCCCCTCTCCCGCGCAAAGCCAGGCGCTCGGGTGCCCCGGGAGGGCGTCGCGGCTCCGCAGACGTGCAGCCGGGCAGGCAGAGCTCAGCTTTTATTCACGAGAGCGTTCTGCACCGCCGCTGGGTCCTCCCGGCCCAGGCACGCAGCCTGGGGACCGCGGGCGGTGCGTGCCTGGAGCCGTGCGATGGGGAATGCGGCGCCGAGAGACAGCGGGGGGCGGGGGGAACGCACATCTGCAGGTGACAATGCACCACAGGGCAGGGACAGACGGGCGGAAACATGGGACACCCAGGCCGAACCCGGGAGGTTCGTACCCCCAGGGGCAGAGGCAAATGATCCCAATATCTCTCCCCTCGGCCCTTCGCTCCCTCTCCCACCTCATCAGGACGACTCGCACCGTCCCCGTGTCCCTGCTTCTCCCCGGTGCCTGAGGCCACGTGTCCCCCCTGACGAGGATCAGAGGGGAGCAGTGGCAGGAGCCGAGGCAAAGCCCAGCCCTCACTCTGCTCACCTGCCCTGCCATGGAGGGGGAGCACGACGGCAGCCCCCACGCAAGCCTTTTCCCAGACCCCACATCCACTGCGCACAGTCATGGCACCCAAATCATGCCCGCAGTCCTCTGCCACCGGGGGTGATGGCCAGCAGCACAGCCACAGCACTTGGGGCAGCTGGTGCACCCTGGACACAACCCCCTCCCTGGCTGCAAATCTATCCCAGATGCAAAGTAGAATAGAATAGAATAGAATAGAATAGAATAGAATAGAATAGAATAGAATAGAATAGAATAGAATAGAATAGAATAGAATAGAATAGAATTCAGTTGGAAGGGCCCTACAACATTCCTCTAAGCCCACTGGCTGACCACTTTAGGGCTGACTAAAAGCTGCAGCATATTATTAAGGATATTGTCCAGGGCTCTTAAACATTGACAGGCACCTCTCTAGGAAGCCAGTTCCAGTATGTGACCACCCTGTCGGTAAAGAATTGCTTCCTAATGTCCAGTCTAAACCTTCCCTGATGCAGCTTTGAACCATTCCCACACGTCCTGTCACCGGATACCAGGGAGAAGAGATCAGCATCTCTCTCTCCACTTCCCCTCCTCAGGAAGCTCAAAGAGCAGTAAGGTTGCTCCTTAGCCTCCTTTTCTCCAAACTAGACAAACCTGGCCAAATTAACCCACCCTGAACTCCAGACTCGCTAAACAACACCTCTACCTTGGCTCTCTCTGGAGGCTGGGTTGTTTCAGCTTGGGGGCAGTGGTCTGCACCACAGCTGCAGAGCAGACCTGCTTTCAAACGGAGCTGTAATAATGCATGTGCCCTGGCAGCCTGACTCTGCTGTACAGCATTAGTCTGGGCTTCTCAAAACATAAATGCTTGTCTGGGTTTTAGCTATAAATGCAAGTGAGAACCACTAAAAGGGAAGTTGTATGTGGGCCCTCTGGCTTAGGGCTAGGTTCTGCTCCCTTTGAAGTCAGTAAAAGGTTTTCCCATTGACTTCAGTAGTTGGAAAAATTACTTGGGTTTTTTTTTTTAACACCATCAGACATTCATTGCACTCTCCCATGAGAGCAGGTTGAATTATCTGTTGTGAATAATTTATCCAGTGAATTTAGTCCTTTTTTCTGTTCATGTATAAAAAGTGCCATTTGCATTCAGAATTACAAGTGTTCAATAAGAGCAATATGAGCACATCATTCAACTCACAGGTCTGTCTCTCCTGCCTTCTGCAAGAGACAGAGGAAAGGACAGATGAGACAGAAGGCAAGATTTTGACTGGAGGAGGAGTGAGTTACATTTTAGAGTGCAGTTTGCAAATATGCCCAACACCCAGAAGCCATGAAGGTCAGACCAAAACCTTGACCCATAGGTGTAAGTTCACAGAATCACAGAATCACAGAATCATCTAGGTTGGAAGGGACCTTGAAGATCATCTAGTCCAACCGTTAACCTAGCACTGACAGATCCCAACTACACCATATCCCTAAGTGCTATGTCAACCCGCCTCTTGAACACCTCCAGGGATGGGGACTCCACCACCTCCCTGGGCAGCCCATTCCAACACCTAACAACCCGTTCTGTAAAGAAATACTTCCTAATATCTAGTCTAAACCTTCCCTGGCGCAACTTGAGGCCATTACCTCTTGTCCTATCACTTATTACTTGGTTAAAGAGACTCATCCCCAGCTCTCTGCAACCTCCTTTCAGGTAGTTGTAGAGGGCGATGAGGTCTCCCCTCAGCCTCCTCTTCTCCAGACTAAACAACCCCAGTTCCCTCAGCCACTCCTCGTACGACATGTGCTCCAGACCCTTCACCAGCTTCGTTGCCCTTCTCTGGACACACTCGAGTACAGAATCACAGAATCATCAAAGTTGCTCACCTTGACCGTGCCTCCATCAGCTGTGCCACATCACAAGTTCCCCCATCACTCAGTAATATTTCTGCTCTTTAGACAGATGAAGGAAACTTGAGAAAAAAGAGAAAATAGCAATTGCTCTTGTGCAAATGCAAATACACAGAGCCAGGCGTCCTTTGGAAATCCAAGACAACAAAACCTGGTTATGTATCTTGAGAAAAAGTGGGCAAAAATGCTAATAAATAAGACTTGGCCAGATGGCTGAACTTCCAATTTTTGCACTTTCATACTGGTGCTTTGCTACATTTCACTATTCACTATATTTTACTAATTCTTCTGATAAGCATTAAGACCAAAGGAAGGAGATACTGAGATACAAAAGGCAGAGGACAGCTGTATGGAACAGACAAGTTATTGTGCTCTCTTTCTTTTTGTGTGAATATATGCAGCCATGAAGGAAAGGGTGGACTTTCAGCTTGGTTTTGGGTCAACTTAAAATCCAAGTGTTAATGGACGAAAGTGACTTGAGGTCAACCTGAAATTACTATTTATAAATGTTTTGACAAATTGAATTATTTTGCTACACAATTGGTTTCAATCTTTTTTGCACATTTTAAAATATGATTTAAATAACCTTGAAGTACCTCTGGAAGTGGATAGTCATTCTAAAATGAAATATTAAAACAGTGAATTTTGAAAGTGACAAATGAAACATTCCCATTTTTTTATTTTATCTTTTCTGCTATTATTTTGTTTTAACCTGAAGACATCTATGGATTTGTTATGAATTCATGACATGGTTTGGTCAACCTGCCCTTGCAGGGCTCAACAGGAAAAGCTTTAGACAAAATGTTCACCAACTTCTAACTGAAGAAGAGTAGTGATGAAAGGTGGTTATATTAATGCAAAATAGCTCTTACATCTAGGGGTGTTTGGACACCAGAGTGCTGTATAATCAAGAAGCCTGGGGGAAAATGTTCTCTGCCACATCTGTTGTGCCCGTGTTCTCATGTGTAATGGGAACTTCACACAGAGAGTTGAGTGTCATTCCCTTGCCCTTTTGGCTCCCTCTGCTTTTGGCTGGGATTTCCCCTGGAAGCAAATGGCATGGTGTCATTTCTGCAAAACTGTAAAAAGATATGGGATATGTGTGAACGGCCTTCCAAGGTGAGTGAGGGTGATTGCTGGAAAAGGATGGTGAGGAGTTGGATGAAATGGAACCAGAGACATTTTCTTCCATGTGGTCCTCTTTTATTCTTTCTGGTTTTATGTTCTAGGAAGCTTTCACAAGCATATGTAAGCAATACCTACTGCTTACTATTTTTCTCAGAGGTTTAAAACTCAGTCCCCTGAATTATGGTAGGGATTTCTTTATGGCTTCTCTTCATCTCTGTAGGTCTGAAATGGAAGTCTGCTTCTGACTGTGAAAAATGTAATAACACTGTCTTCCTGGCGAGAGGGAAGAAAGACTGACAGACACCTTGCAAAGTGAAAAAAAATTTAAAAGCACAGAGAGACTCCACAGTCAGCTCTGAGCTCCTGATGACCTGCAGACAAGGGGCAGCTGAGCAGCAGTGGTGGGAGAGCTGTTTCTACTGCATCCCTCCCAACCTGGCTTAGCCTGAAGGGCATCTGACACAGTGGAAGAGATCCCATGCCAAGCTGCACGGCGCAGCCACACCAGAGGGTTTATTCCATCTGAAGGGAATTCGAAAAGGGTCTATGGAAGAAATCTTTTTGAACATGGATTTTTTTCATCCTTAGAAGGAATATGAATGAAGAAAAACAGACAAGAAACACTATATAACAAAATTATTCAGAAAAGGTAATTTAAAAAACATGTAGCATTTATAGGTATAGACTTTTTTATACAAACTAAGGACTCTGAGGTGAAGGCTATCCTCTCCTTGTTCCCTGGACATATCCTACAGCTTTTTTGGGCTGCTTGCTGAAGGTTACTGTCACAGACTGCTGGTCCAGCTCCCAGCCTTTGCTCCACCACTGACCTGTGCAGTGATCTGTAGGAAGCCATGGCTTTTCTTCATTTCAGCCAAGGGTGTCTTTCCAGTGACCCACAGGCACCACAGTTCTGTCCCAGCCTCACGCCCTACAGAGTGCTGGAACCACAGGGGCACCCCTGCAGCTGGAGCCATCGGGTAAAACAGCAGCAGCAATAATTACAGACCAGCCGGCAGAGCCTCGCACTGCTTTTCCCCAGCGATTACACCAGGCAGACGTTCTCAGTTCCCCCAGAGACTGCAGTATATGGCACAGAATGAATACTGAATAAAAACCCTAGGATTCACCAAGTATGAATTAGTGATGGAAGTGACAGCTAGCAAAGCACTGTGTCCCTCATTTTGAAAGAAGCCCCGGAGCTTTTCGATGTTTCGAGGCTGCCTCACGTGCTGAACGGGATCACTGAGCACAGGGTGACAGGACAGAGGTGTCTGAAGATCTCTGCAGGAATTTTTCACTTCATGCTTCATTTCTAAGTAGCTTCAGTGACTCCAGGGAGTCAGGAGCAGCCCTCTCAACGTAGTACCCAGGGTGTGCTCAGTTTTAAGCCAGAGTTTACCCATTTTCTGCTGAAGTTCTTTACCTTTTTTTTTCTGATGATAGCATTCTCTTCAGCTGTGTATATATAATTCATGGGCCTCGAAGACGCTACATCATTTTAAAACTAGTACATCTTCCTAATGATAAGCAGTGGATCTAAATTGCAGAAAGTGAATTGCAAGACTTTGGTCGGCACAGTGCCTGCATCTAGATCCCAGCTGGTGATGGGAGAAAGTCAGCAGGCTTTTAAAAAGTCATAGATAATTACCATGCCAGGGTCTAGAATTTAAGGATGAGAACAGGGAGGCCCAGAACAGTAACAGGTTAGTAGGGAAAACAGGCCCACTCCCTGAAAAGTTACTTCAAACACTGCAGTTTCTTCTAACATAGTTAGGTGTGCTACTGCACAGGTAAACTCTTCAATGCATTACAGTATCAGGAAATGGAAGAGCTGCTCTTTGCTGGATTACAAAATCAATCAGCTCATTAAGGAAGACATAAGTAATGTCAGATCTCTGCTGATACCTTAAGATTTGCTTAGGAAACTGCTGGGACTAAAAAAAGAGAACAGCTAAAAACAGCAAAAGAAATTTTCAGAAAAAGAAATGGGGCATTAAAGAATCCCTCTTATTTTCCATATGAGCTTTCTTGCTGTAGCACGTATCAGTGGGAAGTGTCTGCTTGTACAGGTACAGGGGAAAAGCATCTAGATTTCTAACATTTGCCACCTGTTTGCATTTGCCTTCCAACAGATCCATGTCCTCTAATACTGCATATGTCCTTCTTCCCTCTCCAGCCCATGCAGCAGCAGCTAAGACCTCCTCCAGACTGTTTGCTTTGTTACTTCTTGCTCCATTTTCCCAGGTCAGACCATTTCCCACATCTTTTTCTGCAAACCGAACTCTCCCCCTCCTCCCAGCTGCAGAGGCATAAAGAGCATAAATGTGTCGTTCAGCATGTCCAGAGCCTGGCTGACCCTCACTCTCGGGCAGCTCAAACTTGGGGATGTCTCAGGGAAAAGGTTCTTAAAGGAATCTAAAAAATGCAATATATGGAAAGAAGAATAAAGAGTGGCAAGTAGAAGATGAGAGATAAAGTGAGTTTCCAACACTCTATCAGACTGTCATCTCCGCACAGGCTTCATGCTCACCAGAAACTGTCTGATTAACACATGAAAAAGTGTCACTGGGAAAATCTGGTATCAGTGCAAAGTGCAGATAGCAAAGATCATCATGACTGGGAGATGTGCATGTCCCTGTAAAGTATATCTCCAGTCTTCAGGGAGATAATAAACTGTCATTACTTTGTTTTAGTGGCTGAAGAGCTGCAGTACTGGGAAGTGTACAGTGAGCAGAACAAGACACATTTCTCAAAATAGAGACCTGGACTCTGTTTTCAGAAAATTATGCCTGAACCTCACAAACTTACAGAATTTGGAAGTGCCTGCCTCAGAACTGTGCAATTTAAGTAACCAAAATGTCCTCTAAATCTCCAAGAAATCACACCAAACGAGCTGAAGTACAGATTCTTGAACAGGTAAATAATCGTGCCCTTTTGCAATATAAATGTGGAAGAAAGAAAAAAACAGTTACTGACTTTTCACATGTATGTGAAAGGAATCCTGTGGCCTCTGTGAGGTTTTCTTTTATTACTGTCACTCAGCCCCAGCATCCCTTCCAGGTACAATTTTATAGAAAAAAAAATATTCATCAAGAAATGGATGTTCAGGTTGAGCAAACCAATCATGTGGCTTCTGAAAGCAAGTAAACAATCTGAGCTGAGAAAGCATGAAGTTCAAGATTTTTTTGTTGTTGAAACAACTTTTCTATACAAACAGCTTATTTTTGCTGTTTTAAAGAGCGAGATACGAAAATATCAGTAACCCTCCCAAAATGAAGCAAAACACGAGTTCAACCCGAAGGAAATTATTGAATGTTTTCCAGTTCAGCCAACAGACTGAAAAAATTGATTGTCTGAGTATGATCTCTGTGTTATCCAACTGTTCTCAATGCAAAACAAAAGGATTACAGAGAAATAGGGAAGCAACTGAGAAACTGAAAGAGGGAAAATATCCGTCATTTGTCTTAAAGCTAAATACAAATTAAAAATGCAGGCAGTGCATGTAGTCCCCTAAGGGACAGATTTACTTCTAATTAATAGTATGTTAGTGCCCTAGCCCTCTGCATTAAAAAAAAAAACCCTCTAGATTAATCCTTCTATAACATTGTAGCTAGAACCTCCAAGAATTAACCCAGCCCAATCCCAGATTTACTTGCACTGTAATTACTGGAAATGTGGAGAGCTTATTTTCTTCCATATACTGAATTTAAAGGAGAAATGTTTAAAAAAAATCCTGTAAATATGAGGTTTTTTACATGGATGTACAGCCATTCCCTTTCTTCTCTGGATGTTTACAGTATCCCAGACATAATTTTTTTTTTCTGATTGTGGTAGTTAAATTTTTCTACTTCAAAAATAAATGAAAATAAAATCCTGGCTGTGCAGTTGCAGCAGACCTGACAGACCATGGGAGGGATGGGTCTTCCCCACTACATTTAATTAAAAGTCCAAAGAAGAGTGTAAGCAGATTAGGGGGACAATGGGGAATACTAGGTCAGAATGTGTTTTTCAAACAGCTGAGAATGGTTTTTGGAGGATGAGGACATTTTTGCTGAGAGTTAAGCATTCAAAAACTTTCATCGCATTGGGGATGCCTGGGTTTTTTCCTCACCCTTGTACTATCTCAGAGCTTTCCCCTGACTTCAGCAGAAATACTTCTAATTAGTGGTAGTGGATGTAGAAGTCAGAATCAGGCCCTTATTAAAGATTCAGCCTCCCTAAATAGGATGCCTAGATAGATGTGATCATATTACTTGTGCTTTTTTGAAAAATAAGAAGTACTTCTCCAATTTACCAGCAAGGCTATTGCTAGATTTAGCTGCTGGAGATAAAAAAGTCCTTTAAGTACAATTACTGATAGATACATGATTAGTTTGATTTCAGGAGTGCTCTGTCTCGCTTTCCTTCTTTCCCCTCATTTCACAATGTATGAAGCAACCAGCCCCCAGGTAGTGGGAGCGTCTGGGTACCAGCACCGTGGTAGCACGGGGAAGACTTTGGGCTCAGGTGAAAGACTCAGAGGCCAAGTGTGAAAGAGAGAAAAGAAACCTGAGCACATGTGAAACACACGGGCTGTGAGGGAATTACTGAAAAGCTTTGGGACTAAATCTGAGCCTTAGAACATGGTGGGAGAGGAGAGAAATAATTGTGCTTTTTATTATGACAAGTTTCCAAAACTAATGACAGAATTCACTGTCAGGATTTTTTTCAGGAGCCCCAAAACTGCAACTACTCCCATATAAGCTGCTCTTAAGCAGATAAACACTATATATTTTGTATTTGAAATAAGGCATGTCAGCAGCTTCCAGAAGGGTTGCATATAAGATGCTATATAAAACTAGGCCATGCCTTGCAAACCTGCAGGAACCACTGGTTTCCGTGTGTTTCAAACCAAAGGGTAGGTTTCGTCTCCCCATGTTTAACCAGCTGCAGGGTAAACAGCTGCATCTCAGCTAGTTAGCTTAAATCCCCTTTCTCCAGTGTGGCAAAAGACAAGTATTCTTAGGGTACAGTTTATTTGACCTGTTTTACATATCAGCTTAAGGATGGATGGAGTAAATCCTGTCCTAAAAGATCTGAGCCCAAGTTAAACATTCAGAGAAAAACACATAAGTTTCCTCAAATCAGACCCTCTATAAATGTTTCAGCATTTGTGGATTTTAAGTTATTTCCTCCCTTTCCCAAAAATACCAGCCAACATTTTTCAGTTTTCAGTTTTTCCATTTGGGGAAAACATTGTTACACAGAAATAAAACATTTTCCATCATCTCTAATGGAAGCATGTGCATTGCTCAATGTATGTGCATGTGGCAATGCCTGTTTCTTGCACCAGAGGAGTTTCTAAGATAGTTGGGAGTTTGCAGGACTGGTCAAAGTTACACCACGGGAAAGGCTTAGTGCAGCCTGGAATTTAGTAGGATCAGTCCCTGAGAGCTGTGAGAGTTTCTAAAGAAATCTGACCCTGCTTGTTCTTTCTAAAAATGATGCCTTGATACATATCAGTGAACTCATTAGTTGGACGCAGTCATAGGGATGCTGGTAGCTTGTGGAGAAGCACACGATTCATTTCCCACACGGCACTTCCACTGATCTCTTTTTAATATTGGCCTCCAATGCTCTGCTCTCACTAAAGAGCATTGTGTGGTACACACGATACAAATAACACCAGAGGGTTTTTTCCAAAGGGCTATTTTTGACAAGAGCTGTTGGTCTGACAGCAGATCTCTCGATCAATTCTAACTGAATGTCAGCTAAAGGACAGCTTTTCAGTTTTCTCTTTTTCGTTTTTTTCATCACTAAGTAAAACGAAGCAGTGGGTGTTGATTTATGACAGTTTTACTAAAATATCTGAAGAGTACAGTTCAGTTTAAGAATAGATTAGTACCAAGAGGAATAATCACTGGGGCTTCCACTCCTGCTCTACTTGCTCAGACAAAACAGGTTTCCAGAGAAGCACCATTTGCACAAGGAGTATGTAAGAAATGTTGGATTAGGCCGTTTAAGTTGGCTGGTAGGATACCCGGGATGCAGAGCAAGCATTCCCCAGCCCTTTGGGACCTGGAGGGCTCTCCTCAGTGGTGTTTCCACACATAATAGTTGAATTCGGCATCTACCAAAGACAATTGCAAAACTTCCACCAAGCTCCACGGTGCTGGATCAGGGCCAGGGGCGAGCAAACTGGAAATCAGCAGCCTGGTTTGCCTGGTGTCACTGACTGGTTGGGGAAAGCCCATTTCTCTTGTCTCCTGGCCAGGGTATATCATCCCTTGCTTCCAGCAAAACCCAATGGCAAAACCACGCGCCAATGCAAGAGATGTCATATGTATCAAATGGGATGATCAAGATCATCCGGTCCTTTTCGTGGAGTTTTTCCATGGAGCTTCACAAAAATAGGCTGACAGGTGGTCACAGAGCTTTGCCTGAACTCATGGATTACCAGGCCAGAAGGAAGCATTCTGTGACTGTCAGATTTGCAGTCTTGAAAGACACAAGGTAGAGAAAATGACCTGATTTTTTTCAAAAATACGTGCCTATGGCCAGTCTTTCTTTTTACTTGCTCACTTCATGGCACACATGTGCACACATAGATACATACATATCTAAACACACAGAAGTACCAAAGCATTTTTTTCAGAGAGATTCTTCTTCTTTTCACACTCTGGTCTTACTTAAACATGCCTAGGAGTTTACTCTCTCTCAAAATAACTCTCTGTACCAGTTTTTTTGAAGTGCAATTGTGTCTGTGAAATAGTAAAGGGGATAAATGGCCAACAAACTGCATCCTTCACCAACACTTATCTCAGATCAATTGATAATCCCTTGTCAGGCTGATTGCTGTCAAAACCAGGACAAGCAAAGGCATTTTTCATTCCCACCATTGCAGCTGTTGTCTTTTTCTGTTAGCCCAATTAAGCAAAGCAAAAAGGAGTAGCACCATATCAGAGCCAGTTTGCCTTAGGATATAAATTGTCGTCTTGTATTTGTCCGTAGCCAACACTGCAAGAATAACAAAGCAATGCCATAAAACTCAACCACTGTGCTGAAAACACAAAGGAACCATTTTTTCCCCTCCAAATCAACGTGGCATTCAGCCATGATGCCCCATGACAGGCGCTGACCCTCCCTCAGCCCGGCGGATCTCAGGGCTGTGCACAGCCACCCTGTGTCCCCTGTGGCCAGCCCCGTGCCTGTGCTGCCAGGGTTTGGGGCTCAGCCTCACTCAGCCTGAGCCCAGCAGAATTGGACTCCTCCCCCACCACTCCAGAGCTGAGGGATTTTGCTGGATGCCGTCATGAAAGCTGTTTTCCCTCCTCCACCTCTCCTCCACACTTGGCAGGAGAGAGCCCTACACCTTTCAGCTTGGAAAACAAGAGGGAATCAGTAATTTTCTCTGGCGCTGTTAGCCAAATCCCTTCTGGAAATGAGCTGACCCTATTATTGTAGAAGTGTAGCTGACTTCTGGCAACAAATGCCAAAGAAGTGCATCACCCTTCTGGCTTGTTGTCTACATGGCAGGACACCCTGTTGTGTGCTGGATTGTCATATGTAATCTATGCAAATGCAGTCATTAGCTTTAGCAGATGTTTTTTTATCGTGCTGCTTCAAAACTGAAAAGCGATCAGCAGGGATTTTTGTTTTTTTATCTAGATTTTGAGGAACATAATAAATTGCAACAACCTGTTGTTAATGTGAACGCACCCTACCTGGTACATAAGGCTGTGCACCTACTTCCACTGTACCTAAGAACATTTTATTTATTGCTTTTTATTTTCTTGATCTAAATTTTACCAAAAATTCTCATAACAGCATTAGGAAAGTAGGTTTGTGTTTATTGTCTGCCTGTGACACATGGAGACAAACAGATATCGAGGTATCAAAGAGGAGAATCAATGTTAGCAGCAGATTTATGTTCTTCATTCCTGGTCTTTGCTACCGGGCAGTGCCCCTCATTACAAAATGTCCTTTTTGCTCTCCTTAGGCTCATTCATCTCAGTTAGGTGATGATAGATATCAGAGCAGTGGGCAAGGTAGTTTGGAAGCAGGCACTTGGTTTGGAGGGTAGAGGGTTTAATGGCATGAATGCCATTGTGTCTGTTGTCTCACCATCAAGCAGGACCGTGTGCGGAGAGCAGATACAACCTCAGTGTCCCATCCTTGAGCTGTGGTCGGTCCATGAGAGCTCTGGGGGCACAACCAACCTTCTGACTGTGAGAGCTTGTGGTGGGAATTGAGACTGGAGCAGGGACCAAGGCAAGACCGACATCAAAGAGGCAAGAAAGAGGGTGAAGCTGAACTAAGAGGATTTACTGGGGGCTGTGCCAGGGAACCCCTGGAGCAGCCATATGGCTGCAGACAGTGCCGGGCACTACCAGCCTTCGTTGCCCCTGTGACTGTACAAGAAGCTTCTTCTCAGCAGCACAGCAGTGGTCCTGCTGGGGTGGCACTGGGCTCCCCACCTGCCTTCCCTACGCTCTGCAGCTGCTCCCCGGGGCCGCTGAGCCTCACCAAGGTGCAGGGAGAGGGCAGGGAGGGCTCAGGAGTGGCGGACAAGGGGAGGAGGGAGTGGAGGGCTCTAGCAGCCTGGCAGAGCTCTGCACGACACAGCCCTCTCCCATCAGCCCCCGAGCACGAGCCCACCACCCGTGGGCGCAGAGAAGGGCATTAGGCTGCACTACAGTAATTAAGTGTGGATCATGCATGTATCTCCTGGATGTTTAAATGTGAACCAGTTTAATTGAGTTTTAATTAAAGCTGTTGTGAATCGGCTTAAATCTGTGCTCCTTTAGTTCTCTAGGAAGATTTTAACTGCAGAGGTAGGATGCTATCTCACAGAGGCAAGAGGGTTTGAGCTGGTTAATTGTTAGAGGCATGTGAAAACCTAAATATGCTGACCCGAATGCAGCTTCTGGAAAGGGCTCAACTCAGTGTCCTTGGAAATCAGTGAGCCCAGTTACTGTGGGAATGGAGTCCCAAGGGGAGTAGAGACATTCAGTCTTACAACTCTCTGTCCCAAGTGCAAGGTACACTTTCTCTCTCTGTTTTCTCCAACATAAACAAATAGTTTTGTGTATCCTAAAGAAAACCAACCCTACCAAAATACTCTGTTGCACAAATAAAATGGAAAGGGTAAGAAAAAGACCAAATCACATCAATTAGCTTCCTTGCTGAACAATTGGAAAGCACTTAGTGATAGGAAGGCACATAAAATAAGATAGAGCAGAACACAGTAGCACAGAGCACTAATCTAAATTTGGTGTGACTCCAGCATCTGACTTGCCTTTTGCACTGCAAATATTGTGAAGCATTTTAACGGAATTATGCTTTTCTATTAATCATTTATAGTATTGATAGGATATTTCTTCTAAGAGTCTTTTTTTTTTTTTTGTACACTGAACATTATGGATGTTCAATTACAATAAAGCATTGCAAACTATTTGCTTCTAGCTAGGGAGAAAGATTTCTAGAGAAGTTTCTCTTAACATCAAAAGTGAAAAGTCATTTACACTAAGGAAATGCATTAACCTGCTACCTATTAAGGGAGTATAGTGTTCTCAAGAAGTTTCTGAAAATTTTAAGTATCTTAGCATCAGATGGTAAATTATTATCTTGTGATAAGGTGATTGTGCATAGTTTGTCATGTTTCTTTTATAATTAATAAGAGTTAAAGAGAACAAGAATGACACAGGATACTGTTAAAATGGCAGGAAGCAATAATCAAACACTTCCATCTGCCTTCATTTCACACTGGTAACATGTTTTTCACTCTCCTTGTTTGAAATGGAGAAGGCTAGAGCATGTCACTACAAATCTATGTTCAGCATGTTTCTCTTTCTTTCCTACTATAAGCCATAGCTTGACAATCATACAACTGAGCTAAATTACAAAGGCAAGGCTTTAAAATGTAGATATTTTTATACCACATCTGTAACACCAGGATCAAGCAGAACCCCGGGGATCTGGTTGTGTAAGACAGTGTTATCAGACATGTAGAAAGATGCACTTGCCAGTAATTTACATCAACACATTTTTCAAGTGATAAGTACAGACCTAGACGATGTATAAACTGTAAGTTGAGTGCCTACATTTGCATTTAAACGTCTTAATAAACAGCTAAAAGAAAGCACCAAAAATCAAAGTCATAATACAAAAATCTCAGCTGACTTAACTCAGAGCTCAGCCAGGCCCTGCAAAGCCTGAGCCAAAGATGGAGCAGAGCAGTGAGGCTACACATTTTGGTGTGGGGATGCTGGAGAACTGGCTGGATGCACTGTGGCCAGCCCTGGGTCGACTCAGGAGACAATTCCCAAAATCAGTTCCCCGCTGCTCCTGTTTCCCATGGCTGGAGACCCCTGAGGAGCACCAAGGAGATTCCTCTTCCACAGAGTCAGGGAAATATGGGGTTGGAGGTGCCACACATAGCCAGAAGAGGATTTCCCTTTCCTGTAGGTCTCATGGGGACTGCAGGAGAAGTGAACGCCTCTATTCCCAGACCCTCAGCCTTCTCCAAGGGGAGATGAGCACCTCCAGGGGAAGCAGCCAAGGGAAAAGGAGAGCTGTGGACAGCATGGAGGGAGATGCTAAATGCATCCTTCCTAGTAGGGCACATTGTGCCTGAGTTACACACAGTGCCTCTGGGAGCCTCCTGGGCCATGTTTGATACACCTCACACTTAGCAGTTATGGGTCTTCGCTCCAATCTAATACTTTCTGTCAGTAACAAAAAAGAAGAATGGGTTTATCTTGCATGTGAAAAAGATTGGATATTACTGAATTATAGAAAGTACTGACCTCATATGTACCATATAATTTTTTCCCTTAATGTGTGCAAAGACATCACTATTAGAGATATACAGGCTCCATATAGTAAACAGTGATTGTTGAAAAGGTGGTTTTCCTGTCTCTGTGTTCATTATAAACAGTTTTCTGTAAAAACTCAACTGGGAATTTCCTAGCAGACCAGTTTAATCCCTCCCTGCTTTATCTGGATTTCTAAGTCTCAAAATGATTTAATTAGTAACCGGTATTACAGCACATGTAGATTACTGTCCTATTAAGACAACAATTTTTTTAGCAGGATTAAAAAAAAAAATTTGCAAAACTCCTTTGCTCTGACCCAGTCCCCAGCCATTTAGCTGGACAAATGGGGGCTCATGTGTTGTGAAACAGTCTTATTTCTGAGCACATTTCTTGAGTTTTTGAACCAGGGAACTGCAGACTTTTGAAACCCTTTCTGTTGATCCCCTAGAACACAAAGTGTATCATGAACCACTGTTATCAAAATAGAAATAGCTGATTTTTTTCCCAAAAGTATACAAATAACTTTATTGAACCCTGGAACAGAAACAGTAATCTTTCCTGACATCTTGCAAAGCACAAGGAGATGGTGTATGCAGGGGTTGGTCCGTGTGAGTGGATATAGCCCCACACTCCTGGAGCTCTGCAGGACCCCCCTTGCCATCAATATTTTCACTTTTGTAAGTCTTAGCCACTAATTTTATTTGTGGCAAACAACACAAAACTTAGTTCTGCTCTGGGGAGAAACAACTGTCACAGACAGCTCTCATACTTAGCATGAAATCTTTTCAATTTTTTTCCACGTTCCTCTTGAAAGCTGAACAAAGCCATAGATTTTAGCATGAAAGATAACCGCAGAAGTCATCTTCCCCATTTCAGTAGCAGTCCACCTTGGAGTGGCTGCATGTACATTAAGGGCACTGGTTTATGCCAGTCTTACTGGCATCACTGCAAAGGAAGATTTGTGCTTGATTCTGCTATTGCAATAAAAAATGCACAAACTCTGCTTAATTAGGAAGGTACCTGATCATTGGAGTCCTGGAAAGTGGAACCAGAGTGGTGATGTTGGCTTTGTAGTCCACTGGGGATAAACTGGAAAAGAAGCTGGACGTAGCAAAGAAGGTCCTGGGGAGACAGAGCTCAGTCAGTGTCACTCATGAGACCTCCGTGGGCTCTGGTGGCTCTGCACCAAACTGAGATGAGAGAGCTGAGAGCAGGTGGGCTAAGAAATGAAGTGTTTTTTATAAAGTAGCAAAGGATGAGGATAGACAAATGATAAGGCCATGCCATATGGAAAATACAGTATGAAGAAGTAACACCTGTCTTCTGTCTCTAACACAATGTAGACTTCAGTTCAGCCGGGAAATGCCCTGGGCTGCTCTAGCACAAGCTGACACAGAGGCAGATACACACGCAAGCGATGCCCCAGGAGTCCAGATCACAGGCACAGGCAGACCCTGCCCAAGCCCCCAGCGCCTGCGTTTTGTGATGGTGTCAGTGTATCAGTTGTACTGAAAAACAATCTACTGCAAACCAAAGCTGGACACGTGGCTGGAGCACAGGCGACACAGACTGGCAGAGCATCCAGCAGTCCAAAATCATGTTTTAAAGGCAGGAACAGCCATGGGTGCTGCAACAGAAAGTCAGCCCCAAACCTGGCTGCTCCAGAGGTGTCACCAGCACTAACACAGGTGTGACCTGGTGGAACCGAGATGATGTTCACACAGGGACCTCCTAGCTGCAAATCCTGACCATCCTCTGCTGCTTTCCAGAGAGAGGAGGCACCTTGCTGCCATGGCTGGAGCAGGAGGAGAGCACCACTCAGCCTACTTTGTCCCATGAGAAGTGACTGAGACCCTCACTCCACACCGGTTTCCATGCATGACTGAAAACCAAGGAAATGAATTATCTCTGAACTTGCAGGTAGTGTTGCATGAAGATAAGAGGAAGGAAAAAACCACTCACGCCTTTCTCTTTTGTCCTTTCCAGGCAAGGGCAAACAAACCTGTCCAGGATAGTTATTTTATAACTGAATTAACCTTGAAAAAAAATAGCTGATTTTGCATGAACTAAGACTATTTGAGTTCTCTCTAATACCCAAAGGGCTCCTGGGTTTGCCTGCCACAAGCCAAATTCCAGCTGGAGTCCTAATTGCCATGTCTGACTGCAAAGGCATGGTTACTGGCATGGAGCTAGTTCAGCTCACCAGTTACTGATCTTCTGGCCCTTCCAGACCTTTATCTCATAGTTTCCTCTTGCTGTTAAAAGGCAACACCATCAAGAGAGGAATCTGGCAGCATAGGAAATGTCTTAGCTTCACAAGAAGTCCCAGGTAAAACCCCTTCATCTGATACCGCTTTCTGATCACTTCCTTATTTACAGCCATTTCTCAGTTGTGTCCTTTAAAAATTGCTTGAGGGAAAAATATACCCTGTAAAATTAAAGTTATACTTGATAGTCTTCAAAGGTTGAGTGTAACACAGGTGATTCATTCATTTTTCTTCCCACACATGCAGATGAGAGACATTGTGTTCAACATTATTTTCAAACACAGATGCTTCATATTCTTGTCCTCAAAAGTAGCTCGCTCCTTCCTTCCTTTTTCTTTTCTTTTCTTTTCTTTTCTTTTCTTTTCTTTTCTTTTCTTTTCTTTTCTTTTCTTTTCTTTTCTTTTCTTTTCTTTTCTTTTCTTTTCTTTTCTTTTCTTTTCTTTTCTTTTCTTAAAACAGGAAAGGACAAGGTTTTTTTGAGGACCACCCCCAGGAGCAGAGGATAAATTGCAGTGCCCAAAATGGGCGAGTTATAAAAAAGGAACAAGAGCAAGAGGAAAACAGGAGTACCAAGCGAAGGGCAGGGGAGAACAACCCAGTGTGCAACAGAAGTCTGATTAATGGCTGGGCCTGACGAAAGGCGCAGACATTAAACAGATGGGCTGGAAAGCCAGAACAGCCTCACTGCAGTGCTGCATCCTGAGACGGTCCCCCAGTACCTGGGGCAACTCAAAGAAGAGGAGCAGGGGCATTTGTGACCAAAGCCAGCAGCTGCTCCAGCATGCACACTGATGGAAAAGTCACCACCACCATGCCCATACTGCAAAGGCAGCCACACCATTTCTCTCTGGAGCTGAAAAGAGCATCAGAAACCCTTTGAAATTAAATAGTTGATGTGTAACACACACACTCACATATATATGTGCATGTCCCTTGCTTGAGGATATGATTGATTCAATGGCCATGTGTGATTTGAGTAACTGCAGAATTCAGAGAACCAAACTGATGTGCCTGTGACAGACAATTTCATTAGAAAATTTAAAAATGCACAATTGCCAGTTTTTCTAAGTGGCGAAAACATGGAGAGTCAACAAGAAATTCACAAGAGCTCAGTGGAAAACAAAACCCCAAGCCCAAGAGCTGCCAGCTGACAAGAGCAGCCTGGAATTATTTGTCTCAATTAGTTAAATTTGTGATTTCACTTCCTTCAGAATGATTTTTTGTATGTTTACAAAGTAACTTCCTTAAATCCTTACAGAAAAGCTGAATGTCAAGACTCTCAATTCGTATTACTTTTTCTTTCACCAATTTTGTGGGAGAACACAGACACATCATTTCAGTATTCAGGTTTGTGTTTCTCTAGCTATTCAACAGATTAGTAATAAGGTGAATTAATGTTTTCATGGTAATTTAGGTTCCTTACATTGATGATGCTGTGCAAGTGGAAAAATAATTAGTATGAGACCTCCTGGCACCCACAAAACTCACTCCAATTGTGGCTGTAGAAGATCATTAGTTTTTCTTTACTATAGAATTTGTAGGTTAATGTATTAAGACTTTTTTTCTTGCTGTTATTGGTTTCATCTATGTGAGAGCTGTAAGAGGCTATGGCTGTCTCTTGCTTTCCAAGTACAGAAATAAAGTCTGTCCCAGCACAACAGTTCTTATATTTCTGTTAGTTGGTATAAGGCTGTGCCTATTTGCCCTTGATTATGTGTTTAATTAGGTCTACAATATTCCATAATTAATCTCTTAAACAAGACCTGAAATGGAGATTAGTTCATTAGGATTCTCAGTTTACTCATCTCTTTTTACTCCATGAAAGTGCCAATGTATTTATCTCTAATACTCTGTTAACTCTTCGTGCTGTTGCCCTAGTCCAAACATTGCTGCCAACACTTCAAATCAATATGTACTAAAAAGTCTAATGGTCAAAAAAAAGAAAAAGAAGCAGCTAACAGCATTCTGAGATGGGCTGCATTTTCTCTCTAGCCAGACTCGCACCTACAAAATTTCTTCTACCAGCAGGTCTCCGGCATGCCCTTCACTCCCATTGAAGCAAAAATAAAAACAGCCTGCATGATCGCTCTGCTGCAAATTTTCCCTCTTTCCACCCCAGCTCCCAGCCTGAATGTGCTTTGTCTGGGCTGCTGCTTTGATGTTGCATCAGGCATCTTTGAAACAATAACTTGAAGACAGCATTAAAGCCAGCCAAGGGTGAAACATCCAGCCGCTACTGTGCAATTGTGCAGATACATGCCATGGCTTTGCAGGGAAGCTGGAGATGGCCACATAAGTCCCCAAATTTGAGACCATGGGCTGCCCAGCTGCCTCTCACAAGGAGCTCTATGAAAGCCAGGCAGGAGCAAAGCTCCATCCTCCCATTTTGAACCATTCACTACTTTGAGTGCAAAGAGGATGGATAGAACCCTGCCAGACCTGTCGTCATATGTTGGTTTTGAACAATACAGGATTGAGAGAGAGGAAAAAAAGTTGTTTGTGTGTGTGCATCTGTCAATAAGGGAGCTTAAGTTGGGGATGAGAGATGAGTGCTGGAGAGGTACTCAGTGAGATTAAGTGTAGCAGATTTCTAGGTGAAATCTGGTTAGTGTTGATGCAAAAGGTTGTGGGGGAGATTTTCAAAAGCACACGTGGGATGATACTGCTTGCATACTATTGATTTTCTATTTTGGTGCCTAGCTCTCATCACTGTATGACAGTCTTGTGAAACACTGGAGCTCCTGGAGATAGTGGAAGATGCCTATGAAGCAAGCAGGTTGATGAGTCAATGCTGACACCATCATCCACTGCAGCAAGAGAGGTGGAAGCGATCCATCGGAAAGACACCTCCATTCTCCCGATACTGCAAAGTGAATGCAATGCATTGGTCCCTACTCCCCACACATTTTCCAAATAAGCGGTAGTTCACTTGGAGGTCAAAGACAACGTATATCATCCCAGAGCTGTTGGTTATTTCCAGCTTTGCAAGCAGGAATCATCATTGCATCAGGGAGCACCAACAGAGGGGATTTCAGCCTCTGAGGGGTAGTTAACCCCTCCTCAGCTGCAGGCAATCCCTTCCTCGCCTTTGTTTTGTCCAGACTTGGGCGTGGGCACCCAAGCACCACCAGCAGAGATAGGGCTGCAGCAAGTGCCCACACTCGTGGAGGGGAGAGAGTGGGATACAAAAGCAGGAATGGCTTTAGCAAAACTCTGAACCAGGGGCACTATGGCTTTTTGCTTGCTGTCAGGAAACAGCAGCTGCTGCTCCACCACATGCTCTTTGTTTTTTTTTTCCTGAAGGCAGAAAAATAAAGTAGGTCAGTATTTTATTTGCCAGAAGCAGAGATTAAGGATATTAGGAAAGGGTGCAGTATAGTGTAAGCTGCTGATAAAAACACCGGAGATCAAACCTGCACAGGTTTTTACATGAATGAGAAACTCAGTTGTTGACATGAAAAACAGAAATCATGTTTAGATACTACACGAAGAAGAGGTGTCAGGTGTGCTCATAATAAAGGAAAATATGCATTAGAGGCTATTAAAGCAAAGATGTAAGGTTTCTGGCTCTTGAAGAACAGAGTCCTTGTTTATTTTCCTTAAGAGGTCTCAGTTTCTAAAGCACTGCACACCTACAAACCCTCTTCAAGTTGGTGAGAGCAGTGGGTAACCAACAGCATTTAGTATGACTAAACTAGTGCAGGGATCAGCCAGACATTATCTGTAGGACCACTGCTATAAATTCATAGCCATTAGGCACATCAAGCATTGTCACATGCAAAGGACTTGAGTGTTTTGCCATTAAATCTTCACATCCGGAGATCATAATTGTTCATCTCCCCATTGAGGCATGTCCCATGCAACAGGAAACAGGGAACACTGTAATTGGACTTGTCTTAGATAGAAACAATTGGCAAATTCGAGGAAAATAACAGAACAGAAAAACCATTTTTTAATAAGAAAAAAGAATAATAGCTATTCACTGAGGAACTACAGGAGATCATATGCACAAATTATACAATGCAACAAGAATTTGTACACAATTCTCATAAGTTCACTGAAGTATATAATTTGAAAATTTGAAGTTCTCTCTCCCTTAGACTCCTCTCTTGCAACTGTCCACGTGACCTTGTCCTTACACAAGCAAGGAGTCAGTAGCACTTGTTAAAAGCAGAGAAGGTGTTCAGCAAACACCCCACCAGCAATTCATTGTTGGGACCTCTCCTGAGCAAGCGTGTCAAAGAGGAACCAAAGCTTTTGCAAGTGGTCAGAAGGCTGCAAGACCACCATAGTCATTTCCAATGGTGAAAAAGATTAGGCACTATTAAAATGTGTAATGCCTTGGAAACAGACAACACCCCAAAGGAAGTGAGGACCGAGACTGCAAAGATTCATCTGTAAATCATTATTTCAGGGTTTTTTTAATCTCTAGATCCCCTTTCTTTCACTACTTGAGGAGTGGCTCCTGGGAAATACCTAGCACTGCAGTCTGAGCCTTCATTCCTGTGGACGTTTCTGCCTAAACTCTCCCACTACAGATACAGGCTTATTTGTCACGTAAACCCAAACCAGGGCATTCGCATTGTCCAGGGCTCACCTACACGGCAGTGAGGATCCAGGACCAGTTCCCCAAAGCTGAGGGCCCCCTTGCCCTCCCCACAAACATGCAGAGAGTCCCAGGAAGTGTCAGTAGGGACAGGGTTGGGGGATGCCCCTACACTCACACAGGTGGCTGCATGGAGAGGAAAAGCAGAACAATGCACACATCATTTTGCTGAGGGAGCCAGTAAAGGCAGGCACCAACCCAAGAAACATCCTGGACACAGGCTTCGTGCTGCCCTGTATGTCACAGCAGAAGAGCCTGGAGCTGGTTTAGCCTCTGGGGGACCAATAGCTTCACACTTACCCTACAGAAGGGAAGAAAAGTTATTTCAGACATGATTCATCCTTCCTAGTCAGTCAAGAGAAGCCTGAAGTGAGGTAGAGGTCTAAAATAGCTTACATGGATAGCTACTTAGAAATATCTCTTTCTCTCCATTGTCTACAAGGGAATGCTGAGGACTTTCAAATGCTCTCACCTAACATGTGAGCATAACCACTTAGATATATACTCCACACCCTTGTCCTGGCTACCCTGTGCCACAGCAGAGAGATGACTAAAGCCATACTAACAGGTGGGTTAGGCAAGCTGGGGGAAGGCGCTGTGACAGCCGGCCAGGCCTGAGGATTTACAATCCACCAGGAGGAGGTGGCAGCTCCCATTAATAGGATAATCAGAACTGAGTTTTGGTACCTGCTTCAAAGGCAGAGAAAGCTGTCTCCTTGATGTTATTTATTTAATTCTGAACAGCTTTGTTGAAAATTTTTTTATTAGTCTCATCAACTACCACTTAATTTTATACCTCCCAGTTTCTCCAAAGTCTCTAGATATAACAATTTCGATTCTTCTGTTTACAAAGGAAAGCTAATGCATTAAAACTATGTATTGACCTTCTATTCACTTCAGAACTTTTTGTGTGAAGTTCTTATTCTTCCTCAGTTTTGCCTCACAAGCTAATGGAAAAGAAAGATTTAATATCTTGATTTTCACTGGTACTTATCTTTAGCATTTTTTCTTACCTGATAGATCTGCTGGGACTGGTAATAAGGGAGAATGGTACTGTTTATCTGCTGCAGAACTTATTTCTCCTTTACAAGCTTTTTAAGACGTGATGTTAAGACATAACAAATACCAGCCATCTTAGAGTAAAAACAGCACTTTCGCATAAAATATTCAGACTGTGCCAACATTGGGGACCTTCATCTGCCAGCTGTATGTTGCTGTTCTAATCATCTAGATATAATATTGCCATTCTGCAGTTTAATAGAAGTTTTAAGCAGTTTGGGAGGAATTGTTATTCATTGTGATTTTAGTACTTCTTCATGGATTAATTATAGATATTTTCCAGATAATATTATCAGAAAATAGAATTATCTATAGATCAAGCTTCAAGGCCTTGAGTGAAATTGGTCCATATAAATGCCATATAAAATAAGACTAAATCTTTGACCTGAATAGATAGCAAACCAAAGGGAGAACTGATGAAAAGAGGATATTATCTCATTTTTCCCAGGCAAGCAGGAGTAACACGGAGATTAAAAGACTTATCTGAGGTCAGAGAGAGCCTGCAGCAGACCCTGCCATCCAACTCATATCTCCCAAAGTTCCACATTTAACTATGAAGCCATCTTCCTACCCTTATACAATCATAAGAGATAATTAAAAAAAGAAACTAGAGAATTAACCCTCAGTTTATTACAGTCAGGAAGTTACTACAATATCTCTAAGAGAAACCAAATATCTTTCTCTGAATTATGTATCTGCTAGTAATTTAACAGTTTTTCCAGAGAGATGGAGTACAATAAAATTTTTTTTCCTCGTTCCACCTAAAGAATCTGACATACAGAAATATTTACTAACTACTTAAAATGCTTTGGTGAAAACAAGCAGCATAATTCATGTAATCTGTTTTGTTAGACTTGCCACATAAAAAGGAAACATTGCTTTCTGCACCAATTGCTACATTATTCTACGCTTACCTTGAATGAATCTCCTTCACAGAGACTGAAACTAATAGGTAACAAATTAATATCTTTGGTGTATAGCACAATTGCTGGCAATTGCACAGATGGCAGTTCAGATCTGTGTTTCAAACTCTGTATTTTGAGAGAGAAGGAAGAGGAGAATTTCCTACTTGCCAAAGGGAATAAAAGCCTTGCCTCTATGCAACATATGGGGCTTTGTCACCAGTGAAGAGCACCGCAATATAGTCAGAAATACAGACCCTGCTCTTCCACTTCCCAGTTCAATGTATTCAACTATCAGCATCACTTCTTGCCCTCAGACCTTGGTATACCTGTGGTATCATGGTACATCTGGAACATGCCTTGGAAATAATGAGAATCCAACACCAGCATCACTGACCCCTTTGGAAAATGCAGGTGTATGGGGAAGCATATTCCTTGGGGACATCACATGTTAAGCACACAAAGTACATCTCCTTTTAGCATTGCAGAGGTCTGAGGTCTGCAGAAACCTGCTTTTCAGTTCTAGCTTGGATTTCCCAGCAACACATAGCACAGACCACTTCAGAGCTAACTCATCTATTTAGAATAGTCTCCTCTGGCCCATTAGGCTCAAATCTCCCTCTCTACTCCCAAGGAGTCTCAGAGCACTTAGCCAGGAAGATGAAGACCTGGATTTTACAGTTATCTTAGCCTAAGTACCCAGGGAGCTGTACTCCCTTTTATGCCCCTTTCCTTCTCTTTACTTCATGTACCTTGATTAGTTATCCGGAGGCTAGCTTTGCTTCCCTGGGGGAATGGAAAGTACCATGGTCCTCCATGGCAAGCTTAGTCATCACAGAGATGCCCAAGGAGAGACTGAAGATGAGAGGGGGCTGCTCTGTCATGCTTTCTGCTGTGCTGCAACCCTGCTCAGCCCAGTGTGCAGCCTGACTGCCAGGACAGCCCTCCCAGAGAGGTGTCTGCCTGAACCCACCCAGGTCCATTAGGAAGATGAACATGCAACTCTTAAAAAGTACAGTAATAGCTAAAAGGGAGCAGAAAGA